>NC_137828.1:35800482-35985482 GCF_963921795.1 Nannobrachium achirus | reverse complement strand
TGGCATGCTTATTATGCTTCTGGGCTTCAATCAGGGCACACTGCATTCACCGCCCGATCTGGACTAGCCCCCAAGTCTCCCCTATGACCAGGGCAGATATTAGGCGTTTGGGCTTTTTGAGCTACTCTGGCTACTCATCCACAAACCCTGTTCCATTGTTGACATAATGGGCGTTTCAGTTCTATCAATCAGGCTGCGCTGGAAACGGAGTAAACCCATGTGGGAAAAAGTAATCAGATGCTATCTCAAAATTACACTCTCAACATCAACAGCAACCCACACGCAGTTCGAGGCACACGGAAAAGACTGACCCACTGGATCCTTCATGGAGTGTCACTCACCGACCATGTGCTTCCTGACATGGGCCATGGTGTAGAACTTCTTCTCGCAGATCTCGCAGGAAAACTTTTTCTCAGCATAGCCATGGACAATCTTGTTATGCTCGTGTAAGGACCACAGCTTCTTGAAGGCCTTACCACATGTAACACACTGAAGGAAGCACAAAGATATCAAATATTGGGTTTCGATTGAGATGTACTGTAAATACTGTCCTCTAAAAAAGAAACAAAATTTTATTTTAAGTTATTTATAAGTTATTTTGCAAGTTAATAGTCCTGAATGGCTACATCCAAGTGTTTGTGGTCACACAGACACTTACTGTAAGCATGCATTGTACCAAGAATGTAATTACTGTGAGCAGAATGAATCAGCAAGTGATCTTGAGAACTATAGCACGGATCCAGCTGCTCAGTGGAGAGGATGTAAAATAGGAAGAACTGAGAGATTATAGAATGTATAATCACTGACTCGCAGTCTGTCTGTTCAAATACTAGAATTAATGTATTCGTATTGTTAAAGGGCTATGCCAATCAGGGACGTGCAGAGAATGTTAGAGAGGCAGGGGCTGAAATTTCTAAAAGGACCTTTTGGTGAAAATATTGAAAATAGCAGACCTCCAAGCTCACAACGCGTCCCAGCGTGACGCGTTGTGAGCTTGGAGGTCGGCTATTTTCACTACTTGATACCACACAAAACTAAGCATAAAAAAGGCAATACTGGAGATGTGGTGTAACGGCATGGATTTCTACACTGAGAGGGCAATTCTTTCAACATAAGATGATGAATTCAAGTTCAGGAGAGTTTGGACAAGGCAATTTTCTTCAACGCTGCCTTCATGTATGGCATGAAAAGAGGGCATTTGCATTTCTTTCACCATCGTGAAAACTGCATTAATGGTCTGTAAAGGGCAGTTATTACAGGTTTGGGGATCTTAGTATAATTTGATTTTTTGGGAAGGAATGGAACAAAAAATAAAATAAAAATGTTATTTGATTTTTCTTTCCCAACCAAAATATCAAATTATACTAAGATCCCCAGACCATTACAGACGAATAAAAGGGCAGGGGCACAAGCCCCCTTTCATGTCTATGCCAATATTCTGGCATGTTTAGCCAACAATGAGTTACATTGTATTTGACATTACCGTTGACCATTTCCCAAAGCAAAATATGGTTGGTTTGAATTTCGAGAAGGTCTCTTCATTTCAGTAAGGTTTGAAAATCAGACTCAAAACTTGCTTGAGATATTGTTTTAATGCAGTTTTGAAAAGTCTGGCAGAAAATAGTCCCTGGAGATAAAACTGATTTATGAACAAAATTCAAATGTCCATGACTTATTAACTCACAATGATGTTTAGCCAACACCGACTCAATTACTCAGTTAATTTTGTTTTAATGACTTCGGAAAAAATGTAAACAAATCTAAAGATAAAGCCATTAACAGGAAAATGGCCCATGTTGTATGACATTGTAGTGCCGACGACAGTATGGTCCTTTGAAACATTTAAACCCTGCTGCTTTTGGTTAGAGTGTTTGCCCTGAGAGACAGGGAGTTGGCGTTCAATTCCCCGGCTGAGTCATAAAAAAGAACACTGACCGCTAGGCCAGGCCACCTATAGGCTCCAATGTAGACTGACAGTGCGTCACGTGTTTGAGTCCCGATCCCGACGGCCTATCCTGCATGTAACCCATCTGTTTCTCCCCGTTTCCTGTCTGACTTCATGGCATGACTACATGGCATCATGTCCAGGGGGTGTACTTTTACGTCATGGCCGAGGGTTGTACTTGTACATCAAGCCGCCTCATGCTATAGAAACAGGAGGCTCCTAGTCCTACCCCATGTGTAATCACATTTTTGTCTTAGGAATGCGACAGAAATCTAACTTATTGAACTCAAGTCTCCATGGGGTGAATAATCAATAGGATAAAAAGTAATTTTGGGGGTGAACTACTCCTTTAATGTTGGGAAATGTTCACATATAATGACATGCTCAAAACACTGATGGCAAGTTGAAAGTGGTTCAAATCCAACCATGAGAGCCACAGTACCTGGATGCTCTTCTCACAGTCGGTCTGGTGGTGCAGCAGCAGCTCGCTCTCCAGCAGGAAGCGCTTGCCGCAATTGTTGCAGATCTGCATGCGGTTGTGCGTGACGTTCATGTGCTTCTCCAGGTACCAGCGGTTGTTGAAGACCCGGGGGCACTTCTTGCAGGGGAAGTGCTGCTTCTCCTCCAGCCTCACCTTCTGGCCCAGGCTCTCCGGGTCCGCCGTCCTCTTCCGCCCCCGCCGCTGGTTGGCCAAGGCGGCCTCGCTGAGGGTCTGCCGCATGGAGGCGGCAGCAGCGGCGGCAGCCATGGCCAGGGCCCTGGTGCCGCAGCGACTTCGCTCCGGTATGGCGGCTTGCTCCAAACCTGCAACATTTCTCATTATTCATCTATCTTTATTGAATTTATAACCATATTTATTTACACACGCGCACACACAACAAGGTCGACTGCTTCCCAAGGTGGGTTTAATTTCAAGAAGGGCAGCGTTTAGATCCAAACGGCATGTGAGAGGGGAGAGCAGCAGCACACACACACATACCATTCACAGTGCATGTAGCCGAATGCAAATGAAAACAAAGGTCTGGGTACCGAGGCTACAGAGCATGGTGCATGGAGAGGGGAGAGAGAAGCTCTGCACAAGTTTTATTTGGGCATGGAAATTAATGATAGAGGGCGCTTGTCCGCAGTCTGTGGATGATCCCAGCATCACACGAAGTACAGCCAAAAATCATGTATCTCATCAAAAACAATATGGATTACTCAAGTTGCGACATTTAGCCTGGGTACCAGCCTTCTACGCTATGTTCAGTGGATTGGTTTTGTCACTTCGCTTCTCACTCTGGCCAGGCTCCTTTTGACTCGTATTTCCGAATGCCACCTGCTACGTATAGCAACGTTGCTGCATATTGGATGTTGTTCCAACGAATCAGAGTAGGGTTAGGGTAGCTACGTCATCAGCCAGCCAATACACACTGGTGTGTCCCACCCCGCACCACAGACCAATCAGAAGCCGCGAGTGGTTTCCACTCGGTTTCTATGTCCCGCCTCCCTTGGAGATAGGAGCCTGGCCAGACTGAGAAGCGAAGTGACAAAACCAAATCCACTGAACGTAGCGTAGCGGGCTGGTACCCAGGCTACATAATATTCTATGATTTTATATATATTTATAGACAATGTTTTAAAACTCTCAGTTAAAGAGATAAGAGTGAAATCCTGGAATGAACAAACCTGGAATGTTTAGGGTGTTCTCCTCCTCTTCCTCATCCACCATGTCCTCTTCCTCGCTGCTGTGCAACAACATGTCCTCCACTTTGCGCTCGTCGTCGTCCTCCTCCTCCTCCTCCTCCTCCCTGAGCGCGTCCTCGCCGTCGTAGTCCTCGTCGTTCTCCTCCTCCGAGTCCCGCTCCTCGTTCCGGTGGCGGCGGCGGCCGAACATGGAGCCGAGCTCCACTGCGCTCGCGGTTTTGCCCTCGGACCCCTTGGACACGTTGAGGGTCTGGTTGTTGAGGTTGACCTCCACGATTATCTGGTCTCTGTTGAAGGAGGAGCGGACGTCCGAGGCCTCCGACTCCTCCCTGCCGTTGCCCTCCACCTTACACGACCCCCCCACACCGGCCCCTGAGCCCTCGTCCTTCTGGTAGTACTGCGTGGCCTGCTGGGCGGCCATCTTGCCTTGGGGCCCTTCCTCCTCCACCCTCACGGAGAACGGGCTGCTGCCCTCGCGCGTGTACACCCTGCCGAGCTCCGCCTCCTGCTTGATCTCCCGGTACAGCTGCCCGTCGGGCATCGCCATCGAGGCTGCGTTGCCGTCGTGGGCGGCGGCCAGGTCGGTGGCGGCGGTGGCCCTCAGCGACTGGCTGCTGATGAGGTCGCGGCAGGAGGCGGCGATGTCGCCCATCTGCAGCAAGGTGGCGGCGTTGAGCACGTCGCGCACCGTGCGGCTGCTCACCAGCAGCTTGGAGGTGTAGATGAAGTTGAGGATCTGCTGCAGGCCCTGCGAGGTCAGCGCGTCCAGGGACAGGTCCACACGCCGCAGCTGCTTGCTCTGGGCGAACAGGGAGTGGAAGAAGGGGCTGTATAGAAGGAAGGTTTTATTGGTCATTCACCACTCAAGTATAGGCCTTTTTTACATAATCGTCTAATCGCAATATTTTGCCATAATCGCAATTATGTTGTCATAATCGTCATCATCGTTTACATGTTAAAAGAAATTCATATATTTCAAAACATTTTCCAAAATTGTGGAAATAGCAGATCTACAAGCTCACAACGTGTCGCATTGCCACGCGTTGAGCTTCTAGATCGGCTATTTTCACAAATCAATGTTCTTTTTTTAAGTATAAAGTTGTCAAATATGTCAGTCATTTCTTTGTAGATGTGTCATATCTGCCATGTGCATTGTGCAACTTCAAAGCCTACAAGCCAAACAGAAATGTAATTGTCACAATTATCTGAGTGACGATTAATCATCATGTAAAATGTCATAATCGTGACAGCCCTACACTCATGGTGAAAAAGCGAAATGAAGTTTCCCCCTTCACGCACTCACACACACACTGTATAATCAAAAAGAATAATTGTGACCTTGGTGAAGTCTCCTCTGGAGCTTGTCACAGACACAGAAATTGTTCAGGCTAATTGAGAAACCTGTGAACATTCCCACCTCGGATGATTACACTTCTTGAGAAAGCTTTCTACCTGTGATGTCTACTCCTGTTCAGTCATTTCTGGTGATGACACTGATAGTCCAGTCATTATATGAAAAAACCTAAAACAAATTGCAATAGTAGCAAACTCAACTGATTCTGTATCCTCATTATGTCCTTAGTGAGGGAAAAAAAGTCCCAAGGAATCCCATCAGGGCAAAGTTTTGAAAACGACCTACCTACCTTCACTTACTATACACGACTACACTATAAAGGAAAATATGACTCCCAAAAAATCTGCTTTAAGTGGGATGTGAGGGGTCAAACTAGGGGTTTTTAATTATTCTGAATCCATTGCAAGCATTTGTTTTGCATGAAAAACATTCCTTGGGCTAAAAACAGACCCCAAAATGTAACTAATTTGGCAGCAATAATGTTAGGATTTTCTCGCCGTCAGTTGATTCTTCATATACTGTACATGAGTCAAACCGTCTGGATCATTTGTTTATTTTTGGAACACAGTCTAATTTGACGCGTTAAAAAAAGTCTATGGGAATTCTTAATGGGGGAAAAAAACGCGACCCAGGTAGGATATGTAAATTATGTCAGACTTTGGTGCTCTATAGCAGTGGTTCTCAACCTTTTCAGACTGTGACCCCCAAAATAATCACATTTTAACTGGGGACCCCCCCACCCTGACGAACACTAAGAGTTGAGGAATTACATTTTGTATAACACGGTTCTATTGTGAAAATAGACGATATACTTGCTCACACCGTCTCAAGTTGCAAGGCGTTGTGAGCATGTAGATCGGCTATTATCACAATTTCTGTCTCTAATATTTGACAATTTGGCCAATGTTTCATTTGTCATTTTAGAGGTATTAAATAGCCCTTAAATTGTCACTTTAGAAATGTGCATAAACACTCTATACACTTAAACTTTGTTTGTTTAACTGTTGAGAGAGAAAACAATGTTGCACATAAAATTAATCATCTGGGGACCCCCCAAAATAATTTGGTGACCCCCCTGTGGGTCCCGACCCACAGGTTGAGAACCACTGCTCAATAGGGAAGTAAATTGGGCATCAAACTGTGATGATGTGGTCAAAAAGAGGAGCAGACATGTTTCATCTGACGTACTCTTCTATGGTTTTTGAAGGAACAGGAAGAAAAGCTAAACTCGCAGGCAATCAAAAGGTGTGATCCTGTGTTCTACGAGCGTGTTCACAAGATTCTCAAATAGCCTGAGTGACAGACGTATGTTGCTATATCAGTGGTAATAATGTGCTCAAACATTTTGTTTCATGTCAAAATTATGTATTTGGCTGCAGAGCCCCAACTGATAATACTTTGTTCCAGGGGCAGGGACCACCAGAAGCAAAGATTTGAGTAAAAACTAGAAGCAGTGCTCTTCCGAGCACAGGTCTCCACCAGGTCAGGTAGGTCCTGGTGGCGCTAAATGTGAAAAGGTGCCATGTCTTCTTTGGACTTTAACGGCAATGTGACGCTGCATGCATGATTTGAGGCATTTTGTTCCAAAAATTAATTTGGCAAAAGTCAACCTGCTGGTGGTGCTATAACAGGCCAATGTGAAAAGGGTGGCATTTGTTCCTTGACCTTGTGGGAATGTGCGTGCAGAATTTCTTAGTAATCACAAGTTGCGTTCAGCCCTAACCCTAACCCTAACCCTAAACCATTTTGTTCAAAATGGACCAATCCTGTAAACTTTGAAAGCCAATATTAGCCAATTAGGATGGAATATGAAATATCGGACAGATCTGTCTTGATCACATGACTATAGGGATACTGTGTACTGATTTGCATGATTTTTGGATAAAATCTCAAGAAATAATAGGAAAAAGTTTGTTTTACATAGTCGGCCTCCTGGTGGTGCTTTAAAAGGCAGATATGAAAAATGCAGGGCATAGGTTTTTCCTTGTCCTCTAGGGAGTGCACATACAAAGTTGTACACTGATCAGTGGAGTTAACACAAATCGGCCTGTTATAGCGCCATTATGAGAATGGTTTGATTTTTTTTAAGTGGCATTTATTCCTCTGCCTATTGGGAATGTGCATGCACAATTCCAACAAAATCGCACATGCACTGCGTTCATGATTTCAGGCATTGTATTCAAAACGGACCAATCCTGCAAACTTTGGAAGCCAGTTTTAGCCAATCAGAATGGATTATGGAAAATCAGACAGATCCATGTCGATCACATGACTGTAGAGATGCTGTCTACCGATTTGCGTGACTTTTGGACAAAATCTGTAAGAGTACTGGCAAAAGTTATTTTTGCAAAATTCGGCCTCCTAGTGGCGCTAGAACAGGTCCATGTGAAAAATGTGGGGCAGAGGTTCTGAATTGGTATCCAGGGAGTGTTTGTGCAGGGAGTGTTTGGCAGCAACAGGGCCAACGGCGCCGCGCCGGAGATGAGCTGATAACAGACGGATGGACGCACACACACACACGGACGCACAGACGGACGCACGCATGCACGCACGGACGGACGGACGGACGGACGGAGACGAAAACATAGTCTCTCCCATGCCTTTCGGCTGGTGGAGACAAATATATACATGTAAACTCAAAGATTTGCACACATTTTCAAGATTTTTCTGAAATAGCAGATCTACAAGATCATAGCGTGGCATGAAGTCACAATATTATGAGCTTGTATAGCTGCCATCTTTTTTATCGTGACACATACACTCATATACAGGTATATACTGTAGCTCAAATCTATAGTGACACAGATGCTTTTCAGGTTAAAAGTTATGACAACCTCCGTATAAATGAAGTAGTAAAGTCAAACGTATAAAATGTGTCTTTGAAATGCAGAGGAAAGTATATTCAGGTATAATAAGTACAGTATTCAAGTAAATGTACATTGCTACTGTCCACCATTGGGCTTTATGGTATATTTACAGCACATTGATGGACAATTAAGGCCCATTCCCACTGGGCCAGATAACAGATAAAAAAATCTCTTTCTCCAGATATTTTTCCATTCAAAGTGGATGGTAGATACAGATAAAAAAATCTGTAAAAAATATTTGCCACAGATAAAAGTATCTGTGGCAAATATCTGTGGTAGATATTTTTGTATCTGTATCTACCATCCACTTTGAATGGAAAAATATCTGGAGAAAGAGATTTTTTTTATCTGTTATCTGGCCCAGTGGGAATGGGCCAGATAATCACTTACTGTGTGTGTGTGTGTGTGTGTGTGTGTGTGTGTGTGTGTGTGTGTGTGTGTGTGTGCGTGCGTGCGTGCGTGTGTGCGTGGTGGTTGTGCTGAGAATGTTGTGCTAACTCACCTGTAGGCTGCTAGCACCCCCTTGTGGGCAGGGAAGGTGCTGCGCTGGCGCACCAGGACGATGTCAACGTCGCACAGGTCGGGCTGGAAGAGGCGCTGCTCGTTCAGCCTGTCCATCAGACAGGTGAAGTGCAGGGCCACATCCTCCACCAGAGAGAACTCAGTAGAGGGGAAGTCTGTCGTCTTCTCCACTATGAGCTGGACACACAAAACACAGGGGGAAGAAGTTACTCTGTCGTCTTCTCCACTATGAGCTGGACACACAAAACACAGGGGGAAGAAGTTACTCACATTTCTTTTTTACCTGAGTAAATGTAGCAATAGCACAATACCACTCTGTTACGAAAGGCAGGTGGTCACAATTTTACTTATTTCAAAAGTATTGGCATTAGAATATACTTGCAGTAATACATTAAATTACTCATTATGAATGGCCCATTTTTTTATGTTTAGAAATCCAAAAATAGCACATCTACAAGCTCACAATGTGTCACGATGCACACCTTGTGAGCTTGTAGATCTGCTATTTTCAAATGCCCAAAGTATAATAAGTGGTAGTTAATTTATGTTTTGTGTTAATGAGCTAAATCTACAAAGTAACTAGTGACTAATGTTTTCAAATAAATGGAAATAATGAAGCAAAGTAAAAGTACCAATTTTACCTACAGTACAGTACTTGAGTAAATATACTTAGCTACAAAAATGCAAACAGAGGGGGTTGGAGATTCAGTTACCCCTCATTTCAGACTGCTTGTTTCTGCTTGTTAGCAAGAATAAATGTCTTTCATGTTACCGCGTTAACAAAAGGCTATTAATAATAACGCTCAACTCCAAACACCCCAAGAGTAATTAGCCTGTTGTCTTGTTAATAGATTCCAGAGTGTTAAGTGTACCACACACAAAGTCACAGACTCAAAGCAGTGGCTGCAACAGCAGTAGGGGTCATTGGAGAAAGAAAAAAAAAGAACAGATCTAAAAGGTAGAACCCTCAGCACTCTGCAACAAGGTCCACCGCTTCCCAAGGTGGGTTTAATTTAGCTCAGGAAGGGCAGGGTTTCGATCCAAACGGGATGTGAGCGGGGAGAGAGCAACACTGCACACGCACACACACACGCGCGCAAACGCAAGCACACATGCGCACGCACACACGCACACACACACACACACACACAGTGTCTCTCTACAATGACTGTCTGGCCCGAGCATTGATATTCAGTGCCACCTCTTCCCATTAGCTGGCTCTCTCTAGAACACCCACTCACTATGCGGCCCCCCGGGACCCGTGCGAATTATGCAAAAGACAAAACATGTCCGGAGGAATAATTAGGGGGGAAAAACCACGACAAATAATTATGAACTATAACCGTCCGTCCCTCCTCCTCCTCCTCCCAAAAAATGTATGGAATTCTTCTTTCCTTAGAGGCAGAATGGGAAGAATATTGACATAACTTTTTCTTTATTTTTATTTTTTTACTTCTTGCCTTTGCAACATGCTGTTAATTGCACCCACTGCATTAGATCGGAATATGTGCACAGAAAACGAAGAAAATAAATAAATATTAATTAAACAAATGTTTTGCTTTGGGACCTTTTTTATTGCGACCGGTGGTCGCAGTTTAGTATGTGAAACAGCACATCATGTCTCTGTCTGGACGAATACACCTTTTCACGGTCTATGGGTTTGCTGCTCCGAAATCATTGTGATGTCAGGGGAACCACTCTAACAGAATCCCTTTTATGCCCATATATGGAGTTCCCTGATGTCATCAATATTAAGCCCATATCTAACAAGAATTCATATGGGAATGCCCAGGGAGGCCACATCGGCCACATACTACACTAACAGAATCCATATATGGCCAAGACAGATGGCCAAGACAGCCCATATATGTGTGGCTGTTTCTACAGACAGGGATCTCCATATATGGGCATAAAAGGGATTGTTGCGACCGTTAGGTCGCAAGTTACTATGAAAAGCTCCACCGGCTGTCAGTCTATCCGTCACGTCACGTCACACTTTTGGCCCTGCTCTTATCTCCGGCACCGTTGCCCCTATCCATGCCAAATTTTGCACACACACTCCTTGGCTGGCAAACCACAACCCCCTGATTCACAAGCCCCTGATTCCTCACACTCCCCTCTTCTTGCGCCACCATGAGGTTGCCGACCTGACGGTTGCTTATCTCCCGATTAGGGAGTCTTACTGGTATGTATGATGTCAGATTTGTCATAGTTGTCATAGGACTTTCACATAACGAATAACTGAGTAAGCATGTTTGGGCTCTCACAGCATATCTCCATATACGTACATTATCCATGAACATGGATCTGAGGATCTCCATATATGGGTACTGGGGTCTCCACTCTCCACTCCATATATGGGTAACTGGTTCGATATACATCACTGGCCAGATGGCCAAAACATGGCGCGACCTCGCCATTTAGGGTGAGGTCACTTGTCTTACCAGTAATTAGATTACATAAAACGGTAGACTCTCTACGGCACAGTGGTTCCCACATCTCTCCGTTCGAGATCCAAAAGAGAAATGTGATGTCTCTCCTGGGACCCAAACTAGTGTTGTGACATTTTCACATTACACATTTTGGAATTTCTTAGATTTTGTATGTATTTATACAATTGTTTTTCCAAACATATAGAGGATT
Organism: Nannobrachium achirus; assembly: GCF_963921795.1. NCBI lineage: Eukaryota > Metazoa > Chordata > Actinopteri > Myctophiformes > Myctophidae > Nannobrachium > Nannobrachium achirus. The sequence goes on along the minus strand of NC_137828.1, from coordinate 35,974,465 downwards.
TGTGATGATGGTCCATGACCCACTCTGGTTCAGGAAGCATCTTTGACCAGTTTTGATGGAATGTTTTAAGTAAATAAATCTCCTCTCCTACATTTGAAAAAATATAGGCCTACATACAGTATATATTACCAGTAAGACGCCCTAAGGGCAAGAAGCTGAAACAACAGAGACTGACGATTTGTCCATATCCCAGGCATTCCCAGATATGGGCTTAATATTGATGACATCAGGGATCTCCATATATGGGCATAAAAAGGACAACGACGGAATTCATGTGCAAGTGTGACTCGCATCGCGACAACCACACTGGTTATCATGAGACTGACACAATATGTCCATATAATATGGGCATTCCCAGATATGGGCTTAATATTGATGACATCAGGGATCTTGGACATATATGGAGCGTGACATGAGGCATGACGGACGGACATGATCTGCAGGTTTTCTCGGGGACTGCCCATAAGTCCGAAGGTTCATTAGTCCGAAGGTTCATTAGTACGAATTTAGTTAGGGTTACTGAGGTTAAGGTTAGGGCTAGGGTTAGAGTTAGGCATAGTATTCTTAACAAATTCGGACTAATGAACCTTCGGACTAATGAACCTTCGGACCTAAAAGGTTTTAGAGCCACTGCTCTCTAAGCCCTCTGCAGTGTGAATGAGAAGCACCAGCACAACGTTCCAGTCTGTGTAACTTTACAAATTACAATTAAACTGCAAATGATCAATTCTTCAGCTTGGCCTGCTGCTTAACGATTTCTCTCTTTACGATCAATGTCGAGGCCCATGCATTTTAACCTTGAAAATCCTGCTACCTCTTTGAAGAATTCAATTATCTAATGCTAGATTTATTCATGGATTTATGCACTTGTTTTGTACTTGGAGCCAAAGGAGGAGTGTAGATTGGGTTATCTTTCAGCGCAAGGCCACAGACATTGCCCAAGGGCAAATCTCTACACGCCAAATCACATCCAATGAAAAGTTGTAGACTGGGACAAAGACTAAACTCCTCTGGATGATATGAATAAAAGTATAATACGCAAACTTATTAAGTATAAAGAAAGTCCTAGCGCTGCTGGGAACCAACCGACCCCAGATATCTGCAGTGGAGTACAGTGTTTTAAATGAGTGGTTCTCAATCTGTGGGCCGTTAGAATATTGCAAATGGGCCCGCAAATAATTAGCAAAACTCTACGATGTTAATGATAATATAACTGTAAAGGGATAGATCACCCCCAAAATGTATTTTTTCCATCAATTACTCACCCCATGGATTCATGGATATTTTTAATTTTTTCTTGCATTCCTAAGCCAATGATACAAAGAGACTCCTTATGTCTCCATAGGGAACAAAGCAGGCTCTTTGTGTCTCCATAGGGAACAAAGCAGGCTCTTTGTGTCTCCATAGGGAACAAAGCAGGCTCTTTGTGTCTCCATAGGGAACAACTGCTGGTCATCAACTTATTGGCTTAGGAATGCGACAAAAACGGAAAAATATCCACTAATTCAAGTCTCCATGGGGTGACTAATCGATAGAAAAAAGTAATATTTTGGTTGAACTATCCCTTTAAGAAGAAAAAATAAGTAAATTCATATTGATACAAGCCAGAACACAAGTGATTGATCATAACCCATCTGCCCACCACGGCAAGATGCTTTTGACATTTTCAACCAGTTTTACATCCATGCCACAGAGATGCCCCCAGCATAGTGTTTCTCAAACTTTCAAATTTCAAGGTTCCATTTGTACACTGTCAGAGTTACAGACTTGTATGGGTCAATTTAGGGTAGACCCCCCCCCCCCCCCCCCCCAAAGGAACCCACAGAGTCCCTGGAATCCTCTTTGAGAACCACTGCCCTAGCATAGCAATTTTGAGTGATCATTTATCACCTTCATCCTATTATGCGTCTCCTTCCCTGCGGGTTCAGCAAGGTCTTGCAGGACGGCAATTCCCCTTCCACAATGCTTAAGCAGGAGTTTCAGGGGTATGGGCAACATCTCTGTCCAGGGGGCCATACTGACTTTGATAAAGTGAGTGAAGCGCTGCCACACAGGTACGTGCACACATAGACATTAAAGGGGGCTTGAGCCCCTGCCCTTATATCTGTCTGTAAAAAGTGCCCTCTCCAGACCATGAATGCAGTTTTTACTATGGTGAAAGAAATGCAAATGCCCACTTTCCATGCCATACCTGAAGGCAGCATTTAAGAGAATTACCTTGTGCAAACTCTCATGAACATGAATGCAGCATCTTATGTTGAAAGAATAGTCCTCTCTGTGTAGAAATCCATGCCGTTACACCACATGTCCAGTATTCACTTGATTATACTTAGTTTAATGTGGTTTCAAGAGCGACCTCCAAGCTCACACTGCGACGCAGTGTGAGCTTGGAGGTCTGCTATTTTCAATATTTCCACCAAAAGGCCCTTTTAGAAATTTCAGCCCCTGCCTCTCTAACATTCTCTGCACGTCCCTGCCGCCACACATTGGACAATTGAAAATTAAAACACATGGTGTTGAATTAAGTTAAAACTGCATGAATTTGATACACGTCAGATTACTTTACAATAGGGTAAACTATTAGATCATTTTTTATTAGTGCCAGTACACCCAGAAATACCACTGCAGAGAACCATTCCAAAACAAATTCTTACAAGCCAACGAATTACCTGACTTAAACAGTATAGGAGCTGCGTTTCACAAATGCCCTTAGAATTTCACATTTTAATAAAGAGCCCACTTTTTTAAAGCTCATGACTCATGAGTAATGACCGGTGAAATGTCAACATGAGTCATGACAATTCTTCTCACTGTCTCTCTTGTCTTTGATGTTTTGAAAAGTTCAAAGCAATCACTTAAATTTAGAAAGTGAAGAAGGTGAAGTAGCAAGTAGACAAAGGTACAGAGATGGCCATGGAAATAATAACAATAATACACTTGACTTTTAAAGCAATTTTTGAAAATGGGTTACAAATTTCTCCAATTACACCTTACCTCTAAAAACACAGCATGTGTTCTCCATCATGTCTACTGCTAGTATACATTTAGTATTTTGTTCATGGTAATATTATTGACCACTCATTTTGTACAGTATGTCCTTGGCAAAATTATAGTTTGAGAAAAATGTCCATCACAAGCCCAGGAGCTGATGACCCTTTAACATTGTTAATCTAGTAATCATACTAGTTCAATGTTTCTGTATTGTTACATCTTGTATTGGTGTATAGGAGTAAAAGTATTTAGTTCTGGTTCTTCAGTCCTGTCTATGTTTTTTATAGGTGTTTCCGCAGGCTTTGTATAATGTAGTCGTTCAACAAGCAAAGAACATCAGTGCATGCAAGTGGTTTCAGAGAGTTACTTCTCTGAAAGAATAATAAACTTAAGTAATTTTGACTGAGCTACTTTTACTTGAAGTGGAGTACATTTTGACCAGGAGTATCTGTGCTCTTACTCAAGTACTGGGGTCGAGTACTTGGTCCACCTGTGGATGGATCCATGGCAGACTGTTCCACTGTTACATTATACATATTTAACATGGCCGCCGGCACCCCCATCCAACATCATTTGTGCCAGGGACCCCCCAAAAAGATTTGAGTTCAAATGTATTCAAAGATTCGCACACATTTTCAAGAAATAGCAGATCTACAAGCTCATAGCGTGGCACGAAGTGACACGCTATGAGCTTGTATATCTGCTATTTTTGAAGAATCAACTTAGCTAAAATCTAAAATGACACAGATGCTTTCCCAGTTTTAATGGGTTTATATATATATATATATATATATATATATATATATATATATATAAAATTATGTTGAATGGGGGTGCCGGAAATCACAATCAAGCACACACCAATGCTTTTCGAATTTGTCAACTTGCCTCTAGTTTCATCATTTTATAAAAAATGGTAAATGGTAAATGGTGCATTTATATAGCGCTTTTAATCCAAAGCGCTTTACATAGATTGTGCATTACATTCACCCATTCACACACACATTCATACACCGGTGGCGGAGGAAGCCATGCAAGGCACCAACCTACTCACCGGAGGCAATTAGGGGTTCAGAGTCTTGCCCAAGGACCCTTCGACATTAACTCAGGGGGAGCCCGGATTCGAACTGGGAACCCTTCGGGATTTATACCCTTCGTGCTCTAATACCAGTTTCTCTACCCCTGAGCTGTTCTTGTATTTGTTTTCATTGTCAAATTGGATTTTGTATTGGATTTTGTTATGGGTTCACCCACCCTGCCCAGGGAATGCTTGAAGCTAACTGGTGTATTTCTTTGCCTCAATTTTGCATGGGCCCTGGTAAGTAAACAAAATGTAATTTGACCATGGGGGTTTGAAAACCATAATGAGCCATCTGCTAATGACATGAATATGGGGGAAACTCTGGAACGATGTCTCAGAGGGTGTTTTGTCTGTGTGTTAGACTGTTGTCTCTGTATTGTACATTTCTAATATAGTCCACTAAATCTGAATGCAATGTAATCTTGTACAATTCTGTCCATGTATCTCGTAAGTAGTCTTCCATCATCTGTTATATATATATTTCTATATTGGGTTGTAACTGGACCAGATGCCAAAGGAAATGATTAGTACCGACATTGACTAAATTAAAATCCCATAATATTTTGGATACTTTGATATCGATAATGACACTTTTGATGATAACACGTGAGAAAACAAGTGATAAACAATTCGTTTATCACGTTATTGTAATACAGCCGTTAAGACCAAAATACATAACTTACGCTTCATCACGATATTACAACAATCAAAATATGACATCAAGTCTCATAATTCATTAATTGTGTCTTATTCGCCCCTTCTGCAGCTCCATCAGACCATCAAAGGCCTTGCACTTCACACTTATTTGTATTCAGATAATGTGAAAACCAACACACAGTATATAGATATACCCTAATGAATGACAAACACATTCCTGCTGGTGAACTGTTGCACCATTAATTCCATCCAGACTGATTCTTCAGAGATATTTCATGCCCCAGGCAGACATCTGCAGCGGCCCGCTTTTTGTGTCTGTAACAATAACCGCCGCTGTTGGGCAAAAACCTCTTATCTATTTTAACTTTTTATGGCTTTTTTTCTTCTTCGTAAATTAACAGGCCCACTTGATCATACTACAGCGTCACACAAAAGAATCAAAAGGAGCAGATCCGCAAGCTCTTCACATCAAGTTTCGAGCTTGCTGATCTGCTACTTTCGATGCTTTTGAATTTGAATCCTGAAAAGTAACTGTTTTGGACATATGAGGTTTCCTAACCGAGAGAGACGATATGCAATACTAACGCAGAGAAAACAAAAAAGCACAGAGTGAGTGCTTTAGAATTTAAAGAGCATCACATCCATCCTCTTTCCGATCCCCCGTCAATCTCCATTGTTCTCACCTGGCGTCACCCCTGCCACTCCTGTCCGTCCTCTCTAAATGTCAGGGAGGGAGAGAGCTTGTTGCGCTGTCATTACAGGGAGCGCCACCTTTAACCACCCTCTCAATCACATGACATGAGAATACATTATTCATAACAGCATCACCGGCGACAAACACAGCAAAAGGCTGGATTAGTGACACACACACACAGGATGTGTAATTTAAATGGATTTCACTCAAATGCATTTACACAGCATATTATGTGCCATTCCACAGTTGCACACAGCACACATTCGGTGAAGACGCCCCGAAACCAATATCGCACAGGGTTTATAGAGTATAACGTATCTGTGAACCTTTTCTTGTCCTTATTATCAGTAAAAACACACGAAATGCAATGTGTACGACCTAACATTTATAGTATTTTTTATATATTTATGGAAAAGGCTATTAGAAAGCTCTCCAGAGCGTTAAGTAGCCACAGACAAGTCGGTCCCAGCTGAAGAAGTGGAGCTCACTCAGTGTCTCTCTCCCTCTCAGTCAAAGCATTGTCTTGGCTGCATGGTTTGTTCTGTAAGTAGCAGGAGAATCCTTATAGACTTCAGGCCGGCCTTCAACCCAGTCTGCTGAGTGTGGAACCATGCCAGGCAGGGAAGAGTCTAAGCAATTCGTAGAAATGGGAATGAAAAAAAAAAAAAAAAAAATCCCTCTTCTAATTTGACTTTCACTGGTGGCATTCAGGGAAAATGCCCTCTCGCCCCCACACACACCATTGCCTTGACGGGCCAACTAGATTTACTACTCTATAAAGTCTGCAGTTCCTCCATTGAACTGCTAAGCTGCCCACTGTGGATGTGCTGTGACGTCCCCCAGAGCTGCCATTTTAAAAAACGTCTCTTGTCCATTTACTGCAGTCTGGTGGTGCACGCTTATCTGGAAAAGAGCTGTGAGGCCACTGTAAGGGAAGTATAAACTATAAAACATTGGAACCTTGCTTAGCAATATCCTTCCTATTCCCCCTCCCTTCTCCCAGGCCAATAGCACACACCTACTTTCTGTGTACTTTTGCAGGCTTACATTTGTATCATGCAGACCTGGCTGGTACAAATATATTTCAACATCTCGACGTCTCATATATAAAAGATTCTGCATGGGTGTTTGGCAATTTTAAATGCGCTGAAGATAACACTATGTGTTGTTTTGCAACAACTTCCTTCTTTTTTTACACACAGATCTGGTATCACATCAGAAGTACAAGTTAGGGAAATGAAGACCATCTCTCTTGTCTGTGTTGATATAGTTGGTGATCGTTGAATAACCTGAGCAATTAGCCCAGTGTCACAGCACACTGCAGAATCATTTGTAGGGTGAGAGATAGTGTGTCACCCACATACATTATTTGCAATGTCCCTGGTTCAATTCCAGCCATATAGACATGAGTAAATAAAGCAAAACAAAACAAGACAAGACAAGACAAGACAGGGTCTAATAGTGACTTGTGGATCTCAGACATCATGTGGCTGGTCTATGACGTCAGTCATCTCCATATTTGGGCAATGTTTCAACTCAGTCCAACTCCCATTGACATTCAGTATGAACACAAAAGATATCCAGGGATTTACGTCCTTGGTATACTGCCAGCGTGCCCAAGAAACTGATTGGTCAAATGGTTTTCTTGATTAGCAAACGGATTCACTCACTGACAGACAGACAGACAGAATGGCTTGCCCCTTAAACCCTCTAGCACCCACTGTTGTAATATTACAACGTTTGTATTTTATCCAAAAAAAGGTTTAAATCATTTTATTTTAGCTCCCCCTACCACCTAAACATCACCATTGGATTCTATTGTTTAGTATTACAATGCCATTGGCCACAATATTTACACCTGCCACAGAAGCTGACATTTCAGAGTTTTGACGAACAACATCTCACTTTTTCACTGAAGCTATTCCTCACAAAAACACAAGTAAAATGCCTGTAATATTTTTTTTTGGTGATCATTAGAATGTCTAGAACATGTACATATGTTATTATTGTGAAAAATGTCCCCCATATGTAAATTAGAGCATGATTTATGATTTATGATGTATGGCTATAAAACCTTACAAAAACGTAAAAAAAAAAAAAAAAAACCTTTACATTTTCCTCTGATTAGGACTCCTACAACACCATCTGATTTTTTTTTTTTTTTTTTAATATTTCAAGTATTTCTATTGTTGGGTCTTAGAGGGTAAGAACCATGCCTTAAAGCTCCCTAAAATATCATAATCTAGAAAGGTGCATGCGCTCAGTGGAGTGCATATACAGTATCTGAAGTGTGGCCAGTCTATTTCTGTTCCAGCCCAGTCTGACCTCCAATATAAAATGCAAGTCCTAAAAAGTAAACATGCAACCGTTCAACCGATTGATTTGAAACTTGGCGTATTGCAAATGACCAAAGGTGCAGAGTGTGAAGTAGGTTGGATCAGCGGTTCTCCAAAGACATGCGTCCCTGTGTCCCTTTATATGCCCATTGAGATCCCTGATGTCATCAATTTGACGTCACAGTGCTGCCGTTATACACTGGCCTACTGAGTAAAACATGTAAAACAATTATTGCATAACTGATGGGGCATACAGTATGTTCAGAATCAGAACAGGCATCGCGCTAGTAATAATAATAAACTAGACCAGGTCAACCTGGTTGTGCCAGACCCCCTGTCTGTCATCATCATTTATGACATCATGCCTTTTGTAGGCATGTCATCATCATGTCATCATCATATATACCCTTTATATAGAAAACCCGGACAGACAGACCGACATTTGCTTATGTAGGCCTACCCATTTCATGGGTCTGGCAATAAATAGTCACTGTGGCCACAATGGTGTCATGGCATTGACCTGATGCTCTTTAAAGCACAATTGGTCTGATGTATTTATTGCTAACCTAACATTTGTCTGACTTTCGGGGGTACGGAATAATGGGCCGTCGGACCAATTCAATGGCCAGGCCCGCCACAAACGGCTCATTAACTGAAATAACGACAGTTATCAGTCAACGGCTAAAATATCCATATGCACAATTACAAGCCTGCCGTTTGCAACAGCAAAGACATCATCCATCACCCAACCATCAGTAGATCATGATGTATGGCAATGATCACTTGAGCTCACCCAGACATACAGTACCTGGGCTGTATGCCCGTAGCAGCCCAAAGGCCACTTCTCACTCACGGAGAAACGGGCACACTCAGCAGTCTGCTTCAGACCGACCACTTCCTGCTGAGGGGCCCAGGTTGGGGTTCCGTTTGAGTGACACTGCGAGGAAGCAGAGTGGGCACCGTGTCAGCACCAATCTCACTCACCAGCATGAGGAAGGTTGAGGAACGCACTACGCACACACACACACACACACACACACACACACACACACACACACACACACACACACACACACACACACACACACACACACACACACACACACACACACACACACACACACACACACACACACACACACACACACCTGAATCATCATCACTACAATGAAGACGTTAGCATGCAGCATGACAGCCAGACCCTACAAACAAATCCAGCCCAGTGCCTCTAAAAAAACGCACATAAGTACTTTCATGTCACAGGCAGTGGATCACCTCATAAATAAACAGACAGGCAGACATTAAGAAAAGGTGCACAGGGCAGGACAAGGGCATGTCATGACTAGTGGACTCTAATCAGACAGCCATTAAAAAGGCATCAGGTTAATGACAGACGCCGTTGTCCTCTGCGTGTCCACCACTAAACTCTCTCAGTTTGCTGACACTGACTGAACGTTACGGTCAAAGACAGCCCCAGAGATGAGATGGCAAAGCGGCAGATTCCGTCTCCACGGCTGAGAGAACCATGGCTGTTCCATGCCCAGGGGTGTCGCACCAAATTCTGGGCCCTGGGTACAAGGATTCACTGCGGGCCCCCCATGAATGGTCTTCATAGAGGGAGGGGGTTTAACCCATTTAGACTGGGAACGCATTATTACCTATTATTTTGTGCATTAACTATTGAAAAAGCAGATATACAAGCTCACAGCGTGGCACAGAGTTTCAAATCCTTCTAAGGTTTTTTTGAATAACCTATATGTTTCTATGTCAGTGTTGCTCAAACTTTTTCATGTGAAGGACCCCCAAAATTATATGTATTTGTCCCACGGACCCCATCTCAAAATATTTAGTTCCAGGGACCCCCCAGAAGCAAAATTTGATTTCCAAATGTTCGCTTGAAAATACATATATTCAAAGATTTGCACACATTTTCACGACTTTTCAAAAATAGCAGATCTACAAGCTCGCAGCGCGGCACTCGGTGCCTGGTTGACATTCTGAGGGCCTACGAACACAGGCAATAGCCCTCCAACATTAGTAGCAAAATAGTGAGTAATATCGCCATTTGTCCTCGGGCATTACATACGTGTGGCCCCTGTGCCAGGAGGCATTACATACGTGTGGCCCCTGTGCCAGGAGGCATTACATACGTGTGGCCCCTGTGCCAGGTTCGACAGCGCCACCGATCCCACAGCCTTTGGTAGAGGCCCATTGGAAGAGACCCGCTCACAAACTTGTAGATTTGACCTTGTAGATCGGCTATTTTCAAATGGCCGTAGCCTAGTCGCTTCTTCTGGGCTTGCTTTCATGGACCCGGTTGCTTATTGTTCTTGCGAAATCTGCCAACACTGGTGACAGCCCGAGAGTCTATACTACGTGGTCTGCATTCCGTCCGTCATCCCCTACTACTCGTCATGCTGTATTTGGCCTAGGGATGGGACGATATGAAAATTTCATATCACGATTATTGTGACAAAAGAAATCGCGATTTACGATATTATCGCGATAATCAAAATCCATTATCCTGGGCAGAACATTTGCCAAAAAATAGCCGATCTACAAGCTCACAACACGTCGCAATGCGACGCATTTGATAGAGAGTGAAAAAAAGAATGTATCAAGTACCTATATAGTACCTTTTACCAATTATAGACTAGAGGGTTTAAATAGTACTGGATATGCAGCTCGGCAAATAAAAGGTGACTTGATCCCAGTGCATGACGGAGGACGATATCACGATAAGATAAATCTCCACGATACGATTATCGTGAGTGTTTTTTATCACGATAAAAGATAATATCGCGTATCATCCCATCCCTAATTTGGCCACATGTTCAGGTCGGTGAGACTGTGTAGTTGATGCGTCCTGTCTGCTTTCCTTCACTTCCTGTCTATTGGGGAATTTCTTCCTCGTCTGCAGTCTGCACTCTGTCTGCTCTCCTCTGAATCCAATCAGCACAGAGACCCAGCACTGACCTTGAGGCAAGAATATACAGTAACAGACCTGCATGCGTATGTACTATGTACCCACACACGCGCACACTCTCGTGCACGCAAGCACACGCACACAAACACACACCCACACCCACAGAGACAGACACACAGACACACACACACACTTTGTAGCCATATGGTCACATACAGTAAAGTATGACAATGAGGGTACAACCAGTTCTGTCGAACATTAGTCTTTTTTGCTTTTGTTGAATACAACCCTGCAGTGATAATCAGGCGACCATGATAATAATAATAATTTTAACAAGTTAATACAAATGCACTGAGGTCACACCCTGCAGTGGCACAACATTCACTAAAACAGCACTGCCTCAGTCAGATGATAAGGTCTGTGTGTGTGTGTGTGTGTGTGTGTGTGTGTGTGTGTGTGTGTGTGTGTGTGTGTGTGTGTGTAACGTGTGTGTGAGGGAGGGAGGGGGGGGGGGGTCTCGCCTAAGCAGTGTGTGCAGTGCTAAGACAGAAGTGTGTCCTGTGTGTGCTTTTAAAAAGTGATACACACGAAGCCTTTTGTCGCATTCCTGAGCCAAAAACTACACATCTCAATGAATTCAAGACATGGGGTGAGTAATTTATAGAAAATAAGTCCTTTTTTGGGTGAACTACTCCTTTACAGACGTATGAAAGCTGCGATGAAGATAAATAAGGAGGAAGGCTCTGGAGGATGTCTCTCTAGGTCGTCCTCAGACGAGCCCTTCATCGCCGCTTCCAGTCATCCCGGTTCTCCATACATCCGGCCAGCTCGTTGGTGCTTTGCGCTCCTGCGTCATTCTTGAGTACATCCACATATGTTAGTGTGGGACGTCCTTGTGACCGGTGCCCATGTGTTGGTTCCCACAGCACCAGTTTGCTGGCTGGCAGCTCTTGGTGTCTTTGGCAGTGTCCTGCAAGTCTAATTCTCCTGGCTGCTATTTTATCGCTCACCCTTAATATTCCAGCATACAGATTCTTGTTGGTGACGTGTGTACTCTTGCTGATGTTGAGCACTACACGTAACATTCTGGTGTAGCACCCGTCTAGAGACTTCTACAGAGTTGGCTTCAGGGTCCAGCATTCACTGCCATATAGGAGAACTGACTCGTCGCATAGAAGAAGCCGAGTTTGGTTTGATCCTATAGGCCAGGTATAGGCCTGGTTTGAGGTCAAAGTGTCTTAAATGCTACACCAGGGGTCTTCAACAGGGGGTCCGGGACCCCTAGGGGGTCCTCAGAGTTACTACAGGGGGTCCTCCAAATCTTTGTGTGATAGAAAACGTTTTTCTCCTTTTTCAGCATCCATATTCGGAGAACTTTAGCCAAAAATAGCAGATCTACAAGCTCACAACGCCTCGCGCGTGAGCTTGTAGATCTGCAATTTTTTTTGCAAAGAGCTTTGGTGTAGAGGGGAAAAAGATCAGACTAAGTACAGAGTGAAAGGTCAAGTTTATTAAGTATTGACGGTTCAAGAATCCAAATACCGTACACTGATGATTATGCTGTCATTGCGCTGTCAACAATGAAACTATATGGAATCTATTAGCAGGTTGTGGAGGTCCTTGCTTCATCTCTCTCTCAACTAAGGGGTCCTTGGACTGAAAACGTTGAAGACCCCTGTTTTAAATGCTACACCATTGACAAATGTGAAAAAAGGCATTTTTAAGCTGATACAGTAGCAACAGTCTTATGTTCATAAATATATCATGCACAGTATACATCTGCTGCGCAGACACACACGTTTTATATCTTATCTCAGGTACGAGGTAAATATGTAGATAATGTAGCATTTAGTTTTTCTTGTTTGATCCCCCCCCCCCCCTCCCCTCTTCTTCCCTTTCTTTCTTCTATGGACAATAACGACTTCTGTAAACCTGTGATGTGACAATAAAGCTGATTCTGAACAGTCCATTGTCTTGGGTATGATAATAAGTTATATCATAAATGAGTCATCATCACTGTGGTATGGAGAAGACTTGAGAATCAATGCAGCATCAGTCACCATGAAACAAATGTAAATTGTGAGAGATTAACTTGTAGACCGGCTATAAAGAAATAACAATTTATCATTATTATTGTTACTATAATGGTATGGGGCCTCTGTTGTTCCTAATATATGTAAACGACATGGCATCCGCTTGCGACTGCAACCTGTTCCTGTTTGCGAATGACTCTGCTCTCCTAGTCTCAGGCAAGGACCACTTGCAGGTTGAAAAGACACTCAACTCTGAAATAAGTAAGATCTGCACATGGCTTAACGACAACAAATTATCAATTCACCTGGGAAAAACTGAATCCATCCTCTTTGGATCAAATCATAACCTCAAAAAGGTCGATAACTTTTCAATCAAAGTGGTCATAACACGAAAAAAAGAAAATCTCCTACTTAGGATGTATCCTTGAAGCTAATCTTTCCAGCAAAAAGATGACTTCAAAGGTAATAAATAAAATCAACCAACAAACTCGTTTCCGACAGAGGATCGCCCCGATGGTCAACTTCAACACACTGAAGACCATAGCTGGTGCAATAATCCAGCCCCTCTTTGACTACGGAGTCCACGTATGGTATCGTGACGCCCCACAAGCCCTGAAAACTAAGCTCCAAACAGCCCAAAACAAACTAATTAGGGTCCTGCTTAACCTTCCCTATCAGACTCACCTCACCACTACTCACCAGTTAAGAGTGGGGTGGCTCAGAGTAGATGACAGAGTACAGCAACTTGCAATGGGCCTGGTGTACAAGATACACTACACCACTATGATACCCATGTACCTGGCAAAATACTTTATAAACGTTAAGGACGTCCACAATTACAACACCAGAGGCAGCGCCGCAGATCACGTTCAACCCAAAGTCAACTCAAACAAAGGGTCAAACTCGTTCTTCTGCTATACAACCAAAATGTGGAACGCCCTACCGAAGGCCTTAAAGGAGTGTGGTTCCCCAAGCATCCTTTAAAATCGCCCTGAAAAACCACTTACAGGCGGCAGCCATTCGCAACTGGCAATAACAAACTAGCCCAGCCTCCCCTGACCCTTCTTTGTATTTACCTACTGTATATTTTTTTGCACTGTTTATTTTATTTTTATTTACTTTTTTTTTTTAACTATATCTACTGCATACAGTAGTACTGTGTCCTATCCGTCTGTCATTCAATGTTATATGAGATACTTCAATGGTTTCCTATGGAAATAAGCTTAGTCTTTTCTAGCATCTCCTTTTAGTTGACCTTGTACCAGTGAACTGTACCGTCATGAAACTGTACCTTTTTCTATGCAAACTTCTAATAAAGTCTTCAATCAATCAATGCCTAAAATAGGGACACCAGGGTCAAATAGTTGAACCATAAATTGCAAATATGCATGCATGGATAATACTAATGCATCAAACATACAGTAGGAAGACTAATGTAGTTAAGTGTAATTAATACATCAATTGTAGTGTATTCATTTATTACAGTTAATAGTGATTAAGCAACCATTGCTCAACTTCTATCACTCAACTTACTTGCCAAACAAATTGACATGCGTGACATGCATTGTAGATACAGCCACAGGCTAATTATTGGAAAGCACTTCAAACTAAGTGCCGATGGTCATTTGTAACTGAAAGTTAATTGTCTTATTACATACAGCTTACTAAATCAACAGCAGATTACGAACCGCAGAATTCATGAGTCATCACTGCTATCTGCAATTACAACACCATCAATATCCTTCCTGCCCTAACCCTATTCACTCAAATCACTAGTATCCATAAAGAGTTATTATGTGCTAGTCTTGGGGTGTTGACTTATTCTAGATGTGTGGAGTTTACACACCACCTCTCACCATGAAATTTAAAAACACAATTTCATCTATATGTTAATGCAACCACAGGTGACAAGCCAATCTACAAGTGATACGGGTTCACTCGGGCGTGAAATTGGGATGCACAAACAAAAATAAGGATGAGAAAACAGCATGTGCATCATCTGAGACTGTATAATCTCATCTGTAAACTAAGATCTTGATGGCTGAATGAGGGTAACTGTCACGGAGGATTCGGATTGGAAAGTTCTTTCACCCTTTATTGTCCTTTTGAGCAAAAGTGAAATTATGTTTGATTTGCGAGGCCCGTGGTGGGCGGGGGGGGACAGAGTCTACGACCGGACGTGATGTTGAAAGAAGACAGGACCTGATATGACTCTGAGTCTGAGCCCGTGTTAATTTTGACAGAACATTTTGATTTAGTTTTAGTCATAGTCTTTTGAATAGAATTGCATTTCGTTTTAGTCATATTTGAGTCACCTGAAACGACTAGTTTTAAATCTACAGTTGATTTTGACGACACAAATTAATTTTGGCGGGTCTCGATGGCGTCGCAATGGCTGATTTACACTTGGTTGCATATGTTGAAAATAGACGATCAACATGCTTGTAGATGTGGTATATTCAGAGCACCCGAGTGCAGTCAAACATCAAATTACTTGTCTTTTAGTCCTGGATCTCTTCTCCACTAATCCCTCCCAAACAGTTTTAATTTGTTGGCTAAATTGTCATCGCTTTATCATGGCTTAGTTTTTATTTTGTTTACAGTCGTCGACAAACATCTTTTTGTCATAGTTTTAGTCTGGGGAGTTGATTTAGACGACCGGACGTAATGTTTTAAAGACGACATCACCTGATATGACTCTGAGCTACGGACTCTTGAGGTGTAGGAGAATCAAAGGTAGTAGCTTGCAGGGCAGGGACGAGGTTAGAGTGTCCGCACTGAAGCGGTGCCAGGAAGCTTGTGTCTGGGCCAACGAGCGGGGAGTGGAAGCGCTGAGTCAGGAGGCCTGGCCAAGAGAGGGGCCTGTGGTGCTGGCATCTCCTCTACACACGCACACACATGCACACACATGCACACGCACACGCACACTCACACACACACACACACACACACACACACACACACACACACACACACACACACACAGTGCTTCACACAACACTTCTCAGTTGGAGCACAATGCACTATTCCGAGCCAACAGGCATGAGTTTAGGACACACACACGCACGCATGCAACCGACCGTGCATGTGTGCAGACTGTGCACGTGCATGCGCACACGCACGCAGGCACACCGTATGCATGTACAAACTGTATCAATATACACAGCAATGCAAAGTACCTGTAGTACAAAACATTGCATACAACCGAGCAAACTCAGATACAGACAAATAAACGTAATCCATATAGTAACTGTACATTTAATCGTTTATTAAAACAATGCCAAGAAAAATATCAAATAAACCAACTGCCCTGCAAAGCACAAAATACACCGTATTCATTGAACATTGAAGTTCAGAGAGTCTAACAATCTACCCAAGGCAGGGGTCCAGTTTTACATGAACTCTCAGGATTCTGCTGTGTAATGGCTAATTTCTCCTACGACGTGTATGAATCGTGTGTAAACTCATAGTAAATCCATGTCGCCAAGAGTCGGATAGGAAGAACTGACACCGGGCCAGGGACAAAAGAACATTGACGGCTATAGAGACTAGGAGAGGTGCTGACAAAGACATTCCCAGGGGGTATTACATACAGGGGATGAAGCTATGATATCTTCATCGGCATCGTCCCTTTCATAGCATGGCACAAAGCCTCTAAAACGCTGCTTATCGTTGGCATCTCTGCCGGTGTGCTGAAACAATGTGTGTGTGGAGTGAAATGATATGTTTGATGAGAAGCAGCGTTGCCAGATTACGCAAGAGAAACAAGCCGCCATGGTTCTATGAAAACAAGCCCAAAAGAAGCTAGAAGAAACAATTTAACAACACAAATCTTGTATGGGAACCCTGGTACAAAATATGTTCAGATGGGGGAGGGTCTGCGGACAAATACATATTCATCTCGGGGTCCGTGTCATTAAAATGTATAAGAAACACTGGCTTTTAAATAACAAGCCCAAATATAAGCAACCCGCAACTACCAATATTTACAAGCAACTTGACAGAAAAGCGAGCCCAAGGTGGCTTATAATAGGCTGGCAACACTGTGGATGAGAAGGTCAGCGAGGACAGTGGGGAACCGGCGGAGGAGGAGCATCGTCTTTCTATCACAGCCATGTCCTCCTGACCAATCAATGTGTGCAGCTGCGAATCGGGGAATATGAGCTCAAAAAACTGAAATGGCATTGGGTTTACTGTGAACTGAATGTCAATCGTGACCTACAGTAGAGAGAGAGAGCGCTACGACTGGTTCAGACGGGAACTGTATCGAGTAGGCCAGTGGTTCTCAACCTGTGGGTCGGGACCCCCAAGTGGGGTCCCCACATGATTTTGTGGGGTCCCCAGATGACAGTGAAATGGCGATTTAAGGACTTTTAAGGCTTCTTAATACCTAAAAGAAAAGAAGAAAATTACCACTACTGTATCTATCAACAAACTATACTGTAAAAACTGGTCAAGCATTGGATATAAGAATGAGGCAAACATTTTAAAAATAGGCGACCTACAAGCTCACAACACCTCGCAACACGAGGCGTTATAGATCTGCTATTTTCACAATATTCATCTGTGGAACCGAGTCAAACAAAATGTAATGCCTCAACTCCTACATTCCAAGTGCTTGTCAGGGTCCCCAGTTCTAAGATTGTCTGAAAAGGTTGAGAACGACTGAAGTAGGCTATAACATCATTACTTTGGCTATCTTCCAACTGTCTTGTGTTTAAATATTACATTGTAATGAATGTTTTACTTCCATGTACAGTGCGTAACAGTCATTCTTTACAGTACAGTACAAGGTATCAGTTTGAGTGATTCCTGCGTGTGAAATATTCTATTAAAAACAAGAGTTTAAACTCATGCCCATCTGTTTTAAATCTCCTCCTCTTAAGTATCTCTAACTGGCCCAAATTCAACGAAAAGCCCCTGGAATACTTTGGGTGGGACCCTGATTATTTTTCTCGAAAATATCTTCAAATATCTGACCATGATAACCTAAGAGTAAAGTCTCATGTCAAATGGAAAGCTCTGTGGAGGCGTTTTTTACACTTTATTTTGAATCGTTCTCAAAATGTGGAAGAAAGCAGAATAATAGGAATTAATTTGTCCTAAGATGAAGAGCACGCCAATGTCCTCTCCGCACGATGGTGCACAGCAGCGGTGTGATCATCAGACAATACGAAACTCCTGACAGCATTTATTCTGAGAGAGACTTGAAGAAGTGACTTCAAACAAACTCACTCTATTTTCAACCAAAAAAGAAAAGTGCTTACATAAACCCAGCTGAGTTTGACCTTGCTTTCTGCAAGAGCCCTGTCTAATGTTTTTAATCTCAGGGGCATAAATTAGCAGCACCTATGGTCTTAGTTTCCAAGGAGAGTGCCCTCCTACTGTGGGCCGGAGATGTCTGAGGGAGTTTGTTGCCGGGCTGTGGGATGACTGCACTTGTCACAAGGACTAAAGCCAGCTCTTTGCTCAGCACCAAGAGACAGCAAAGCCTCAAAGTCAAAGGGTGGGCAGGAATGTCCTGAATAGTCCATTACATAAAACCCCCCAGTCGCCCTGTGAGGATACAGGGCCAATAAGAAAGGAACAACTCAAAACTTGGCCATGAGATTAATGGATAAACTGAAACTGAAAGAAAGTATGAGAAAGCCTGAATAATAAGAAAATCACCACATTCACTGTATATGAATCTCCTGGATTCATTGCTTATGTGGTGCATTAATAGTCAGTTTGTATAGCTGTCATTACTGTGCAGTTCAACTTCTTATTGTAAATATTCCAAGTTCCAACCTTAAAGCATGGACAAAACAAACAAAAGCGCAACAAATGAAGCCACTTCTCCCTATTAGAGCAAGGTTATCAATTCACACAACATGCCATAATCGTCTTTTGACATCAACCGCAGAGTAATTACCTAAATTATCTGGGGCATGTCAGTGTTACCAACATATTCAAGACACAGACTATCTCCGATCACATTTACTGGAACATTTAACCCGGCCTCTTTGCACTATCACAGCTTACCATCATCCATGCAACAAGAAAAAAAAAAAAAGCTAAATGAAAGGGTGGCGGGTGGTGGTGGTGATGGGGGGGATAAAAAGAAATACAAATATGAATGTATGATAACAAACATCCCTCTCTTTGCTCCCACCACCAGAAAAACCACCCAGCGAGCACCAGGGCTGACCCCGCTGACCTGACCCAGTTATTAACCCAAGCCTCCAGATGTGAACGCTGCGCTGGGATTACTCCACCACTGCAGCCAGATCCACATGCTTTCCTAAGGAAGCATCCTAACATGACCCCAGAGTCCATACTGACTGGCTGGCTGGCTGTCTGCCTGCTTCACTCTTCCTCTCGTGTGTGTGTGTGTGTGTGTGTGTGTGTGTGTGTGTGTGTGTGTGTGTGTGTGTGTGTGTGTGTGTGTGTGTGTGTGTGTGTGTGTGTGTGTGTGTGCTCGCTGCCTTCGTTGTCTAATTTCATGCATCCTTTCATCAGCCTGAGAGAAGAGAAATATAAATGTCACAGCTCCTGTTGTAGCTTAGCTTCCCAGAGTTGAATAAAGTTGGTTATCACTGAAACTCATGCATCTTTTAAATAGAAGCAGTATTATAAGATATCGAGTTACTATGATACTAAACAATGATGGGCAAAACATTATAGCCTATGCAGATCAGCTAAATTCACACAGTGGACAGTACTTCAAGAACAGTACCTATCCTGAAGCTGTCCGCCTCTTGAACGCGGATCCTTCTTTTATACGCACTTTACAAGCTTCACATGATTAATGAATTGTTATTTATTTATCTTATTTATATAGATTTTGTATAATATGAACTGAATCTATTTTTGTACTTTTGTATGCATTCCCACCCGTGTTGTCTGTCTATATGTATGTTCTATGTATGTTTTAAAGAGCTGCACTAAAACAAATTCCAATCAACTCTGTTGACATGGCAATAAAGTATTGAATCTTGAATCTTGCAAAATAGAAATTGTATAGCCTAGTACCATTTATGCTGTGGATTTTAGCACCACTGTGGTCTTGTAATGTAAATGTCATAATATACCATATTTCACAGGAGGACAGATACCAAGACTGCAATATGAACCTTATTTCCCAGGGTTCCTTCAAACTACAGAAGGCTATACAGATCAGACACCTGTACCTGTCATTATAGTGGTCCCCACAAGGAGACTACCAGACAGTAACAACAGCCCCAAACCCCACTTGCATACCAACTTCTGCATTAGCAGTCTCTGCTGTGCAAATGGGGTTATAACTGTTTAGTTATTATAATATTCACTCACAGGTTGGCAAATAAGCACTAGTCACGAAATGATCCTATAATACTGAAGAACCCAGCTGATATGAAATAATTTAACTCTTCCTCAGCAACAATGTAGCTATTGTAGCCAAATGCATTCTTGCAGCAGCTTTAATTTCCAACTTGTGCTGATGCATTATTAAGTTGCAAACTTCTCCCCGAGAAACGCAATGCAAGAAAACGAACATTTACCACTGCGATCGGCACGAAAGCATTGCGGGACAGAAACTGTGGGGCAAGTTTGATCGGCCTGCTAAGAAGAAGCTCAAATTTGCAAGAGATCAAGAAGGGACAGAAAATAAACAGAAATTCAGCGCCTACCATTTTGATCCGGCGTCCAGCGGCTCAAAGGAGTCCCAGTATAACTCCTTTTGCATCCGTTTCCCGTTCGCCATGAAAATGACCGTTGAATATTCACATTTCTTCGGCTTTTCTTTTACCCTCCTCCTCGGTCTTTTTACCCCCGTGCTACAGTAGCATTCAGACAGACAAAAATGCAGAGGCTTGCTTTTGCTGAAGGAATTGGTGATTGGAGCTCGGGGATCATATGGGCTTTTTGTCAGACGTTTTAAAGGGACATGGTACTGTATAAAGTGGAGTTGCGAGACAGGCACATTTCTTTGTACTGTACTGATTTTTTTTGCAATGTTATTATGGGTTGAAGTCAACCCCGAAGGACACACGTACAGCGTCAAACAGCACAAATCTGCGCTTCTTCTAATGTGCGCTCCATGCGAGGGTATACATATGACGTCAGGTGGAGACGCTCGCACTCGCAGGGGAATTTAGGGGTTTGTTGGTGGGTGGGAGGAGATTTAATGCTTTTCATATAGCTTTATATTGTAGAGAGACAAGAACCCAAGGGCAGGGAGAGGGGGAGACAGACATGCCAGACGGCGGGAGTTGGATTTGAACTCTCAACATGCAGGCTAAACCAGTTTCGCTACTCTTTCATTTCAAGGACCCCAATGGGCCAGAACAGATAGGTAGGCTACCATTTGAGTGTGCAAAACATTACATATAATTCATCATTTTGTTTCTCCCCCCATTTATTTTTATTTTCTTTCTTTCAATCTTTTTATTTTTTCATTTTTCATAAACTGGTCGGCTACATGACTCACATACATCAATTCACATTTGGACTTGTATACATGTAAACATACATAGGCCTACATACATCATCTTCTTTTTACACTCATTGCCTTCCAAAAAAAATTATAAAATATTCCCCCAAATATTCCACAATTGGGCCCCAAACTATGAAGAACCCACTCAAGTCTCCCTGAGCCGTTCTAGTGGGAGCAGTTGCAGAACATTATGGAGCCAATTTGAAACAGAAGATACATCGTATAGGCATAGTATTGTCAACCTTGCACAGTACCACAGAATATTAAGAAGTCTCTTAAACTATTTTAATTATCTGTAACTTGAGGATGTCCTTGAAAAACGATATGGTTCACTCCCCCAACAGGGACCCCATCCTCAAGTACCCCTTGGAGTCCCCAGACCCCACTTTGAGAACCACTAGGAGTGGTAGCTACTGCACATCAACTGTCTTAGCCTTCAGAAATCATTTTGACTTAAACTTCAAAACACACATATAATATCTAATCATGCATGAAGTACCAAAAGCTCAGTTTAAGTCTCTCTGTGACAACGACATCCGCCTCTATACCATCTGTTCAAACTGCGTGGACCACCAGGGAACTTGGAAGATATTTTCACTAAAAGCGTGAAAACCACAAGACCTGGGACCAAACACAAAACTGAACACATTGTTATTATTCATGGTAAGGGTGTTCTCAGAGGCCCTTTTAAACCTTACAATTAATACATAATAAAAGTGTGTTGTTTGAAACCATTGATTACATATTCTGAAGTCTAATAGTCCAGCAGAAATGTGTGCTAGTTGCCGGCATGTCAATTTGTCAAGTTCTGCTACCTCTACAGTTTTCACTGGTTCAAAAATGTTTGAACCCCCATAACTCAGAGTTACAAAACTGTAAGGGTCCATTTGTAACCCTACCTACCCTGGAACCCTGAGGGTACCTCGACCCATTGCACTAAATATCCTTTTTTCTGTTTCCTACATGCACTAGAATCATGTTGGTTCCCCATGTAATACAATCTTGTATTAACCTTTATACATATAGCAAAGGCATACCGTACTATCCCATGATGATAATTGTGGTAAAGAAACTCTAGACTTTATACTATTACATTTGTGTAGAATAGTCATAGATGCAGTTTCGGATTGAGTTGGGGCAGTGGGCACCATGCCTAGAATTTCGTCGTTTTAGGGGCAAGGCCAATTGGCCTTTGTTGTTTGGGAGGGCACAAAGGCCAAATGCTAGGGCAGGAAGGCCATCAAATAAAACAAGGTTTAGTCCATTGAAAGAAATAATTGAATTTAAGGGTTAGGATGATTTTGAAATGTAGACTATCTGCAGTGAAATCTCAGCCCTGCACAAATCAAACTTACTGCATTGGTTATGGGTCATCAACCCAAAAATATATTTTTGCTACGGACTTACAAAAGGAGTGGTCAATAATATTACCATGAATAAAATACTAAATGTATATTAGTCCAGTAGACATGATGGAGAACACATGCTGTGTTGATGCACATGCTGTTTTTAAAGAGGGAGAGTGGTTAGTCATCCCTTTGAACTTTATTTTATAGTAGGAAAGTAGGAAAGCTGAGAGGGAAGGTGTGCAATTTATA
Source organism: Nannobrachium achirus (assembly GCF_963921795.1). NCBI lineage: Eukaryota > Metazoa > Chordata > Actinopteri > Myctophiformes > Myctophidae > Nannobrachium > Nannobrachium achirus. Next base: position 35,951,691 of record NC_137828.1, on the reverse strand, counting down.
ATCCATTTTGAAAAGATGCTTTAAAAGTCAAGTGTATTATTGTTATTATTTCCATGGCCATCTCTGAACCTTTTATTACTTCCTTACCTCAAATTTTTCCAAAGTGATAGCTTTGAACTTTTCAAAGCACTAAAGGCAATTAGAGAAGAATTGTCATATTGACATCATCCACATTATTCATTTGCTTTAAAAACCTGGGTTCTTTATTAGAGTGTTAATGTCAAAGGGCATTTGAGAAACGCAGCTCTTAAACTGTTCAGATTGCCTTGGAAGACATGTTTTGGTATGGTTCTCTGCAATGGAGTTTCTGGGCGTACTGGCACCAGTGGCCAGTGGTTCTCAAAGTTCAGGGGTCCTTGAGCGGGTATTAAGAGGAGAAAGTGGTACAGTCAGCTGGGGCATTAAGGCCACTGTGGCCTCAGGTCATGACATTTTTTGAAGGGGCACAAGGCCAAACTGAGGGGCAAGGACGGCCATGGCCTTCATGGCCTCCCTGAAATTCCTGCCCTGGTGGGCACTGTTAAGTTAAATAAAAAAGGCCAAGTATTTAGTTGAATACACAATGCGCAGCACTCTATAATTCCATGGAGAAACATTGGGCGGGGAGGTGGTGCTCAATTACCAGCATAGCCTTTAACGGTATGCAAATGTTGCCACATGGTGGGAAGGGAACCCAATTTTCAATTAGACTAGTTCTAAGCATGGTTAATAAATAATGTATTACATTTGTCTCCCCATTCCCTTGTTCTAGTGAAGTGCTTTGGGGAGTGTAATTAGTGATACATAATTATGCTACTTCTTATCAGGAAAAGTAAGTCACTTTCAATCAGGTGAGCCTTTGATTATTTTTGATGCCCACACAGCAGCTTATCATACAGCAGTCTTATTAGCAAGTTCGTATCGGTCCTCATGTACTACAGATCCCTCTAAAAAAATTAAAATATTGTGTAAAGGTTCTTCTGTAATATAATTAAAAAACAATGACTTTCAGATATTCTAGATACATTGCGCATGCAATAAAATATTCAAAACCTTTGTTTGAATTTTGATGGCATACAGTTCATGAAAATCTAAATTCTGCTAAAAAAGATCACTGAAAACAAGGATTTATAAAACAAAAATGCCAACCTTCTGAAGTCCGAGTTGCTTGAAATCAGTGTGAAGTTTCCGCAGTCAGTGATGATTTGGGGTGCTATGGCATCTGCTGCTTTTCTACACAATATGCACATCTTTTGAGAGGATCTGTATTATGCAACACACCATGAATAACAGATATGGGAAAAATATAAGTTTGTTAATTTATTGTCAGTGCAGGTTCATGCAGTTCCGTAGAACATGCTAGATGGCGCCATTGATGTTCCCTTATTATTACCCATATAATATTTTTGCACATGACAATCAAGTATGTTTTGCCACTAGTCTACAATTTTTGATTCCCATTGAGAAAATATGGAGAGAAATGGTGTTAACTTGTGATGGCATTTATTCAGTCAATAAACAATGCAACAGTTTCAGTGTAATCAAGATTATAGATGTCAACCTTATTTGTTACATTCATGACAAAATGATTGGAATAGAAACGATATGTTTTCACTTTAAAGTTTAAACAATCACTCAGCTGCAAAATAAAACAAGGTATTTTCACTTACAAAAGTTGATTCATTTCCTCAAATCCTCTGCCTTACCTTTTAAGGCAGCTTAAGGCAACATCCTTGTCATATACTGTGTTGACATGCTACACATCAGAACCACATGCAGACCCCATAGGTGATCATTGATCAACTTCTTAAAAACAAAACTTGTAACAGAATGAACTTAGATACTATTGGATAGGATACATTATCATTGTACAAAATGGAAGTAAAACAAACAGTTTAATATACTGTATATATCAACATAATTAACGTTATAGCTTATTACCTCTGCCCTCCAAGAAGTATAAATTTACGATAGAAATGTGTTGTTACAACTCTCAGAATATTTACATTCTTAATACGTTTCAGGAGTGGCCATGTTACCGACAAGAACTACCGACAAGGAAAGCATGTTCCAAAATTGTATCTTCAGCCTAATTTATAGTCTGCAGCATGACGGTATCGATCAACAAAACTATCCAGTTTTCAAGGTAAAAGATGGTATGCGTTCTTTGGTCTTTGTTTGAAGCTGTGACTCATCGTTGTGGTCGGGCAGTAACCTCGTATCTCCTCATTACGTTTTAGTTTTTTTTTTTTTTTTTTACTCGGAATTTAATGCCCTACAGTATGTTGTCATACTACAGCATCACACAAAAGTAGCAAAAATGGCCGTTCGACCCACAAGATGAACTGTTTTAAAGTGAACGTTTGTCTCGGTTGTTAGACCCCACGTCTAACCGATGAAAAGTATTAAAGGACAACTTTGTTTTTTTTACAACAAGGGTTCATATTTTAGATTGTAATTAGAGAAAAGAAAAGATGAGTGTTACATGTTTTTTTTATTTACTGCTTTCTATCGTTTTATCCATTTTAGCGATTTTGATTTCAGTGGGAGCTAAATATGTCTTTTTAGACACAATAAGTCCGCGATTTCTTTACTATTAACACATTGGATGCCATTATTAAATCCATGTAACTTACCGGTGCGCGTGCGTGTCCATTGTGCGCACGAACGGTGCCGTGCATGATGGCCGCACATGTGGTCTTTAGCATGGAGAAGAAAAAATTAGCATAGGAGAGAGACGTTGGAGGAGAAACAGGGCTGTGAATGGATCCCAGATGAATGGGTCTGTGAGGAAATGGAGTGAATAGCAACGCGCGGCTGCTATGCATGATGGGATATGGAGTCGTTTTGCTCACCAGCCGCGGCAGGGGAACCTGTTTACCTGGTAACCAGGTAAGACGTCTTAAGGGGGAACTCGCAGCCAAAGTGTTAACAGTAACACTAGCCCTACTAGACCCCATAAGTCACATCTGCCCATGGAAGATTGCGGTGCATCTTGGGAATGGGCTTATTGTGTCTAAAAAGCCATATAGCCACTTGTAAACATGCCCCCACCCACTGAAATCAAAATCATTAAAATTGCTAAAACGATAGAAAGCAGTAACTGAAAACATTTAATTATCTAATTACAATCTAAACTATGGACACTTGTTGTAAAAAAAACAAAGTTGTCCTTTAACAACAACTACTGTACATTGGATCCAATGAACACAGGTTCCTGAAAGGTACAGTATGCGTCTTGGACATACGAGGTTTCTGCCCGACAGCAGCATCACGCTCCTTGTTCATGTGGTCGACGCAGTGGCCAGACCTTGTGCTTGTGTTGTCTTCTCTGTTGAAGTCCACGTGACAGCTGTTGCTAAAGTGTGGCTTCAGCTGTACCTGCTGCTTCCACTATGTCTGGAGGTGCTGCCACTGGAGGAACGGTAGGACCTACAGAACAGGGTTAGAATCACATCACATTTAGGACATTTAAAAAAAGAAAATATATATGGGAGAAGCTGGTAAACATGAAGCAGAGCCTTGAAACCGGTTGCAGGACAGAAATTAAAACAAAATCGGGAAATAGATTTTTGATGGATGCATGCTACAAACAGTATACTCATTGTTGTGAGCTGCTTATAATGCTGATTGGCATATTTATTTGTAGTGTTAGACCTTATTTGTCTATTTTAAACTTTCATTCAGTGCTTGCACTTGTATTTGTATACAGACTAAAGGAAAAACACTCCCTTTTTTCGCAACACCCGACCTGACCAATTAACATAAATTGTCTGCCTGAACCCGGTCCAAGCGTGTCGGGTCCTGTCGGGCTTGTGATGAAATTGAGAACTCTTAAATGCAACATTGTGGTAGCTTTAAGGATAAAACATGCTATGTGACTCTGGCCCATCACGGTGAGAAGAGTGAAGGGAAAAAAGAAGAGGTGAGACCTGCCACCTGCGCGATGTCTGCAAAGCTTCACCAGGGAGCACTACGTCTTACCTGGAGCGGCGCTCTGAGCTCCTGTAGCTGTCACTCCGCCTGCGCCCTCGTCTTCTGCTCACACTCCGGCTACAACTCCGACTGGAGTAGCTGCCATAGGACTTCGACCTGCATTACCATACAGCCGGATGACAAGGCTACTGTTATTCAGGGGAAATATTACCAAAATAGCTTTTTAATTTACATTTTTTTAACCTAGTTTTAATACAAGCAGCCATGGAACATTGGTACATTTGTATCATTAAGATGCATCAATGATTTATCTAATGACTTGTTTAAAGTTACAATCATAACGTTTTAGTGAATAAAACATAGTTATTCATCAGAAAGCAGCACGTGCCCGCACACGCAAGACTGTTCCCATAAGCCATCCAATGCAGTGTGCCAACTAAAATACTTTAAATCAAACATAAACTACAAGGAATATTTGTGCGCACGTGTGGCATTAAAATAGCGTTCCACCCCCAGATGTTAATACAATATAACTTAAAAAGTAGGGGGGGAAAAGTCACACAATCTGGCTCCATATGCAGTGATTTATTTGATTGATGTTTCAGCCTGTTGCCCTTCCTCAGAATCAACACATTTGGATTCTGAGGAAGACCATAACAGGCCAAAACGCCAATCGCCAAGAGTGTACGAACCTCCCCCCCCCGGGCGAGGTTTGCTACCGGGTTGTCCGACCGGGCAAAAAGTGTGCATTTTGATTTGTGTCTTTAGCCTACTTGAACAGGGCTAGAGTGTTCCGTTTCTCTCTCTCTCTCTCCCCCAAGTCCCTCTCTCCCACCACACACACACACACTAGTTATAATTCAAAATCACAGGATGCAACCCGTTTGGAATCTCAAGTAAAGTAACATACCGGTACCTCATTGTGCGAACGTGAAGTGAATGCTATGGAGAAACAAGTCTTTATGAGTTCTTTAGATGAGTTCGCAACTGGCAATAACAAACCTAGCCCAGCCTCCCCTGACCCTTCTTTGTATTTACCTACTGTATATATTTTTTGCACTGTTTATTCTATTTTTATTTACTTTTTCTTTTACAATATCTACTGCATAGTACTGTGTTCTATCCGTCTGTCATTCAATGTTATATGAGATACTTCAATGGTTTCCTGTGTAAATAAGCCAAGTGCTTTCCTAGGATCTCCTTTTAGTTGACCTTGTACCAGTGAACTGTACCGTCATGAAACTGTCCCTTTTGCTATGCAAACTTCTAATAAAGTCTTCAATCAATCAAACAGTTTTCTCAATCCCCCAAAACAGACTACTCCTGCTGCGCGGGGGGGTGGTGGGGGGGGCGGGGGGATATCAGCTCTGATTAACCCATTTAGGCCTAGGATTATTGACTGATTTAACTACTGAAAAATAGCAGATATGCTGCTATTTTTGAAAAATCAAGATTTTTTTTTTGCAAGTATTTGAATATATCTATTTAAAAGCGAATATTTGTAACTCAAATATTTGCTTCTGGGGGTCCCTGGAACAACATATTTTGAGATGGGGGTCCGCGGCCAAATACATGTAATTTCGGGGGTCCTTGACATGAAAAGGTTTGAGAACAACATGATTTAGAAGAAGGATTTAGAAGTCGGGTCAAAGCTCGGGTCAAAGATGTTCAAAGACTTGCACACATTTTCACGATTTTTCAAAAATAGCAGATCTACAAGCTCACAGCGCGATCTGCTATTTTTCAATAGTTAAAGCATAAAATCATGGTTAAAGTGGTTAAAATCTAACGCGACTCGGGCGCGTTCCAGGTATTTGAGAGTTAAATACAAAATTCACCTCATGACATACCTGTAAGAAGTATTTATCTCATATCTCAGTCTACTTTCAGACTACCTCCACATAGAGAAACCTTCCTGCATTTTGGATGGAATGCTGAGTCTTAAGAAGTTATGAGGTTGGATATGATGAAAAATGGCGGATATAAATAGACTTAAAGAAAAGAAAGAAATGCCCCAAAACAAAACTTATTTCTGTTTCAGTAATAGGACAATTTAATCATGAGTGCGTCAGACAAACCTTTTGTTTTGGGAGCAACAGCGTTGCAGACAGTTCTTTTTTTAGACAGACCAAGATGTTTTTCTTCACACCTGCATGTGCAGGAGGTTCTACCTTTTTGGTTATAAATAGAAACTAAATTGTCATGTTTGCTAGGGAGGTACTGTATTGCACCTTGCAAAATCTCTGAGAGGCTTACTTAAGTCATGGAGGTACATGTCCTTACAGAACTTTAAAAACAGACTAATATTGCAACAAACAGTGGTTAAGTCATTGTGTGATTGCTCCATTTCTTAACATCATAAATGTAGGTAATAGTCCATGACACAGATTTCAATGTGGTTATTCTTGTAAGTAAATTGACGTCAGATTAAGGGTGTCAATGTAAACCATCGCTGTATATAAAATGCACAAATAAAAAGGAGTTTTACAGACCTGGATCTCCTTCGTCGACCATAGGAGTGACCTCTGGAATGGCTTCGGCTGTACGTCCGACTGTTGGGAACGAAATCATTACAGTTCAGCCCTGCATTTCTGGACATCGTAACACAATATCATACAAAGTTACATTAAAGCATTCATGATCCAGTTAGGAGGATAGCAGAGAGGATCACTGCTTTGGATGGTGTGCTACAATTCCCCAAAAAACAACTAAAAAGGGGGGAACACACTGCCCCAAAGGACAGGCGAGACTTAGGAGTGTGTGTGTGTATACGATATGGATGTTGATCGTTAAGATTGGACCGTCCTGTAACAGAGCGTTCTCTGATCTCTGATCTCCTGTGATTTCAAACACCTTTCCTGCTTACAGCATCTGTGAACACGACACTGACACTATGAGCCAGCTCCAAGGGCATTGTTCTGTCACACTGACAGCACGTTCAATTAATGGATGAATGAAAAGAATGGATTTCTCCTGTGGGATCAATAGATATCCATCCATGGGAAAAAAGGGTTTCAGGTTGTACCTGTGACTCCTGTAGCTGCGGTACGTGCTGCTGCGAGAGCGCGTCCTTCCCCTGCCACGTCTTCTACCACGACTTCTGCTTCGACTCCTAAAAAATAAAAATAAAAACCTCACAAACTGCTATTCTCAGAATTAAACTAAAAATGTTTTTGTGACACAAATTCAAAAAATAAAGTTCCTAATCTGTCAAAATTTAAATAGCCTTACTACATGAAATAACATGATCCATATCATACATTCCACACAGTACGCATTTAGGAAGATCATAGTGGCTGACACTCTGTGGAATGTATGGAACAAAAGAAAAAAACGATGATGATTCCAAACTCTAACCTGGAAGAGTAGCTGGAACTACTCCTGGACTTGCTGTAAGATCGGGACCGCCCTCTGGACCGGGACCGGTGGCTGGACACGGAGCGGGACTTCCTCGTGGAGCGCGTTCGGGACTCGCCCCTGGTCCCCGACGCCGTGGGGGACCTCTCCTCACTGGAGCTGTCCTGGTTCCTAGGCCTCTGGTTGAGCCGCGCCGTCTTACGGACCTCGTCGAACAGGGATCCTGGTCGGACGCGGCTTTTGCTCTTGATCTCCATTCTGACACTCTGGGACTTAGCGGTCTGGTTCTCTGCGAGTCTAGCGCTCTTTATGGTGATCGGCGGCAGACTCACCGATGGGAAAGCCAACGTTCCCTTCAGAGGCCTCCATTTCATGTCGATGGCGGCTTTGCCCAGGCCTGCTTCATCTTGCTGTCCAACGGCTGCTGTCACTGAGGCGGCAAGTGGTACAGATTGCAGTTCTTTGTTCTGCGTCTGACAGACAGAATCACCATCCTTGCTCATCTTACTTGGAGAGATAGAGGTAGTTTTTAGGTTGAGTTCGGAGTGTTTGTTGAAAGGATTGTCAGTAACACTAGGGTCAACGATCGTCTCAGTGTCATGTTCTGGGGTGCATATATCCATATCGTCATAGGACTCCGCCTGATCGCGAACAATGGGCAGGCTAGGACTGTTCACACTATTTCTGTTAGATGACTGCCTTTCTGAATCAGCTGGTTTTGGGTTTTCTCTTTTGTGAGATTCGGTCTGTACTGAACTGCTCTGGTTGGGAGGAGTATAACTTGAGCCATTTTTATCTGGGCCATCATCAACAGGGGATCGGTTCTGCCTTTCTTTGGTGATTCCAGCATGGCTGTCTGTCCCTTTTAAAAGCTTCAGTTCGAGACGTTTCTCTTTTTGGGATTCATCTTCATCTTCTTCCTCTCCAAACTCTAAAGGTGGCTGCCAGTGAAAGGTTTCTTTTAATTTCTGATGTTTAGATCTCTTCGCCTTGTCTTTGGTGCGACGATGAGACCCAGATTTTGACTCCCCTCTCCTCTTGTGTTTATGCTTCCGTTTGGCTTTTTTCTTGCTCTTATGTCTCTCTGCCTCTGTGACCTTCTCAGGACTCTTCTCTGATTGGCTAAGGGCAGTGGCATTCCTAGGAGCATGAACTCTGTCTGATGCTGCAGTCTTTCTGCTAGTCTCATGTTCAGACTCTGAGCTAGCCTCCCCCTCCTCTTTTTCAGAGATGGCTGCTGCCTTGCTTGGCACCTTCTCACCGTCACTTTCAGAATCCCACCCCACATGGGCAGAAAATCTCTTATCACAAGGTTCACTAATTTGAGCTGCAGTTTTCTGTTTTCTTGACAGGCTATTGGTACTGCTCACTTGACTAGCTTTATCGCTGTCCCATTCTGTCTTCAACTCTTCTAAAGGCAACGGGTCATGATGTTTTGCCCCCTGAACCTGAGGGCTGGCCTGCTCTTTCAACTGCCCCAATGAGCCACCTCCCTTGGAACGATTCAGACTAGAACTATGGTCGCTGTTTGTGCCATCCTCTGACTCCAAGTGGGGATCTTGACCAGCGGGAATTGAAATGTACTTATCCAAGTTTTTTATCCTTCTCAGAGAGCTGTAGTATTTTTTCCACTGCTTGTCCAATGGCGTCTTTTTAGCACTGCCTTTATTGTGCCTCTTTTCAGAGCCTGAGCGGCTGTAGGAGGATGACCTACTATCATATAGGCGAGGGGACCTGGACCTGGAGGCACTTCTACTCCTGGAGCGACTGTACGAACGGCTCCTGGAGGACCTGCTCTGTGACCTCCTGGTGGGCCTGTGGGTCTTGTTGGGGTCACCATATCCAGCTTGGGAGTCCCCTGAGAGGCCAGCGGATGTGACCAAAGTCTTCATGTTGTCAGTAGAACCAATACCTGCTTGACTAGTGGATGTCAAGGCGGCTGAGGCCGGCTTTGCCTTTATTTCTGGAATATGGACGTAGGTCGACTTCCAGGGCTTCTGGCCTGGTTTCCAGCGCGATGGTGGAGGACTGTCACTCAGTGGCATCACAGGGACACTTTCTGGTACGGGAACAGTAGGGAGTCTCGAGACAGGTGTGCTTTTGTCTGTTACTTGGACCGGGGCCTGAGGCTTTGGCTTGCTTGCCTTTCTGCTTCTTGGGGATCTGGACAGATTCCTCCGCCTGGATCGTGACAAAGACCTGGATCTGTACCTAGATCTTGTCCTGGACCTAGACCGTGAAGGAGAATAGGTCTGAGATCTGGACCTGGACCTAGACACAGACCGACTTCTAGAACGGTAAGGACTCCTGGATCTTGAGTAGGACCTGGACCTCCTATGAGATCTGGATCGGCTGGCGGTGTAGGACCTGGAATAGGACCGCGACTCTCTCGAGGACAGCGAGGACCGCCGTCTCCTGCTGGCGGTTGAGTGTCGATGACTAGAGGTTGAATGAGATAGAGAGCGGGATCTTCTGGTCTTTGACCTCTTCCTGGAAGAGACTGATCTTTCACCCTCCGACAGGTGAGGCTCAGGGTGTTTGTCCTTTGTGCTCTTCTTGCTGCGCTTGCGTTTTTTTGCCTTCTTCTTGCGTTTGGCTTTTTTCTTCTCTTTTTTGGGAGGGCGCTGCGGACTGGACCTCTCAGAGCTGTGGTCTGAAGAGTGTTCCGGTGACTGGGACCACGCAGAGTCACTTCCGTCGTCCCATCGGCTTGAAGAGCGGTCATTCAATCTGTCAAAAACAATAAGAAGTCAAACTAACAAACTACTATAGAACGTTTAAATACTGAATCACTTTGTCATCGTCATCTTTCACATGAAACCATTAACATTTACAATTTTGCCAAGTTAAATTGAAAAAAGATTTGTGAATATGTGAATGCACAGGAAATCATTGTTTCTGTTATTGTTTCTGTATTAAAAGATCCCCATTAGAGACACATGAATGAGCGCCTAGACTTCCTGAACATAGCAAATACAAAACAGACATGCAAAAAAAAGAAGAAATATAACACTTGTGTGAACTGAGCGGTGGAGGCTGCGTGTGTGTGTGTGCGTGCGTGTGTATGTGTGAATTTGAGTGTGAGGCTACATACAGACAGACAGACAGACAGACACGCACGCATACACACACAGCCACGTATAGGAGACGGTGTGACCACGGCTCAAAAAAACAAACAAAAAAACAATATCAATATAAAAAGAGAAAATAACACAAAAAGACACATTAACATTGCAAAATCAAATAAAAAAGTCCAGTCAAATTATAAATGACAGCTACTTGGCAGTAGAAAAAGATGAGATATTACAAAATGTAATTGCGCAATTCACGTCACGGCAACCACACTTGCAATTTTCCAATGACATCTTCCTAGTTCAACATGTCATACTTACTTGTCTCCTTTGCTCCATCGCTCCAGGCTGGGAGGCTGATAAACCTGGGTTCTCTTCATCTCCTCCTTCCAGTGCGGCGGGGTCTCACTGCTCCCCCGCTCCTCCGCCGAGGCAGAGCGGGATTTAGACCTCGTGGGAGTGTGGTATCTCTGCAGAAAGAGAGAGAGAGAGAGAAACAAACAAAACAGATTAAAATGTTTAACACAAATTGTCAGACCATTATCTCACGCACCACAAAAGGTAATCAAGGTTGCGATAATTTGCAGACTGCCTTGTTTTTCCTAAGGGGTTGTGTGATTATGGGATAGAATTTCACAATGCAAGTTAAGTGGCAGGTACATGTACCTAAGGCAGGAGAACATGGTGAAAATTGCTGTGTAGACAAAAACTATGACGAAACTTTTTGGCCGACTACCTTTTTTCATGCATGAAAACTAAATAAAAACTAAGCTATGATGACTAAAACTAAAATACGAACTAAAATGTTTGCCTACAAAATCAACTGTAGTCATTTTCAGATGACCAAAACATGACTAAAACTAAATGTCATTTTATTCAAACGACTACGACTAAACTAAATCAAAATTAGCTGTAAAAAATGTATAATTGCAATCTACAAACGAGTTTGTAGAGCTGCTATTTTTGCCAAATGTTCTATTTTAGGCAGTTTTTGTAGAACGTTCGCCATGACATGGCCAGAGTATAGAGATGCTAGGGTTCAAGTGGTTAAGCTGAACGTGCAAAAATGTAATCAACAGTCTTTGATTGCAGTTTGGAGACCATACCATTGTTCCCCTGCCTTTCATCTTCCGTCCAGATTTAGTGACTGCTGGTTTCATGTCACTTGGAAGAGATGATTCTTCTTGATTGGCTCTGAAAAGATCAAGTTGAACTTTTAATGGGGTTATGTGATGGCCACGGAGAATACTCAATTCTGATTGCCAGAAGCTGTAAATGTATTTACAGATAACTGCACACTGCAGTCTTGTCATGCATAGTGAAACTGTTTTACTGTATTATTTGACCTACAGTAACATTAACTTAGAAACAAGTCATAAAATACATGGATTCCAATACAAAGTTCAACCATTTGGGGAAAATAAAACCTGTGTTCATGAATTTCGGCTCAGTTTGTACTATTACCAGTACTATTCTCCCCTTGCTGGAGTAGTAAGGCGACATATATTTCAACCGTACTGGCCCAACATATGAATACGGTTATATTTTAATCGTTGGTAAATGGCCATGGTATACTGGAATTGTATACAGTAAGTGGAATTCTGAGTTGTGTGATTATTAGACAAACTCCCATCTCCAGTTTAGCGTTGTAATTATTAACCTCCATATTGTGCATTTACAGTAGTTTGAGAACCACAACCACTCATACCTTACATGTACTAGGCGTAAATAAAAGCAGGTCTATAACCAAATTACTTACTACTTAATGGTACATTTGTATGATGAAGCAGGGCTTTGCTTTACCAAAAGACGTACACATTTGCAACTTGGAGATACAAGGTTTCTGCCCGACAGTAACGATAATTTAGTGATTATGTTGCGAGGAAAACATTGAGATAATAGCCATTTTGGTTAGAACTGATTGAAAATAACTTTGTACTCCAAGTTTAAAATGATACTAAATATTTTTTCAAGTGTCCAAATAAATCCCAAATATTATCAAATTATCTCGCAGCCTGGACAGCCGTCGCGGCACCCCAAAGTGCCCCATCACCCACTTTGAAAACCCCTGGTCTAGGCACTCATTCATGTGTCTCTAATGGGGATCTTTATTACATCTAAAAGAAAAAAGAACTCACGTCTCTGGCTTCTCTTCCTGAGCTGGCATGTCTCGTCTCAGTAGGAAGCGGTTCTCTGGCACGGGAGGGATCTCTTCTGGCCGAACAACAGGCTTCCCTCTCTTCACACCTTGCTCCTTCTCTCCATCTTCTTCACACTCTTCCTCTGCCATCTCTCGCTTCACGGGACTGTGGGAGAACATTTGTTTTGGTAATTAGTTTGCTTATAACCGAAATGACCTCAAATTTATTCTATTTTATTTTTTACAAAATATCGTTGATAACATTGGTAACCAGTGCCACTGTCTAGATTCTAGAAGGCATCGGACAGGCTCTAATATTGCAGTGCAATTGAACAATTCCGTTACGGTTTGACAACCATCAACAATGATCAAATCACCTTTGAACAGAAGGTGCGTCGTCATTGTGCTTCTCCCTCTTCGACACTCTCCTTTTCTTTCTGCTCCGCTTGCTCTTGCCATGCTTCTTATGCTTGCGATGTTGGTGCTTTTCCTCCGATTGGCTTTCGGACTCGGTGGAAGAGGAGGATTGAGAGGACCTCTTGTGGGAGTCGACGGATGACTCTGCTGAATGGGGAGTTCTTTTCCTCTTGCCTTCGAGTACTGAAGTAAAACAACAGCATGCATGTCAGCTCACACAACTATTCAGTAAGGTTGACTTTTTCTTTAAAAACGTCAAAGCTCTTGGCTTTGAAGTTTGATTCAGGGAAACGTTGCAGAGTTAAAGCAGCACTATGTTGTTTGGAGCGGGTCCGCGTCAATATGCAGACGGGCCGGTATGCCGACGAACTAAACCTAACCTTAACCTCAGTAAAACTATGCCTAAACCTAACCCTAACCTCAGTAACCGTGACGGGGGTGAGTAACTAACCTGCCGACGCTGGTGAGTTCCTACTCGGAACAACGGACCGGCGGAACAATGAGCTGACCCCGTTTGGAGCATTGCATCAGTGGCCAGTTTGGACACAAATAACATGGCAGCCTCTTTAACTTCATTACCCAAGAGTCTCTGCAAGCATATTCGGTTTAGACTCGCTACGATTGGCCAGTCTTCGCTTTGAATGGCAGATCTAACTTGGTGACGTGGGAAATGCCAGGATGAAACTCATTGTCTACCCTATACATAGTAAATTAGTAGTACAGCCAAGCCCCTAGCAGGGACCCCCTGAGTCTATACAGAAGGATGATTATTGCTTAAACAATTTTGTGGGACATAATATGCTATATAGTTGTTAAAACGTTACATCGTGCTGCTTTAAAACTGCCAATAATACAGTCATGCTGTGTGTCTTTGTGACCTATAAGCACACCTAAAAGGTGATGAAAAGTTCAAACGCTTGGGAGTCATTCTCAGGGTGGGATTACATGGCACCACAAGAGAGGCTTCGTCCTGCCACATTAGAGGCAATGAAAAGCGGTTCTGTTAAGAGTTGGAAAGGCAGTAGCCAGCTCAGCTCCACACAGAGATAGCATCAGTGACCCTTGTTAAATAGCAGATCGAGTTACGTGCCCTGTTCTAATGCCAGGCGCAATGTCAGCAGATAAATGCCGTCCTCTTACGGAATCAACACAAAAAATGACCTAGTTAGGTTGATAGGCAACACACACACACACACACACACACACACACACACACACACACACACACACACACACACACACACACACACACACACACACACACACACACACACACACACACACACACACACACACACACACACACACACACACACACACACACGTACCATACCAGAAAAAGTCTTCAACAGAGCTGTGGTTCCCTTCAGGCTGGGCTACACTAGTTAAGATTGGAAAAATCCCATTTGTCCAACGTCCCAGGATTTTTGTGTTATCCTTCAAACCAGGGGTCTTCAATGTTTTTCAGGCCAAGGACCCCTTAGGTGAGAGAGAGATGAAACAGGGACCCCCACTACATCAAATGAAACCAGTTAAAGCCTCAATACTATTTTTTCCCCTCTAGACCAAACCTCTTTGCCAAAAATAGTCGATCTACGAGCTCACAAGTCACAACGCCTCGCAGCTGCTGTTTTCGGCTACTGTTCCCCTCTGAAAAGTGATGCTAGGGTTCAAGTGTTTAATGTAAAAATAAAACCACAAAGATTTGGTGCCCCCCCCCCTGTAGTAACTCTGATAACCTCCTGTTGAAGACTTTAAATTGCTTTAAACAATCATTGTAAACCTCAGTACAAATTGCAAACTGATAAATAAAGTATTCAGTCAATCTATCAATGAAGATTTCAAGATTATTTACGGATGACAGCCTAGTAGAGCCTACCATCCTTAGCAGACTTGGTGATCAGTTGTCCACAGTCGACCACTCTCACGTCGGCGTAAGGCCTGCTAGAAGAGTCGGCCTTCAGGCCCTCGATCTTCTTTATCACCTCGAACCCGGAGATGACCAGTCCAAAGACCACATGGACTCTGCAGTGGGAAAGAGCAGTGGTTTTCGAGCACTATAGAGTTGAGGCATTGCATTTTGTATAACACGGTTCTATTGTGAAAATATATTATTATATTATTTTCACAATTTCGGCATCTAATGTTTGACAGTTTGGCCAATGTCTAATTTGTTATTTTAGATGTATTAAAAAGTCCTTAAATTGTCACTTTGGAGATACACTTAAAGGGGCACTCCACCACTTTTCAACCTATGTTCATATAATTGGTCCTCACTCAAAAATAGCTTTTCTCTTTTTTTTTTTTTTTTTTTCCTCAAAGGAGGGCTGTGGGCAGGTCATAAACCCATAGTCTTGTGACATCATCGATTGCCAATCCATCTTAAAGAAACTGCAGGCTTTCTATTCCTGAAAAGTTGCAATTTTAAAGTGGAAGCCATTGTTCTCGCGATAATAAAAATCTAAATATATTTTTCCAAAATATTGATTAATTTTTTTTTTGGAAAATGATGTCACAAGACGATGGATTCTGAACTTCCCACAGCTCTCCAAGGAGACTTGGACCGAGTAGAATTTCTTTTTGATGTTTTATCATGAACATTAGTGAGGACCTATTATATGAAGACAGGTTGAAAAGTGGTGAACTACTCCTTTAAACTTTTATGTTGGTTTGTTTACTGTTGAGTGAGAAAACAATGTTTCACATTAAGTTCATCATCTGGGGACCCCCAAAATAATTTGGGGACCCCCTGGGGGTCCCGACCCACAGGTTGAGACTCACTGGGATAGAGCAGTGGTTACCAAACGTTTAAGCCCAAGACCCAAAAGATCCCTGTGTCTGCCATGGCATTGGTCCGACATCTCATTGTTCCCATTAGTCAGAATCTGGTGATGTTAACCTGGTGAAAAATGCTATGCCTAAACCTAAACCCAACCTCAGTAAAACTATGCCTAAACCTAACCCAAACCTTAACCTCGGTAAAACTATGCCTAAACCTAACCCTAACTAAATTCAGACTAATGAGATGTAGGACTAATGAGGTTTCAGACTTATGGGCTGTCCCCACTTAAACCTACAAGCTCACAAATTATAAGAATGCAGTTAGGAAACATAAAAAATAAAAAAAAAGTTCTGTGTCACTTCTGTGAAAGTGAATAAATTGGTAACATGTCCTCATTAACCATTAATTACTGATTCATTAATTACGTTTTCATCCCTGATCAAGGTCATTTACCCATCTAGATGAGGCGCCATCTTCGTGGTGCTGTTTGAAGAATAGCCGGTCATTAATTCAGCCAGTTGGGGTCAACCGAGGGCAGTGATTGGGTCATATATATATATATTAAAAAAAAGGAAAAAGATAGGGGGTGAGTAAAGCAAGATAATTTAACTCATTGTTACTACCATGGAGTTTAGCTTTACTGGATAAACATTTCCCTAAAGGGACATAATTCATGGCCTTATTGTCCATGATTGATACAACAAAAAAACTAAACAAAATGTGTAATTTTACTGTTTTGTGGAAGGATAATTGGACAGAGCAGAGAGCAGCGAATCCCTGTGTGTAAATCAGAGTAAATTAATAAATACACACTGAACAATGGATACTGGAAATGATCTACTCAATATCGGATTCTGCAACGTGTGCAGTCCGAGTACCTAGCAGCTACAGTAGATCCATCACCACATTTTTGGTGATGTAGTTTAGTTATGCTGATCCTGTTGTACTGATATGGGAGGCCTGGAAAGTGTGGTTGAATTAGATGTGACAGCTGTAAACATTGGTGAATAATATCATTTATATATCCAAAAGTGTCCAACCTATTATGTCGGGCTGGGCAATTAACCGAAAATATATCAAAAATGGTATTTAGAATAGATAATGAATTTATAACCCAACAACCCAGAAGCAAGGTTTTTTAATATATATATATTTTTTTTATATTTTTGGTGTATATCAACAAATCTACACGAAAACAATAAATGCAAATATATATATATATACGGTATAGATTTATAATGCATAATCGACTAAATTGTACCATTGTACAACAACGTATAATACAGGGTTAATGGTATTCTTTTTTTACATTTAATATTTAATATTAGCTTGAAATAATAGTGATATTGATTTGAAGTCATATTGCCCAGCCTTGTACTAAAAAATGTGTTAACACAAGACTACTTAAAGATACAGATAGTCAGGAGAGAGAGAGGAAACACAGCCTTGGAGAGACACATTACCTTGGAAGGGCAGGATGCTAGAGTTTCTGCAAATGTTACACAAAAAACGGCAAGAGAAAGAATGTAACACATTTGTAGACAAAAATAATGAATCCATGTTTCTCTGCACTTTGAACTCTTAACTGCACACAGAGAGGGGTTGTTGACATTTCACACAGAATGTCAAATTCTACTCTGAGGAATCAAAATAGTTGAGGGGAGGAGAACAAAAAAAAGGACAAAATGTACAACATAAAACAAAAGTTTAAAAAAGGACTGGCTCACATGCACAAAAGGAAACCAATAATGCGCACAGTGACCTATACTGGTCAAATGTCCAGTTTAGTGAATGATACTCACATAAAGAACTGTGAACCGTTGGTGTCCTTCCCGCGGTTGGCCATCGACAACAGGAATGCTCTGTCGTGTTTGAGAATGAAGTTCTCGTCTGTTGGGAGGAGAGACAGAGGGGGGGTGTCTCAGGATGTGGCCGTTGAAGAATGATAAGGGATAATGTGGTGAGAGGCTGTGAGAGAAAAGGTTTTAAGTAAGCCTTGCCACTGCCTCACCCATCTGCCCACCCACCATGTTAACAATTTTGGAAAACCAAATTAGACAACCAACCATACACACGTGGATATGAAGAAAATTCATAAATAAATTTCAAATATTTATATTGAATGCAATGAACAATATTCATTACACCACCTAAATTACAGGCCTGAGCTGATTTGATGTGGTAATTCAAAACAAAAGCACTCGGTGGAGAGCCAATCACACTCATTATGCTTTTTTAAATGACCGGGAACAACACAGTAAGGATATACAGTGCTTAGCAGTAGCTTATTTCCATTGGATACCTTAATGGAATCTTGACAGCGGTCAGAGAAACCGCTATCCCACAATTTACAACGGTACAAGAAGGCCTGTAATTACATGTCAGAACAATCAACGTGAACATGCCTATGACACCATACAGTTAAAGTATTCAGTAAAACAAGGAGCCAAAGGATTTTGGCGTCTCAAAGTCATCAGAGAGCTCTATGAATGAAGACATCCATCTACTGTACACCAGGGCTAACATTTTAACCACATGATGACATTGTGTTACTGAACTGTGCACATCTCTTACCTTCTCATTTTGCAAAAGACCACACTCTATAAATAAAAGAATACGTTGAAAATTTTAGGCAGGAAGATTGGAGCTTTCAATAAAGAGAACGCCTACCCTCCATGCTGATTTGTATAAAAAACCCATTATTTTGGCAGGACTATAAGGCAGAACAAGACAATGGAAAAGGGAAAAGTCAGCAATGGGTATATTAGGCATATTTGCAGGAGGAAACCCATGCTTTAAAACTACAGACACATGCAACTGTACGCTCATGCAAAATTAGCTATGGTGGAGGTTCACGGATAATGTAAGGTATAGGTTTAAGAATTAACAATCCTTGCTGCTCATCACATACAGTATCACACAAACACTCCCGCTTACCTTCAAAGTAGCCCCCATATATGGATTCCCCTCCTCTTCCATTCCCTGCAGAGAGCAGGATTATTTTGTATCGTTACGTCTACGTCTTATATTGTTGCTGTTAGGTGTAAACCTTGTATGTCCAAATCCATTTATTTTCAGGAAATGGAAAAAATGTGTTCCAATTGATCCAATTATTTAGTCACAATCTCTTGTAAATACATTTTTCTTTGCTTAAATATTTATCAAACCCACAGACCGATTGAAGTAATTTCAACCTGGTGTCTCTAATTTGGTCATGTCATTATATTGTTTCACACATTTCCAGAACGGCTAAATTAGCCTTCTACAAACTCACAACAACATGTCACGCTGTGAGCTTGTACTGTTGATCAGAGTATAAAATAGGACATTAAGTTATAGAAAAACATAAAACGATGAAATACAGAGATACAATGTTTCTGCCTGACAGCAATGGGATGAGCAATTTTTTTTAATAAAAAATACAATTTCACAAAACAGAAACTGTACTTTAAAGGTATATTCAGTGATTGTATTTATTCAAATAAAAATATAATTGGTACATTTTCCATTCATTCTCCTCACTAGAATGTGTGCTGACCATATAAGGACTTCCACCATGGCCCGTGTTGCGAGCATAGCTAGATTTGGGTTTCAGAGGTA
The DNA here is from genome assembly GCF_963921795.1 of Nannobrachium achirus. Taxonomy (NCBI): domain Eukaryota; kingdom Metazoa; phylum Chordata; class Actinopteri; order Myctophiformes; family Myctophidae; genus Nannobrachium; species Nannobrachium achirus. The sequence continues at coordinate 35,932,409 of NC_137828.1, read as the reverse complement.
GCCAGCCAGTCCTCGACCAATCAGGGTAGAGTATGGCCGTAGTTATGTTATGATGTTTAGTTATGATGGTCAAAATAAAAGTTTTGAGAACCACAGTCGCTCTGAATTAAGAATGTCTGCTAAATGCCTAGATTGTAAACTACTGAACTCATAAAATGCCACAGTCTCGTAGTAAATCAGTATCATACATATCCTGAAGCTGGAGACGTAGGCCTACCGATATTCAGTGATTGGGTCTAATGATCAAAACGAGAACATTATAATGGTGTAAAAAATCTATAAAAAACTAAACATTTCCACGCTGTAAGGCCAGTAAGGAACAAGATGACCCCGGGCCACTTTCATTATCACTGAATACACCTTTAAGTATGGTCAGTCAGTCCCAACTCAAGTCACCTTGGTGACTTGTCACATTTATTATATTGTTCTCATGAAACCAGTCAAGAGTTCGGGATTAAATGACCGTTATTAGATGGTCATTATTTTAAAATGCAGGTTAACCTTCAGTGAAGTCCCCTCCCTGGATCATGAAGTTCTTTACAACTCTATGAAACGTGGAGCCTTTAAAGCAGAGCTTTTTCCCTGTGGCTTTGCCAGTTCCTTTCTCACCTGCAAAGAGAAGGGAGTTACTAGTAGTACAGCACAGAATAACCCACATGAAATATACCCCATTCTCAATTTTTTCAAGTGGGCCCTGATCCAGAAAAGGCTTAGAACCGTTGAAATACACAACAGGCCAGCATTTGTAGGTGTTTGAGTGTGTACAAGTAGCACCAGTAAAGAGCCTGCAGGTCTTATAGAACTCCTGCTCCTGCATGTTGCCACGTCGCCACAAACGGTTTATTCTAAACAATGCAATGAAACCACAGGTGGGTTGGAAGGGTTTTTAATAAACCAGACGACCCTGTTCAGGCATCCTCTTGTTAAGTCTGCAGAGGAGGAGAGGACTGTCGTTCATTAAAGAAGGAGGGGATCTTTCCCTGCTGGTCGAGTGTGTGTGGGGCCAGGATATTGGACCAAAGCTACCCTGACGCCCCAAGGTGTTTCACTTTGAATCAAAAAGGAGGCGTTTTCATGAGACAGACGTTGGAGTGCCCCAAGGTGTTTCACTTTGAATCAAAAAGGAGGCGTTTTCATGAGACAGACTTTGGAGTGCCTTCTGTGTACACAGAGGACTGACTGTGCAACAGCCAAGCTTAGGTTGCTAATGTACTGGGATTTTACATTGCTGGCCACAGCAGAGTTACAAGGGTTCGGTTTCCTTTGGCCCACGCCGAGTGCCCCCTAAAACTGACACGCTTTCACTGGGCCAGAGCAAAGTGACCACAGTAATGGTGTGTCATTGTAGGTGTGTGTGTGTGTGTGTGTGTTAACTTATGTGTGCACAGAGAGAGGGAACAGCCAGTCAGCCGTTTCCCAAATCTGCCCTTGACAGCCTCATGTTCACATCCACCAGGTGGGGTTGAAAAATGAGAGGGTGAATTGATCTGCCTTCTCTCCAGAGATGTATGGCCATCTCCAGTTAGTCCATCTCCACTACTCAGAACATCCTGTTTTGGACAGCAGCATGAACTACTGCATCTTGTAGCACTGACTAGCATTGACTGTTATGGACACTTTTGTTTGGGCACAGTATTGTATTGATAGTTGTGTTTTTTTTTCTTCAAGTTGGCTGTCTCACGTTGAGCATTGAAAGTTTTTTGACACTTTATGTATGTATTCGTTGTTCCCTTTCTTTGATGTGCCTTGCTCTTTACTGTACTCTGTTCTTTTTTATTCTTTTCATACTTTTCTGTAACTTGTACATAATCCTTTTACTGCTGTGCTGCCTCTGGGCGACTGATTTCTTCCCTTGGGATAATAAAGGTATCTATATCTATCATCTAGACTAGAGAGGGGGACCAGGGCTCTCCATCCATCCACTAACTTCTGCCTGCCTTCTCTCATGCTCCTATCCTCTGGAAGCTACAGGATAGCTTTTTTAAATATCCAACAATGATATTTATCAAAAATAGTGCAACTAGCATATCTACAAAGCTCATGACAACATGTTGCAGAGTTGTGAGCCTGTAAATTGGCTATTATTGTCATTTAACGAAGTATAAAATAGCGTATAAGAAATGCATTGATCCAGTCATTATTAAACAAAGACATTGGCAGTGTTTTGAGATGTGAACACCTCAGTTGGAGTTCTACTCACCAGTACACAAACAGAGGAAGTTTTTACTTGTCTTGGGACAAATATCTGAGTAAAGTTGAAAGACTATACGCCCAACTGTAAAAAGAAATGTGGAAAAAAAATGGTTACCATAGGAAGGATAGTGTAAACAGATTACTTGTAAAGAGAAATAGAGATGGTTGGAAGGAAGCATGAAGATGTCTTGCTGATTGGTACAATACTATACATTTGAAAAACATTGATTTGATAATGGTAAAACTAGGATGAATTTTAAATGGGCCATGGATACAACTACAGTACCTTGTTTATTAGTTATTCAGACAACAACATTATTATATTAACTTCCTGTTGTTTTTTCTAACACTTAATTAGAGGGATTCTGTGGTGAAAAAGAGATATAGAAGCACTGGCATGGGCAGTGGTGAATAATAAACAATGCTTAAGGGAGTTGGAGGGAGGGTAGGTTCATTGTATCCCACTGTGCCCAAACAAATTTAATTCTTTCAGACATAACAGCCACCAAAGTAGTTCTGGTTTTCATTTTAGGCCAGAAGAAATATGAACTACATGTTCCCTTCTTAGATAAATAGACAATATCAGACCCCTCTCGTAAAAGCAAACAACACACAATTGATAGCCAGGTTTTTTCACTTAATTTTGTATTCTTCTTTATCACACAATTGAACTCAGGCTCGCCATGTCACTAGTCCTTGTATAACACTTTCTTTGAGCTTTAAGTGTTAAGTCACAATATCTAACTACATAACTATCAATTTAAACATCTTCATTAAATAATATCTATTAAAGTCCTACAAATTCAATTCTCACAATTTCTGTGGAAAAAAACAAACAAAAAACTATTGTATGTGTACAATTAGGCATCGCTTACCTGGTTCTCTATTGAGCTCCACATCAAAGTAGCACTGAGGGCGGTCTTTAACTCCCATTGTGAACCAGGTCTGGATGACCTGAAAAGTAGAATGAGCAAAAAGTGGTATAAAGATTCAAGGCAGTCTTCCCTTAGTCCAGCGATGTGCAGCAAAACGGTTAGTTCATCTTCTCAGAGTGATGACAAGTACAAGGAAAAGTATAGTGGGAAGAGAAGTGGGCTGAAGTAGACTGTAGAGACAGACTAGAACAGGAAGGAGGGGAGGGAGAGAAAGAGTGGGAGAGCCCAGTCAAGCCTATGGGGAAAAGTACCAGCATGCAAATCCAGTCACAGCACAACTTCCTCCATGCATATTTTCCCTCTCTTACCATTGTCCCTCTGAACTATCAGAGACAGATGCCAGCTGATAAATGTCACTAGAGACCCTCCCCTCCGTCCCACACTACTAGTGGACGTGTTTACGATGTGGCAAAACTGGGGACGGACAGATGAGAACGCTTAGGATTTAAACGGAGGTGTCAAGGTCCTGCTAAACTAGGAAACCCTGTGAAACCGAAGATGCACTAGTACTAGTACATATTGTTCTGCAGCTGGCCCTAGTGTGAGGTTTACATGTGACAGATTCTATCATTATAGGGGAACTGGTTATTTCCACAATGCAGGGAGTGGACTTAACAACAGTCCTCCTCAGACAGCTGACAACATATATCTTTTGAGCCCTACAACCAGTAAGACTCCCTAATCGGGAGATAAGCGACCGTAGGTGGCTTATCTCCACAAATAGGGCAAAAATGTGTTTTTCCAAAATCTTCCTGGTCCATGTTGATGACATGAGTGTAGACATGCTGTGTAGTGATATTCGTGATTTTAGGGCAAAAACTGTAGGAGCAGTGTCCAAAAATGTGTTTTAAAAATCGGCCTGAAGGTGGCGCTAGAATAGGGCCATGTGAGAAATGAGGGGTGGGGTCTCCGCGTTGCCTTGGCGGACGAATAGGTACCGGCCCCGGCTCTCCCGGACGCTCCTAGCCCGAGTTACGGCATTTTATGTGCGCTGCAGTGGCAGGGGGTCCTCCACTGGGGGCGCCACCACTTTTGCATCCGTTCTGGAGCACCAGGAGTCGGTGGTCCCCGGGAATTCCCCGTGAGCAGCCCCGTTGGGGTGGTCATTTTTGCACATTTGGTCATTTTTTTACATCTGGGGGTCCCCCAGGGACCTGGGGGTCCCTGGGGCTCCGGGGGTCCTTGGAGGTTGTAGTTTGGCAGGCAAGGAGTGTGTGTGTAAAATCTGGCATGGATCGGGTGCGGAGATATAAGCAGGGAAAAAGTGTGACGTGTGACGGACTCACTGACTCACTCACTCACAGACAGCCTGTGGAGGTTTTGGTAGTAAATGCGACCTACGGTCGCAATAAAATGACAAAGCAACGTGTGGTCTAGACTAGGACTATTTGCTTATTCTGCTATAATACAACAAGACTAGTCTGCTAAAGTAATCAAGAGAAGACCAGTCTTGTTGACTCTCCTCTCCATTAGCCTACATACCAAACCGATCCTATGGAGCAATGAACAAGAACAGCAACAGTCATTGTTGAGAGAGAATACCTGAAAGGCTGTAAGGCAAATAGTTTAGAGGGTCTAGAATCTGGAGTTAGCAGAAAGACATGTGTTTCACAAGTGTATATCAGTCCATCACTTTTTTTTGTAACCTGAGAATGACCTATTTTACTGCTCAGCCACACTTTGTAACTCCCTTTAGGCGTTAGTTTAGTATCTATTAGTCTTCTAATAGTTGCAGGTATTTTGAAAGATAATCAAGTCAGGCTAGGGTTTTCTGTTTGATATTCAGGCGGGAGCCTGTAATTAAAGACCAGTGACAAAAATAGCACCAATGCACTGCACAATGCCATCTTATTTTGACTTGGTGTTGAGTCAGGTCAGGTATCTACTACAGGCGCCTATAAACGTACTTAATAATGTATACAATGACAGAATTGCATGAGATTTAAATCTATTTTCCACCATGGGTTACATCAGTGGTTCTCATCGTGGGGTCCAGAAACCCCTAGGGGTCCTAGGAGGGTTATAGGCCGGGGGGACCACAGGAAAACGTGTTCATATAAATATAACATCAAAATCAGTTATTCAAGTCAAATCTTGTCTGAGGCACAAATTCTTCTTCACATTGGGTTACATGCTGTCAGTGCTGCGTGATTACAGGTCCAACTGGGAAAGATGGATAACCACGCCCCGGACTCATTTTTGAAGCTTGTGATTGGCTGGACCGGACGTAGGGAGCGCTCCGTTGTAGTCACTTGGACCGCGCGAGGTGCACCAAAACCCAATTATCATGGCGTTTATCGTGCGCTTGCCCAGGCCTTACGGCCTGGGCATAAATATAACGATTGCATTCACCACGGCTTCGTAACTCCTGGCCCGCTCTTCGCGGCCACTCGCGCCTGCGGCGCTCGGGGGCGAAGAGCAGGACCAAGGTCCGCTGGCCTTCGCGCCGCTTGCAATGTCGTGGACAATAACTGTGAAAACGAGCGCTCTATGCCGTTTCCATCCATCTTTCCCAGTTGGATCCGTAATCACGCGTCAGTGCTGTGGCATAATAACTAAGCATCTGGGGCTGTATTAACTGTCCTAACTAAGCTGGATGCCATGGGCAAGGCATTGCCAGAGTGGAAACTAGCTGCAAATTGCAACACTAGATTTTTTTTAAATCGGATGAATCTAGGGTTGCAATACCTCCCATAGGCAGCCAATGCATCAAAACAGTTTTTTTTTTTTTTTTGCTATCTGATTGTATTAGATGACGTCAAACTCACCAACATTGGGGCTGTATGGAAAGCTTGGAGTATCCTCATTCTATCTGCAAAGTGTTTGTTTCATAAAAACCCAACATAGACATGTTATGACTTATGAGCTACTTTCTATCAATAAATTCAGTTCAGGTGATGTTTTCTAAGTGCTGGAGTTTGGAAGCGCTCGTGGGAAGTCACTCAGCAGTCCTGTGTACCAGCTGGTTCTAAATGTCACATTCATAGCCTAATGCAGGAGGCAGCGGGACATGGCGTTACGGAAGACGAGCGCTTCCGAAGTTCAACACTTAGAAAAAAGACAGGTCTTCTGGGATTTATTGACAGATATAACTCATAACATGTCTACGGCGGATTTTTATGAAATAAACACTTTGCAGATAGAAAGAGGATACTCCAAGCTTTCCATACAGCCCCAATATTGGTGAGTTTGACGTCGTTTAATACATTCAGATAGCTAATAACCGTTGATGCATTGGCTGCCTATGGGAGGTATTGCAACCCTAGATTCATCCGAGTTTAAAAAAAAATCTAGTGTTGCAATTTGCGGCTAAACTGTATTCCTTGCTTATTTTAGTTCGACAATAATCACCTTCAACTTTCAGGGGAAATGTCACCCACCCATCATGCTTTCGGTTTCTTTTAGACTGGTAGCTCGGGCTCGGCTTAAAATTCCATGCAATGATACCAAGTATCTCAGATGAAGATCAAAATATGCATACACTGTATCATCACTAATGTGATGATATGAAACCCACACGGCCTGAGCCCCCCAAAGCCCCAGGCCAGCAGCGATTAACAAGTATGGGTTTAGAATGGTTAGAATTCCCTTGTAGCACGGCTAGCCCAGCCCTGCAGCCAGGGCGAATGCATCCGTCGATCCGTGCAACTTTACCTCGCACACCACAGGAACTGGTAGAATCAAAAGGTCTGGTGCGCGTGTACGGGTTGATTATCAGTAACAGATTTAACTTGACGGTTTTTACACACATTTTCCATCACATCAACACTACAAGAGAGAGATGCATGCAGAATGCAGATAACTAGCAGCACGTAGCTCGATCCTTCCCTCCAACATGGTAGGGAGAGAGAGAGCTAGCAGGCATGCGATTGATGCGAACGTGTCCACAATAATGACATACTAAAAGGGGAGATAAAATCACTGTTCCCTAATGCCAGATTTTTGATGATAATGTATTTACCAACCTGTGTACAGTAGCTAGTAGCACGGCAGATAGCTACTGGTCACTCGCGGGTCGCTGTGGCAGCATGAAGGGACTGTCTGGTGTGATATACGCGGTGAGAATGAGAAACGAGGACACGAGTGTTACACCGAAATTGGTGACCTCTCGCTACTAGCCTGTCGGAGCTCGCCAAAGTAGCGAAATGTAAGCCTGGCACTGCAGGGGTGTCGCACCAAATTCTGAGTCCTGGGTACTTGAAAAATAGCACAAGCTCACAGTACTCACGAGCTTGTCGATCTGCTATTTTTGAAAAATCTTGAAAATGTGTGCAAGTCTTTGAACATTTCAAATCCTTCTAAGGTTTTCTGAAAAACCTATGTTTCTATAAGTGGTGCTCAAACCTTTTCATGTGAAGGACCCCCAAAATGATATGTATTTGGCCACGGACCCCCATCTCAAAATATTCAGTTCGAGGGACCGCCCAGAAGCCCTAAAAAATACATATATTCAAAGATTTGCACACAGCTTGTATATCTGCTATTTTTCAACACAAGGCCCCTCCACCTTGGGCCCTCAGTCCCCCCCCCCCCCCCCCCCCCTTATGACAGGCACATTAAACATCAAATACGGAAATGTTGTATTGTATGTGTATGAATTTCATGGAATAAAAAAAGTGTGGGGCGTGACATTCACAAACGACCTCAAGCAGTAGCGCTGCAATTTTTTTCTACGAATAGAAAACTATAATTACATGATTCGATGGGTCACTAATATATGTATAACACTGTGTTGGGACGTCGTAGGAAATCTCCTTTGTCCTCCTTGGCTTCCCGTACGAGATACAGTGTTGTGGTCGTATTCCCATGTTTTGGCTCCTATGCCTCTGTCTACACCCAGCCAGTAACATTGTTATTTAGCTAGCTTGTTAGCTAATCTGATTTAAGATTAAAGTCTGCTGCTCACTTATTTTACTTAGTTAAAACTCTGCTTACAGTTAATATTTTGAAAGTCACATCCGTAACGCACAGCTTACAACGTGTTGCTTACTAGCTGATTGCAGATGGTCTTTATGTTATTACATTATGTTGTAGCTAGTTGTCAGCTAGCCTATCTATAAACTATACAACAATTTGAAATTATGGCTCCAATGATATTGAGGTAAGGCCGGGACACACCTGGACAGGTTACAACACTGTATTTACATTTGAACCTTTTGGGACACCTTGACTTCTGCATGGAAGATGGAATCCATTGTTCCATCCATATACCTTTAGAAAATCTGCCATACAAGTTTAGTCACAACTACAATACATTGATTGATTGAATACTATATTAGTCAGACATGTAAACAGAATGAGGTACAGACAGACATTATTTAGGTTAAAGGGATAACCACAAAAAAGGTCCTGGGGACTTGTTTCCATTGAGGTCCTATGCATTTACACTTTTCCCCCCCATATTTCTGCTTTTGTAATTGATGTTATCCTATGCAAAGTACTGTGTTCTATCCGTCTTTCAATGTTATATGAGATACATAAAGTGGTTCCTGTGTAAATAAGCCGTAAAGCTTACTGGGATCTCTTTTTAGTTGACCTTGTACCAGTGATTTGTGCTGTCATGAAACTAATACATTCTTCAATCAATCAATCAATCAATCAATCAATCAATCAATTCAATTCATCAACCATAAAATAAAACATATAGTTACATAAGATGATGTTGACTTAAAGAAAAGAAAAACCCTCCCGTAAGGATGGGACGATAAGCGATATTATCGTTTATCGTGATAAGAAACACTCACAATAATCATATTGTGGAGATTTAATCTATCGTGATATCGTCCTTCGTCATGCACTGGGATCAATTCACCTTTTATTTGCCAAGCTGCATATCAGGTACCACTTAAACCCTCTATAATTGGTAAAAGGTACTTATAATATACGTACTTGATACAGTCTTTGTTTCACTCTCTATCTATCAAATGTCTTTGCCAAAAAATAGCCATCTACAAACTCACAACGCCTCGCGACGCGTTGTGAGCTTGTAGATCTGCTATTTCTTGGTAAATGTTCCGCCCCAGGATAATGGATTTTGATTATCGCGATAATATCGTAAATCGCGATTTCTTTTGTCACAATAAATCGTGATATGAAATGTTCACATCGGCCCATCCCTGCCCTCCTGTCGACCTGGTCTCTAGGTTGTCTCTTCTCCATGGACCTTGTGGAGGATCATGCCTCTGATCCTGTTTGCCTTCGTGGTTCGGTTCAGGGATGGACTTCCCCTGTCAGCCTCCACAGACTTTGAGCACGACCAGGAGCTCCAGCAGAGGAAGCAGCAGCTTAGGTCCATCAGCAAGGCACTCGGACGCTTTCCTGAAAAAGGGATCTTCAAAGGCCACAACCTCAACATTTAGTAAGGACTAGGATATAACCCCACATAATTGATTGATTGAATACTATTAAAAAAAAAGCACAGATGTACAGTTCCATACTATTCGGACACTTGTTTGGACACAGTCATTTTCTTGAATGCTGCCTTCAGGTATGGCATGGAAAGAGGGCATTTGCAATTTTTTCACCATAGTAAAAACTGCATGCGTGGTCTGGAGAGGGCACTTTTTACAGACGTATAAAAGGGCAGGGGCTCAAGCCCCCTTTGATGTCTATGTGTGCACGTGCCTGCTACCAGATGATCCCATTAAAGAGGATGGGCGAGTTGATTTGTTGTCCATATTGGTCAAGCTGTGGCCGGGTGTTTGTTCACTAAACACCTCTCCTCTCATTCATTCAGCTTGGTTTCCTCCGAGGGTGTATCCTACATGACTGTGTGTCACAGCAGCCTCCCCGTGGCCATGGCCTTCTGCTTCCTGGAAGACCTGCGCTGGGAGTTCACAGCAAGCTTCCAAGGCACCGCAGTGGCCTTGGCAGCCAGGCCGTATCCATTTTTGGAATTTGGTACGCAAGAAGTGTTCACAGTGTTTTAACGCCATCATGGTAGATACTAGATATCTTGGGAAGGAGTCAGTGCTCTGTGTTCTACCGTCTACGCCGTATGCTGTGAAGAAGAAAAAAAAGAGCATATATGCCCTCGTGAACCTTTCAAAGTAGCGTATCTGGCATTATGCGAACTCATTATAAGAATGTCCCATTTCAAAGTTTTCAAGTGAAAATAGAAGATAGATAAATAGAAAATAGAAGACTACCTGGTAGTAGTCTCCTGCTCAAAGAGCCTCCTACTGAGCCTCCTGTAGACCGATGATGACCCGGTCATCAAATTATTGGCTCAGGAATGTGAAGAAAATCTCAGTGAACTCGAGGCTTCATGGGGTGTGTATTTCTTCGTAAGCAGAATAGCAAAATTGGCAATCTTAAAAGCTTGAAACTCATCACATTGGGATGAGTTATGAGCTTTTAGATCTGCTATTTTGGCTTTATCTGAAAAAGAAACAAAATAAAGGTCAGATGTTTTTAACAAAATAGAATTAAAAACATTAAAAAATATATATATAATGAGATACCCAAAATAGGGATGCCAGGCTGAATGTAGTTAAAACATTTTTAATGCTTGTATTGCTCACACTGTGATTTCACAAATACTAGACTGGCAGTCATGTGGCATTTACACATCATGTGACGCTTCCAAGATTCCTTCTGAGATCCCTGTCAGGCTTGACATAAAGTATCAACAACACCACATGGATTAGAACTAGACTAATAATAACATTGTTGTCATTTCCACTACAAGGAAATGATTCTGATGATGACAGTTCCAACTCCGTGACCAATCCCATAGCACTCAAGCTGTAATTTTACACCAACCTTGAACAAGTGCCTGCTACATATCTGCATAATGTCAGCAAATAGCTTTCTGACAGGACTGACTGTGGTGTCTCTGTAAACTATGTTGGCATTAAAGCAATGATGGCAGTAGGGGTGCAACTTTATTGAACTAATAGATGTAATCAATAAAATAAAAACATATATACTGTACTATAGATAGATAGATAGATAGATATATAGATAGATAGATAGATAATCGCTAATTTAAAGTGTTAGTTCAGCTATTTTTTACATAAAGCTGTGTGAAATACTTGCCATTAAAATAGTGGTTACAAATGTATTAATTCATTACCAGAGTCCTGTGGTCAGAGTTCTGGTCAGTTTTAGATGAATATAAAGTAGTTCCGGTGATTTGGCAGGGGCTCATGGCCCAATCATTAAAAATAGACGAATCCACAAAACTAGCATCATTTGTATTGTTGACCTATTTCTACCAAATAGACCAACTTTCGTTCAACTTTGACCCCTCTGTCACATGGTACTATTTTTTTGTGTCCAGTATCACTACGCCGCGGCAACGTATTTCCCCAAAACAAGGTGCTTTGCAGTCAGCTGATGAGAACGAAACCTCGCTCTATATGGTAGAAATAGGCCAATAATACAAATTACGCTAGTTTTGTGGATTACAGGTAATCTATTTTCAATGATTGGGCCACGCCAAATGGCCCCCACCCCATTGGAACTACTTAATATTCATCTAAAACTGACCAGAACTCTGACCACGGGACTCTGGTAATCAATTAATACATTTGTAACCACTATTTTAATGGCACGTATTTCACACAGCTTTATGTCAAAAATAGCTGAACTAACACTTTAATAAGCATATCGATTAATAATCTATCCTTGATTTCATAAAAAAGTTCGAAAATTGTGAAAATAGTTGATCTGTAAGCTCACAATGCATCACTTCACGATGCATTGTGATCTTGTAGATCTGCTATTTTGAATATGTTTGCACAAAGTATAAAATGTACTTATAAGATGTAAAATGTAAAAAAACATTGTAAAATTCGGATAATCAAAAAAGTTATAGATAAAATAATCGCTAATAAAACGGTTGTAGTTCAGTAGTTGTAGACCTAGATGGCAGTAACATGTGTTCCTGTTCCATAAGCCAGTGGTTCTCAACCTGTGGGTCGGTTTAAGTGTATAGAGGGTAAATGTAAACAATTTAAGGACTTTGTAATGCCTCTAAAATGACAACTTAAACATTGGCCAAATTGTGAAATATTAGAGGCAGAAATTGTGAAAATAGCTGATCTACATGCTCACAATGCCTCGCAACATGTTGTGAGCATGTAGATCTACTATTTTCACAATAGAACTGTGTTATGCAAAATGTAATGCCTCAACTCTTAGTGCTCGTCAGGGTGGGGGGAGGGTCCCTAGTTAAAATAAGATTATTTTGGGGGTCGCAGCCTGACAAAGGTTGAGAATCACTGCCATAAGCAATATGTCTGGCATGTTTCCCACGGACAGACAGCACCATTCAGAAGCTGAAGCAGCAGTACAACCAGAGTGGTGGTCCAGCTCTGGAGGTCACACTGGCTGAGGTTCAGGAGGAGCTCAGACGCCAACCCCCGCAAGTCCTCACCCTCGAGGAAGTGGAACTAACCAACGGAGCCACCAGTGAGCATATAGAGCAGCTACCTGAATCTGGTAAGACTCGAAGCAAAGCATTGGTTACACCAGTGATTCTCAACCGTTTTAATTTCAAGGACCCTAGAACAGGGGTCGTCAACGTTTTCAGGCCAAGGACCCCTTAGTTGAGAGAGAAATTAAGCAAGGACCCCCACAACATGTTAATAGATTCCATATAGTTTCATCTTTTGACAGCATAATGACAGTCAATCATCAGTGTATTTTGGATTCTTGAACCGTCAATATTTAACCCATTTAGGCCTACCGTGTAACCTATAGTTAGGGCTAAATCAGAAATTAGCCTACAAAAACAAATATGTTGCTACATACTGTACATACTGTAAGCCCCTCCCAAACAGCAAAATGTGTTCGCGGCCTAACTTGATCTTTCGCTCTGTACTTAGTCTGCTCGTTTTCCCCTCTACACCAAAGCTCTTTGCCGAAAATAGCCGATCTACATGCTCACAATCTGCTATTTTTGGCTAAAGGAGAAAAAAACATTGTGAAAATAGCTTATCTACATGCTCACAATGCCTTGCAGTGCGAGGCGTTGTGAGCATATAGTTCGGCTATTTTCACAATATTTATCTGTGGAACCAACCGAGTCACATTAAATGTAATACCTACAATTCTGATTGCTTGTCAGGGTGGGGGTCCCCAGTTCAAATATGTTTATTTTGGGGGTCACAGCCTAAAAAGGTTTGAGAACCCCTGGATTAGACTAAAGGCCAGAACCCCTTTTAGGTCCCCAATCTATACTGTAAAATCCTTGACTTACTCTTTGATTTAAGCCCTTTGCTCCTCTAGGGTGCATAGGCCGTTGACAAATGTTCTCCATTTCAATCGGTTTTTGGCGGTTCTTTCGAGATTTCCCCAGTCGAGCCCACTCTCTGCCATTTCTGTAAAATCCTTAGTGTTCATTTAACTCTGTCTGATGTACATGACATGTTCCCTAAAGAGGAAAGGAACTTAAAATCTGGGGCCCAAAATACAATGAAATAGTGGATCACATGTAAATTATCAGTGTGTATTTTGTTTTGACTTATTATTGTGTGTTTTTCCTTTGTGGCTTAGGTCAGAATCTGAGACTGGCCCCCGTTACAGCACCAGGCATCCTCTCCCTGGTACTTAATATCATGTGTGCATCTTTGAATCTCATCCGCGGTGTCCACCTCATAGAATACAGCTTTCAAGTATGGGCCAGTATTGATCTTTGTTTTTCATTCACATTTTCTTTTTATTGATGTGTTTAATAACAACATTGTACATTAACACAGTTTCCATACTGAAAACTAATGGTAGCAAAAAGGAAGAAAGAAAAATGGGGAGAAAAACACTAAACACAAAGAACAACTGACCCAATACAAATTTGGACGAGACAAACCATCAGCCTGTCTCTCCGACTACTGTACAGTGTAGAATGTTTGATATATGGTCGCTTACCTTGCCATATTAATTTAATTACAGCTGTCTGAAGCTTAATCAGAAATTAACTCTGGGTAGAATATTGATCTTAATTATTGATACTCTGCACTAGTTGTGGTTATTGATTTGTAAATCAATAACATAATAAAACCAGAATGTGTTGCTCCATTACTGCAGTATATTTGACAGAAACAACAACGGTGAAATAATAACAGATATTCTATGATTAAATGCGATCAACACAAAGCGCTTTTGTTGATTTGTATTTAACTAAGCAAATTAAGTCATTTGTTTGGAAATAGTTATACAAAAGCTAACATTGAGGTTAGTTACCTCTTGTGCCTTGGGCATAAACGGTGTACAACGGTCAATGAAACGTTTACTGTATATTGTCTTGCCACAGACATTTTACATTAATAATTAACCTGTTTGTGCAGTTAAGGGTATCAGCAAACATTGAAACGCCTTCCATTTAAACAGTGCTGATATTTGTTTCCTGGTACCTACTGTAGGACGACTATGAAGGCATATGGAATGTTGTGGCTTTTCTCCTGGCATTTGTCTGCTGTGTTTCGCAGGTAAAGGTGCACGTCAATCATCTTCATCCTTATGCATTATCATGTTCTTTTTTGGGGGCGAGTGTGTAATTAACACTAAAGAACATAATTTAAAAACCAGGCCTCCATAAACATCATCCCTTTGAATGATTCCTATTATGCCAACAGTGCCATCTGTACCTTTTCCACTCAACCCTGAAGAAACCCTTGGCCTTCACTCTGTGGAGTGTGATTATCCTATGCAATGCCTATCTGTTTGGCCTGAGGAACATGTGGCAGCTGCTCTTCCACACGTCCGTCGCGTCCCTCTCCACCGTCCTCATCGTCTCCCGCAAGCTCCAGGAAAGACCAAGTGACTGTGGCGTGTGAGGAACTGTTCATGGTGTGGCGCCTCTTTCCAACTCACTCGCCGTCTTGCCTCTCTGGGTTTCAGTACAGGTGAGAAAGAAAGGAAACTTTAAAATTTGAGGGTCTTTGTACACTATCAACGTTACAGAGTTGTAAGGGTCAATTTAGACCCCCATAAAGGAACCTAAAGAGTCCCTTAAATCCACCTGAGAACCACCACTGACCTAAAGGACAGTTATCAAGATGTCCAATACACATCTTTTAAAGGACAAAACATCACATCACCGTAAATGACTTGAAGGATTATATTTTTGTGTTGTATACAGTAATTGGTTGCACTTTGTTTACATTGTATCCAAGACTGTAAAGAGGATATGCAAACATATTAGGCATATTGAATCCTCAAAATACAATCATAAGAATATATATTATTATTATTGTATATTATTAACGGTTAATCAAATAGTAAGATGGGTAGATTTTTATAGACAAGTTTAGGATGTAGTAAACAGAATTTCTATATTAGAATAAAGAGCTTCACCGTCCCATTTAGAGAAATTTCTCTTAACTTTTAAGCTTACAAGGATCGTTGTGACCAAAGTTTTTCTTTTGAGAAAACAATGTTGCATCTGCTGAATTGTTCAAGTTGACGATCTTTTGCATTTTGGAATCGGGCTGTATGCCTCTTCTCATTCAGCACAGTATTATTTTTTTCTACCAACCGTAATTGATTATCTTCCTGTAAAGTATTCAGGATGGAAGAGTTTACATTGCTAAATGAGGTAAAAAGCTTGGGTCTAATTGTATAGGTGGTGTTCTTGATGAATGAATATCTCTGCAGTCTAAAGATACATTTAAATAATTGGACATGTTTATCATTGTAAATATATACTGTACTACTGTATTTGTTGCTATAATTGCTGCTTAGGCTAGAAGGAAACATGCAGGCTGTTGTATATTCCATGTCTTACTGTTTGGCAAAGCAAATATAGTATACTTTATGTCTAGTATTTTATTTGTATTATCGTAAAATACACATTTTCCAGCAAGTGCTCACCTACCTATTGTAAATGCTCAAAACTAAGGGCTCGGCTAATGACCTCATAGTTATTACATTCTGTAAAGCGCCAAAGATCTTACTGTAGGTCCATATAAGTCATAACGTTTTATATTATTATTATTTTAAACATTTACTGTTTTAACACAATTTATGATCCGGGGAAAAAAACATTTGAATTCATTCCCGTTTTTATACAATTAAAGCAGCACTATGTAACCTTTTAACAACTATATGGCATATTATGTCCCACTGTCCCTTTTATATGCCCATATTTGGAGATTGGGACCTCGCCCCAACTTCTTGCCCTTAGGGCGTCTTACTAGTAAAGTATAGTACATGTTTAAGCAATAACCATCATCCTTCCATAAATGTATTGACTCAGGGGGGTCCCTGCTTTGGGCTTGACTGTATTATTATGTATAGGGGAGACAATCTGAGTTTCATAGTTTTATAGCATTAGCCAAGGCACCAAGGCAGAACTGTCAGTCAAAGTGGGGACTGGCCAATCACAGCGTGTCCTGTCCGGACATGCTTGCAGATAATCTTGGGTAATAAAGTCAGAGACGTTGGCTGCCGTTATGTGTAGTGATACCCCAAACTACATTGTGCTGCTTTAAAGTAAACCCAGTTATTTTACAGAGTCTATTTAAATAATTCCTTCTGACACTCGGCATCCTCTAGGACAGGTTATGTAGCTGGAAGCACCGAATTTCATGTTCTAAATTATTGTGAATTTTATTGAACAGAATACTAGTCTGCACTACTGTTAGGCACATATTGTTTTTTCTTATTTTGTTTTGGCTACTATAATACCAAATTTATATTTAATTGAATGACCATGTCATGCAACAAAAATGAAGTGTTTCATGTCAAAAAAAGATCCCAGGAGAAAATACATTATTTTTGTCATATGACACAGTAGTTGGACAAAATATAAATTAGCCTTAACAGAAAACGTCTGTATTTCAATTGATAATTGCGCTGCTAATGAGTATGTATCATAGGCTAGGTTTATATCTTTAATTTATTATTAATTGCTCAGTTTTTGATATTGTGTATACGGTTAACTACTTATCTACTGTATAAATATTGCTCAAATAATGCACTCATTGTCCAACACGTGAAGCAAATTGTACATCAAAGAATTTGGGTTGTGGTTGATTTGGAAATGTATAAAGTCTGTCCTTGCCCTTGCAATCTTCTGTAAAACCTGATTTATACTTGTTGCACGAAAAATAGCCAATCTACAAAACTCTCATTACGTCATTGTGAGCTTGTATATCGACTATGTTCGGTGCACAACACAGCACACAACTAAGTATAACGCAGGCTTAAGATAGGTTAAAAGGAATTGGTCAAGAGAAGAAACCGGTTACATTTCCAAATGCAGAGCTCTCTGGTTCTTCACTAATACTGTACTGTCTTTAACGCCGTTTGAACTTGTGCTTTTACTAGAGAGTTTGGTTGTGTTCAACTTCAATATTTCCTTCAGTGCAAAAGTCAGTGCAGAGTTTGTGAAGCCTTAATTGCTAAATATTTGGTGTCGAAAAGTACTTGGTCATCATGTAAATTAAAATTTAATATAATTTTTTTGTTATTAGTTAAGAGACAATGGAATCATCAATCAATGTAGTGTTGCTTCAGATAAAAAAAAATATTTTTCTTTATCTCAGCTACGCCAGAGTTTGTCGTCCTTTGGTACAGTGTGGTTATATACTGTATATGGTTGTTAACCCAATGATCTGCTAATTATCATTCAAATGATATCGGCATTGGACATCGAGTCCACCCTAGTTGCCACACTACATTTAAATGGATTTTTATTTAAAATAATAATTTGTATACATTTGTGGTATTTGTTATTCTGCTTTATCTTTTAACAATATAAAGCCTGAAGTAAAGTAAATAAATTATGACTGACTGTATAGGAATGGCATAATCATTTTATTGACCAAATGAATGGTGAATGATGGTGATAGACCTGTGCCACCAACCCCTGATGATGGTACTGAGGTTTTGTTTTGTTTTTTCTTACATTGTAGCTATAGTGGTTGGCACTCTGCAAGAATGTAGGCTACAGTAAACAAGCCTAGCAGCACTTAATATCTTAAAGGACAACGTCACCAATTTTCAACCTCATATACAGTAATTGGTCCTCACTAAAGCTCACTAAATGATAACATGGTCTAATTATTTTCTAATCAGTCTGTGTCTCAGAGCAGGAGGGCTGTGTGGACAGTTAAGCATTTTTTATTAATGCGTGAACAATGGCTTCTATTCTATTCTAGCATGCTAACTTCCCAGTAATAGAAAGCCTGTGGTTTCTATTAGCTTGGATTCCTCATCGATTATGTCAATGGTAGGCAAGTTTCTGAACTGTCCACAGCCACCCTCTGAGACAGTCGACAGAAATAGTAGCCTATTCCTACCATGAAGATAGGTTGAAAATAGATGTTAAAGTTGTCCTTTAAAAGGTTACAAATACTGTATAACATTCTGCAGACAGGGAAACCTGAAGTCACTTTAGACTTCCTGATGGGTTCGTTATCGGAGACAGAGGCAGTTTAATTCCCTAGCTGAATATGAATCAAACAAAGGACCAGCCTATTCATATAAGAACAAGGAATATGTTCATTCATTGCACCTGCCAAATGAACTGATAGTGACAGGGACTGATGTGGTATTTTATGTGGTGAAACTGACATATGAATAAACGGTGTCTTTTCTCACTTGATGTGTGTTTGATTCCGCGTGTCGAATAGCCGAGCTACGAGCTCAAAACGCCTCCCATCCAGATACCGTTGCACGACAAAGTCAACATTGGGCAGGGCTGTTAGACCATACCTAGCACAACAGTTCCATCATGTAAAATGTGACATTAATTAACATTTTACCAAACAATGTATATCCATCTTCAACCGCTTATCCGGAATCGGGTCGCGGGGGTAACAGTTCCAACTGAGATTTCCAGATTTCCTTATCCCGAGCAACTTCCTCCACTCCCTCAGGGAGTATACCGAGGCGTTCCCAAGCCAGTTTGGAGATATAGTCCTTCCATCTGGTCTTTGGTCTGCCACGGGGTCTCCTCCCAGTGGGATGTGCATCGAGGGCCTTCCTAGGAAGGCGCTCGGGGGGCATCCGTACTAGATGCCCGAACCACCTAAGCGGACTCCTTTCCAAGTGTAGGAGCAGCGGTTCTACTCCAAGTCTCTCTCGGGTGACTGAACTTCTCACCCCATCTCTAAGGGAGGTACCAGCCACCCGTCTGAGGAAACCCATTTCGGCCGCTTGCACCCGCGACCTTATGTAACAGTTGTGTAACCGTCCCATACTTTCGGTCATGACCCACACTTCATGACCATATAGGTGAGAGTAGGAACGAAGATTGCTCGGTAGACAGAGTTTGCCTTCCGGCTCAACTGTTCCTCACAAAAAGCAGGAACACCTAAAGATCCGTCTTTGTTTTGTAACAATATCCAACATTAAATAGTTTGCTTCAACTGCCAACTGAGACCAATGTGGGAGCAGACAGAATTCACAGAAACAAACACAGAGAACTGTGGCAGGTCATACAACGCAAAAAGGAGAAAGTGCCTGGCAACTCTTTTAAAAATGCTCCAACTTTATTCACAGCAGCAACAGAACAGTTCTTCTGCTACTGTGAATAAAGTTAGAACATTTTCAGTGAGTTGCGAGCTCCCTTCTAGTTTTCCATGATTCTGCTGTTTTCCAGATTGGCACAGTAAATGTAGTTAATTTAATTACTTTACATCACTGCAACACAGATGTGCATTACAGTCCCAGCCTACATGTAAATCTCTATTATGACACTAGAGGGAACCATTGCACCAATTTATGTATAATCCAACAGTTCATGCAAATGTGTATGATTGTTAGAATGTATTTGTTTTCATGGTGGGAACCTAACTCTATGGTGGGAACAGGCACATCACAATGCTGTTATTAATGGCATGAGCTTGCATCCCATGCATGTTTAAATATCGTCATATAACAACTTTCTAAGGTAGCATTATGTCCTGTTTAATGTATGATCTCATCTCATTATAGACCTGTACTTGTTTCTGTGTCTCTTTGATTGTACAATATATTAATACCAGATATGTGCTTAATATTGATGACATCGGGACAGGGATATCCATATATGGGCATAAAATGGACAAGGACATAATTAGTTTGCAAGGGTGCCTTGTGATGACATCAGCGATCTCAATGTATGGGCATAAAAGGGATTCTGTGATATGACCTGTGATGTCAGTGATGTGTCAGGGGAACAGTGTCAGGCATTATAGACAGACAGACAGAGATACGGAAAGATGTGCCGGTTTTCTTAGTTAACTGTGACCTGCGGTCGCAATAACCAACAGTCATTTATCACCAATAATTCACTTTAATATGTGCTTAGGTTTCATCTACAGCTCCACAAAAACTCATATAGTATCATATCAATACAATTTTGTGAGAGTGCTAAAGGCCTGAATCAGCAAAACAGTTCCTAGTTTCAAACCAAGTTCATGAAGACATACAGTAAGCTATACTGAAATCATGTCTTGACTCAAGCATGTGTTGGATTTTATAAAGGGCAGTTGAACACAGTACAGAAATGTGATTGTGATTCCATGTTCCTGTGTTGTTGTGTTGTGTTGTACTGCATGTTGTGTCACAACTCACAATGTTGGGTGTAATGTCATGTCAATACTGCAAGGTTGTTTTACTGTTAAGACAGTGGGGCTTTGTTCTGTTCAGCAAGAGTTACAGTAGACATTCATCCACTGTATCAACCACAGTTACAGTACACAAACAGTTGAGGAATGATTGACAATTGGGAGCGTGGCCTGTGTTTACATCCTGCCACGGCCCACGACTAAGGAGGAGAGATTTTTCAAATGACACACATTTCTAAAGGGACAGAGCATTTAATTTGGCTTCTTCTGGAAGAATTAATTTAATCTCAACAGATTAACTTGCGTGGGCTTTGCCAAATGTTGCTCATGTTTGTGCACTATAAGATCATAATAGATCTAAAGGAGTCTTTCTGATGCCAAACTGGCAATTGTTTCAGTGGAGGCAATATCCTCTGCCATCTGTTATTGTGTTGTTGCCCTCAAACTCCACAGAGTTCCATTTCAATATGGTGGATGGGCTTTAAAACATAACTTTGATCAGGGTAAATGACCCACACCTCACTTTTATTCCACCTATGAGGGCAGATTCTGCCAATGCATTTCATGAATGGCAGCAAACTGCTCCATTCCCATTGAAATGCATTGGCAGAATTCACCCTCTCATAGGTACTGTAGAATAAAAGTACGGTGTGGCCCTAATGCTTAAGTTGTCTTGAGAACCACTCAGTTGCAGAGGGGGAAAACATGTTCTGAACATGAGAAAAACTGCAGACCACTTTTCAGTTTTTCCTCTCTTTCTTCAGTCTATAGAACATGTTTTTATGCCATTCAAAGCTGCCATTCATGTTTTTCATGCCATTCAGATCTCAGCTTCTTGTATTGGGTTTACAGTTATGATATAACATTCTGCAGACAGGGAAACCTGAAGTCACTTTAGACTTCCTGATGGGATCGTTATCGGAGGCAGTTTAATTTCCTAGCTGAATATGAATCAAACAAATTACCTTCTATTGCCAGCCTATTCATATAAGAACAAGGAATATGTTCATTCATTACACCTGCCAAATGTACTGATTATGATCAGGGACTGATGTGGTATTTTATGTGGTGAAACTGACATATGAATAAACGGTGTCTTTTCTCACTTGTTTGGTGTGTTTGATTCAGCAGCAGGTAGGCAGGCTATACTTATGCCCGCGTGTCGAATAGCCGAGCTACAAGCTCACAACGCCTCCCATCCAAATGCCGTTGTACATCAGTCTAAATTGGGAAGGGTTGTTAGACCATACCTACCACAACAGTTCCATCATGTAAAATGTGAATTTAACATTTTATCTAACAATTTATATTGTCTAAGTTTCTCACAAAAAGCAGGAACGCCTATTTAGATCCGGCTTTGTTTTGTAACAATATCCAACATTAAATAGTTCGCTTCAACTGCCAACTGAGACCAATGTGGGAGCAGACAGAAACAAACACAAAGAACCGTGGCAGGTCAATGAGGTCATACAACACAAAAACGAGAAAGGGCCTGGCAACCAGGGCAGGAATTTCAGGGAGGCCATGAAGGCCATGGCCGTAGTTTTGGCCTTGTGTCCCTCAAAATAATTGCATGCCCTGAGGCCACTCTGGACTTAATGCCCCAGCTGACTGTACCCCTTTCTACTCTCTCTTTCTTGTCAATATGTAGACACCAGTGTCACTTTCTTGTCATCGATGAAACTCCTCCATCCCCTTCGGTCTTGTGGCCTCTGCTCCAGTTGTTGCCATGACAGCCAAAGATCCACATATCTACATCCACATATCCACATCACACCAGTCCTCCATGACCTCCACTGGCTCCCTGTCAAACAACATATCCACTTCAAAATACTCCTCACCACCTACAAGGCACTTAGGCACTGCACAACCTGGCCCCCCTTACCTCTCTGACCTCCTCGATCCATACACTGTATGTCCCGACGCATTCGCTCAGGTCCAGACTAGTGAGGCTGGCCTCCTTGAGGCCCCCAGGGCCAAGCGCAGAACCTGGGGCTTCTCTGTGGCCGCCCCCACCCTCTGGAATGAACTCCCTAAACATATCAGAGACGCCCCCTCCATCCCCACCTTTAAAACCGCCCTGAAAACCCACCTACTCTTGTTTTTATTGTTTTATTGTTTTGTATTTTCTTATCCTAGTTTTTCTCCTAATAAAGTTGTTGTTTTTTACCTGCCACACACACACACACACACACACACACACACACACACACACACACACACACACACACACACACACACACACACACACACACAGTCTTGTAAAGCGACTTTGAGTACTCAGAAAAGCGCTATATAAATTCCAGATATTAATATTAATGATACTAATTGATACTTTTACTTGTGAGTACTAAATGTGAGTACTTTTTTCACCACTGTTGATGTAGATCCCTCCTCCATCCCTTAACATTGGTTTTCAAACTTTCAAGTCACAGACCCCACTGACTTTCATTTGTCCAGGAATCCCCATTTCAAATGTTCTGTCCATAATATGACACTGAGGTTTTTGGTTTGAATTAAATCAATTTGTCTAAATGTCATACCTGTAAATGATACATTGACTCATAGTGGTCTTATTGAGACATTTAGCTAGAACACAATTGTTTTGAACTGAAGTGAAATTAAACTCAGCGTGTATCAGATACAGAAGGAAGGCCCGGCAGGGCCGAAACGGACGTTCACCTGCAGCTGCTGGGGCAAATATTTGAATAAATAAAAAAGGAGAAAGATCACAAGTGAGTGCTGGCATCTTTTTGTAAATAGACTAAGCCTCCATGCTCCCCCCTTTTCTTTTTTTCTGCCTTTGTATTTGATGTTATGCTTTTGAAACTGATATCCTAGATAAAGTACTATGTTCTATCCGTCTGTCTTTCAATGTTATATACGATACTCAAAGTGTGGTTCCTGTGGAAATAAGCCTCGGCTTTCTAGGATCTCCTTTTAGTTGACCTTGTACCAGTGATTTGTACTGTCATGAAACTGTACTTTTTTCTATTGCAAACTTCTAATACATTCTTCAATCAATCAATCAATCAAACATTCGCTCCCTGAGCCGTGCTCCCGAGACTAGTATTGGAACTTTGTTGTTTGTTGATGAGTGCTCCTCTCTTCCTCCTCTGAAGTGATGCTGTAAATGCACTAGAACTACTACAAGATTGAATGACTCACATTCCTATTTTCCACATCTTCAGTGTCACCTTGACACACAGAAGAGTACTCCTTGCTGCTCAGGGAACTTGGGGGGAAAATGGAACTAACCATTTTCATCTGGAATGCAATTCAGCCCTTATTTGCTCCTTTGTACTATGTTAAGACATCCTATCGTAAATCTGATATGGCATAGGACAGTGGTTCCCAAACGTTTTTAGCCTGTGACCCAAAAGAGAGATTAGACGTGTGCCCGGGACCCAAACTAGTCACTACTTCTTAAACACTTGTTTAATATGGAATTTCTTTGATTTTCATTTCATTTACACATAAAATTATTATTTGCGGTATTATTATTATTATTATTTTTTAAATGATAATAATGAAAAACAAAATGTAGGAAACCAAAAATTAAGGGACCCACAAAAATATGTCCGCGACCCACAAATGGTTCCTGAGTCCCGACCCACTGTTTGGGAACCATGTGGCGTAGGACTCACAATTTCACAAATAAACCTGTATGTTATTTGCATATAAAGAACATACTTGAACCTTTCACCATCATTCTTTGTACAGCCGTCACACACAGGCTACTCTTTGCTGCTGTCAGTAAGGGTCAGAGTAAACATTTCACCTCTCTGCTGACATTTCACTTACTGCATCAGAATGACAAATGAAGTTAAGCTGTAGGTCTAATAGGCTAGTAGTACTGCATGACAACAGCGTCTTACAAGAAGGGGTCAAACCTGTGACCTGAACATGAACATGACAGCACGAAGTGGAAGCCCATCTGTCAGTCTATGTACTTGCAATGCTGTCTCTGCCCAGGGCGTAATAGCCAGGGCAATCAGAATGGGCCCTTCTGCAGTGGTGGAAAAAGTACTCACATTTCTTGTATCAGTATCAATACGGAATCCGGAATTTAAAAAATACTTGAGTAAAAGTACAAAAGCATTGGTATTAAAATGTACTTAAAGTACCAAAAATAGAAAGTACTCATTATGCAGGTCCCATTTTCCCATTTCCTGAAAGGTAACAGTTTGACAGATTTCTACCAGACAGCGACGAATCCCAACGATATGAAATTATCCTATACGTTGTGGTTGATTTAATGAAGGTGTGTCACTCCTCCATTGTTGGCCCTTCATGGCGATCAATGCCTGTGTCATGGCCGGGCCAGGGGCCAGCAGCCACTCTTTATTGCGACCATAGGTCGCATTTACTACCAAAACCTCCACAGGCTGTCCGTGGGTCAGTGAGTCAGTCAGTCAGTGAGTCAGTGAGTCAGTCACACTTTTGCCCTGCTCATATCTCAGGGATATCCCAGGGACCCGGGGGTCCCTGGGGGACCCCCAGATGTAAAAAATGACCAAATGTGGTCACACGTCACACTTTTTCCCTGCTCATATCTCCGCAACCGTTGACCCGATCCATGCCAGATTTTGCACACACACTCCTTGCCTGCCAAACTACAACCTCCAAGGACCCCCGGAGCCCCAGGGACCCCCAGGTCCCTGGGGGACCCCCAGATGTAAAAAATGACCAAATGTGCAAAAATGACCAAATGACCACCGCAACAGGGCTGCTCACGGTGAATTCCCGGGGACCACCGACTCCTGGTGCTCCAGAACGGATGCAAAAGTGGTGGCGCCCCCAGTGGAGGACCCCCTGCCACTGCAGCGCACATAAAATGCTGTAACTTGGGCTAGGAGCGTCCGGGAGAGCCGGGGCCGGTACCTATTCGTCCGCCAAGGCAACGCGGACACCCCACCCCTCATTTCTCACATGGCCCTATTCTAGCGCCACCTTCAGGCCGATTTTTAAAACACATTTTTGGACACTGCTCCTACAGTTTTTGCCCTAAAATCATGAATATCACTGCACAGCATGTCTACACTCATGTCATCAACATGGATCAGGAAGATTTTGGAAAAACAAATGTTTGCCCTATTTGTGGAGATAAGCCACCTACGGTCGCTTATCTCCCAATTAGGGAGTCTTACTGGTTAATAAACTTTATTTGTATAGCACCGTTTAAGAGCAGTGACAAGGTGCTTTACAGAAGAAATGCAAAACAAGACATAAACTAACCAATAAGCATGATATGAAAGTTATCCTTATCGAGAAATAAGTCAAAACTGCAACAATAGATCAAAACTAGAACTGCGAGGTCGAGGTGCCAACTTGCGCCCAATCTGGGAACTCATGGGCAAAGAAAGGGAAAAATCGCACCCGTGCGAAGTGAGCGGTGCAAACATATTTAGGGAGTACTTAGAATTTACAGTTACTTGCACAATAATATTATACTTACTTATTTTGTATAGATTAACCTATTATATAACACATACTATGATGTCATAATGATAACACTTTCGTGACTGAGTTTATTTATATTAACATTTATTGTGATATCATAATAACGTCATCTCGTATGTATATATGTATGTATATATATATTGAAAAACACATTTAATAAAGCCTTCAAAATATCAGAAGCTATGACATAAGTGTGACATCATTCACAATATAAATAATAGATATGATTGATAATTAATAGTTATTATTCAATGTCGGAGAGACCCAGAATACTCCCAGAAGATTCAGAAGACACCAACCAGCCATTAGGACAAGGTGACCATGGTTGAGCCTAGGAGCAAAGTGGTCTTTATCGTCATTTTTCGTCAGTTAGTCGACCAAGCTACAGATTCTAACTTGTAAGAGTGTCATAATGATACAGTAAGTGACCTTATTTGCCTCCAGAGAGGCCAGAAGAGGCCAGAAGATGAATATATTAATAATATTGCATCTACACTGAGACCTTATAAGAAGTTTGGACCAGCTCAAGCTCTGGTGGTCCTTATCGTCAGTTAGACAACCAAGTCACAACGATATGTGACCTTATTTGCCTCTATAGCTCAAAGCCAAGACTAACACCTAAGAGGTTTATCAAAGGCTGTTTATTGCGACCGTCAGGGAGCAGTTTACTATGAAAACCTCCACCGGCCGTCCGTCGGTCGGTCGGTCGGTCGGTCGGTCGGTCGGTCGGTCACACGTCACACGTCACACCTTTGCCCTGCTCATATCTCCGCATCAGTATATAGGGCTTGTTTGTTTATTGTATGACATCACGCCACATCATCAGCTGTGGACTCTGTGATGTCATCGTATCGCATCAGTATATAGGGCTTGTTTGTTTATTGTATGACATCACGCCACATCATCAGCTGTGGACTCTGTGATGTCATCGTATCTCCATATATGGCCATCTCCGTATATGGAGATATAAGTCGTCCATGCCCAAGTATGGGCTGGTGAGGTCAGACTTTGTGTGATGCGTAGGTTATCTCCATATATGGAGATTCAACATTCCAGGCAATGCTCTCTTCCCTGGTGAGAATTGCCCCTTTATATAGGGCTTGTTTGTGTATTGTATGACATCACGCCACATCATCAGCTGTGGACTCTGTGATGTCATCGTATCTCCATATATGGCCATCTCCGTATATGGAGATATAAGTCGTCCATGCCCAAGTATGGGCTGGTGAGGTCAGACTTTGTGTGATGCGTAGGTTATCTCCATATATGGAGATTCAACATTCCAGGCAATGCTCTCTTCCCTGGTGAGAATTGCCCCTTTATATAGGGCTTGTTTGTGTATTGTATGACATCACGCCACATCATCAGCTGTGGACTCTGTGATGTCATCGTATCTCTATATATGGCCATCTCCGTATATGGAGATATAAGTCGTCCATGCCCAAGTATGGGCTGGTGAGGTCAGACTTTGTGTGATGCGTAGGTTATCTCCATATATGGAGATTCAACATTCCAGGTGTAACTATGGCTACCCGTATGACGTGAGAGGTGGAGGTTGTGATATTTGTGGAGATAAGCGACCAACGGTCGCTTATCTCCCGATTAGGGAGTCTTACTGGTTTGTATTTTAACCTTGTATTGCCTATCATTTATAACCTGTGAAATTATCCACAGTCTGTCTAAAAGTGTGGTTATTGTCTCCGCTTATGGGTGATATTCATTAAATACAAATTTGAAATTCAAATTCATTGGTCTGTTCAGTTTGGTCAATTCATAATCAAGTAAGCATTTGATTAGACACCATGTTTATTTTCTCCGGCCTAAAGGGTGAACCAATCGGGTGCCTCCGTGTCTATGGCATCGTTTTTTATGACCTATTTTCTCCGGCCTAAACGCGTTCTAAATCAGGGTGAACCAATCGGGTGCCTCTGTGCCTATGACATCATGGACAAATCAACAGAATGGAAGTGTTTCATTGGTCTAGCTAACTCATGTCATCATTATTAGTGACATCATTTTTTTTTTCTTTTTTTCAAAAGCGGTTTATTTGTATTTTAAACTTGTATTAGCTGCCTATCATTTATGTGAATTCCACAGTCTGTCTAAAAGTGTGGTTATTTTCTCTGCTTATGGGTGATATTCATTTAATACAATTTTGAAATTCAAATTCATTGGTCTGTTCAGTTTGGTCAATTCATAATCAAGTAAGCATTTGATTGGACACCATGTTTATTTTCTCCGGCCTAAAGGGTGAACCAATCGGGTGCCTCTGTGCCTATGACATCATTTTTTATGACGTATTTCTCCGGCCTAAACGCGTTCTAAATCAGGGTGAACCAATCGGGTGCCTCTGTGCCTATGACATCATGGACAAATCAACAGAATCGAAATGTTTCATTGGTGTAGCTAACTCATGTCATCATCATTAGTGACATCATAATTTTGGTAAAAAAGCGGGGCATAGGAGCGGTTTGCACCGCTCAAAAACAGTTCCCTGTGCTGTTTTTTCCTTTGAATTAGCCTCTGAGGGCACCGCCCAATAGAATGTGGATGACAGGATGTTGGCCCAGTTTGGTCCGTTCTCAGTCCTCCACTTCCGGTCCACGTGTCTTTGTTCACATTCCCAACATGCCTAACTCTACACGTTGTAACGAGAGCTGCCGACAGATTCAGCTGCGGAGCCCTGAATCTGTCTTGAGAAATTAATGAGGTGCACTCATCACTGGCATCACCACTGGCGATGCCAGTGACATCACCACTGGTATCACTAGGTATGCTGGTCCCTCATTGGCTGTTAATGTTGACGTTGCCAGAAATGCTGATCCCTGATAGGGCTACGGGCTTAAACACACACAACCTACCTACATACACAGCCGAACGCAGTACTTGCGTGCTCTGCTGGCGCAAGTAACACAACATAAAGTTAAACCAATAAGCGTGACAGGTACGTTTTGTTCAACAGAAAAGAAAAACAAACACAAGAAATAAATCAATAAACACAACAATAGAGAAAAACAAAAGATACATCAAAACTGCAATGTTTCGGGATTAATAGCACCTTTGCAAAGGTGAGTCTTCAGAGGTGATTTAAAGACACTGACAGACACGCTTTAATTGAATTTCGTGTCTGCTATGGGTGTGACAATTTCTCTGATGAGGTGCAGAATCCAACAGGAAATGATCACTGAGCCAAGAGTGTTTCTTTTTGCTTTCTCATCTCTCGCAGTGGTAGCTACAGAGTGATTGGAGGAGGATTTGTTAAATTGTTTCGTGTTAAAGTAACAAATCTAACAATCATGGTGCATTTGTATTGATTCGCTCATCAGGTCAAATTATGGACCAGCCGCAGCACTGTGAAAAAGAAAGAAGGGAAGAGAAACTTTATTTGACAGACAGTCCTGGCAGGCTAATGGGGGGGCAGGCCACCAGGGATTGTCCCACCCTTGCGGGCCTGAATTTGGATGCTTTAGTCCTGCAATCATTTCATGTGCATTACATTTACTAATCCAGTAATTAATGATACAATGATTCAGAATTTGGTGCGACACCCCTGTGTGATAGGAGAGAGGAGAATACATGAGTTGTTGTTAACCACTGGCCTGAGGCCTCTTATGCCCTTCGTTGGGCTGCGACCAATCATCTCCCGGGCAGCACTTACATCTCAATTATCCAGTCACTCACCTGCAGCACAGCAGCCTGCACAGACAACAGCAGAGAGCACAGCACACACACACACACACACACACACACACACACACACACACACACACACACACACACACACACACACACACACACACACACACACACACACACAGAGAGAGAGAGGTTATGAGGAAGGTTACAGCACAACAAGCAGGGGCGTCACAAGGGGGGGGGGGGGGTCGGACTGAGTTACTAGGGCCCCAAGGTGGAGGGGCCTTAATTACTTTAGCTATTGAAAAATAGCAGATGTACAAGCTCACAGCTGCGAGCTTGTAGATCTGCTATTTTTGAAAAGTCGTGAAAATGTGTGCAAATCTTTGAATATATGTGTTTTTTAAGCGAACATTTGTAACTCAAACGTTGCTTCTGGGGGGTCCCCGGGACTAAATATTTTGAGATGGAGTCCTTGGCCAAATACATATAATTTTGGGGGTCCTTCACATGAAAACGTTTGAGCAACACTGACATAGAAACAAAGAACAAAGAATTGCACAAATCTCCACTTTTTTAAAAAAATGTGCAGATCTACAAGCTCGCAGCGCGGCACTCGGTGCCGCGTGCCGCGCTGTGAGCTTGTATATCTGCTATTTTTCAATAGTTAAACCACAAAATGCGTAATATTGCGTTCCCAGTCTAAATGGGTTAAACCCTCTCCCCCTATGAAGAACATTCATGGGGGGCCCGCAGTAAATCCTTGTACCCAGGGCCCAGAATTTGGTCGGACATCCCTGACAACAAGACACACATGATATGACCCCACGACATCAGGGCTGCAACAGCTGGTGGTCTATCATTATTTTTGCAGTGTTGCTCCAGCAACGCTCCATGGGGGGCTGTGTTTGTGATGGGGCTTGTGTTTTTTCAATTGGTTTATTGCACACAAAAGCCAACGTAGACGTTTAAAATGTCCACAAAACATCTTTAAAGTGAACTATCGTTAGTTGCTATTATTATTATTACTATAATTACTATTATTATATATTTTTCTTTTCTCCCAAAAATGAGTTATATAATAACCCTGGGTCGGGTTGCCTTAAAGGAGCTATAGTCAACTTTTTCTTGAAAAACGAACGCTAAAATAAAAATAATGTTTCGAAAATATTTTTAAAAAGATTAAAATTCATATATGTGTTTCTATTCAAAAGTTACCACAAAAAGCGTAAAATAATGATAAAATAATCATTTTGGCCATTGTCAGCCTGACTTTGTTTACATCCCTTATCAATCCATATAAAATATATATTTTTTTTCTTTTTTTTTTTCATGAAGTAAAAGCATAAACTTACTTATCATCATTACGCCGGCTGGTGCATAGGGCATCAACAAAGTTTCTCCACTTCCATCTGTCTTGGCCATGGAAGTGTAGAAACTTTGTCCTTCCCTATGCGCCAGCCGGTGTAATGGGGATAAGTAAGTAAGTAAAAGCATAAAAAAACCTACAAAGGCCTACAAGTAAACAAACACAGGCAACATTCTTATGGTTCAAAAAGATTTTTCAAGCTAAAAATAAAATATAAATGTCATTTATGTTCTTGTGTGCACTGTGTTCCAAACCTCAATGAATCCAGTGAGAACTCAATTCATCAATAATGGTTCCAGTCCTATATACAATGATCACTTAAGACTCCGACGGGGAGTATGCTTTAAAGAGTAGATGAGTCATACTCTCCCGGACTGAAAAGAGAAACTGGACGTGAATTATGCATTTGTGTCAAAAGTAAGATCAAGCATCCTGTCATTGTATAAATGTGTGGAACAATAATTTCCCAAGCCTGTTTTCTTCAAGGTTACATGTGTATCTCCAACACTGCAACTATAGCATTGTATAACTGTGTTTAACAAAACATTGCAACTTGCCTTTGACAAATTACGACACATATGCTTGAGGATATGTTTGTTGGCAGGTAAAATTATAACCCCTTTTAATGAATTAGTACAAGAGGCAAAACCGGGAGCACAGTCAAGTGGAGGTATAATAGAGGAGGAAGTTCGGGGGGAGTTCATGGAAGGTGTAGTGTCAAGATATGACTTAAAGAATCTCTAGTCCAGTAATGACTGAGTGACTCTGCAATACTGACATGTGTTCTTGTGCCATGAGGGACACCAGTATTGACCATGCTGGCTGCAGACATAGAATGTAAATCTATAGGAACGGAGAGATTACATTTTGATGTAAAGACAATAAATGGCATAAATTCGTTGAGGCTGTGGCTTAACGAAAACAAATAGAAAGGCTATACGCTTATTAGATTAATGCATTGACAACATGCCCATCTGCCAGATCTCAATCAGGGCCTTGCCTTCCTCTCCAAACATTCTGTAAGATTAACCCCCCGCCCCGTGGTACCGGTATATTATTGAGCGGTGGTCACACCGTCTCCATAGCGTGGCCGTGTGTGTATCCGTCTATGTATGTGGGTCCGTATGTAGCCTATGTATGTGGGTCCGTATGTAGCCTAAGTACCCCTGGTGACCAGAGAGGTGCTGTTGAGTCTAGTCTGCCCTGAGCATCAACTGCAATACCAGTGGTGGCCTGAGTGACATGGATGGATGGATGGCTCTCTCTCTCACACGCAAGCAAGCACCCCCCCCCCCCCCATATTATTATTATTATTATTATTCCCCCTATTGTTAAATCGGTCCACGAAGCCGAGGTCCTAGGGCTGGTGTACACGACAAATTTCCAAACCCCGCTGTGTGTTCCCTGGGGGCGTGAAAAATAAGGGGGTGGGCTCTACATGTCCTCTGGGACCCCATCTACGTATGGACACCACTTGTTCGCCCATCCGTCTTACGGATGCTTTTTTATTCCATTTTATTTGTTTTAGGGTCCTATCTTGCAGTTCAAGCCTATTTCCACAGGGTGGCAGAATACTTTCCCAACCTACTGGAGGTGAACATGCAGGGGCGTCAATTGGGTATGGCAAGCTATGGCAGCTGCCATACCTTGGCTACAGGGGGGAAATAATTAAATGTACTTTTCATCGTGCCTGTTGCTAAGGTATGGCAACATGATTGGTGTCTTGCAAGACACCAGTCATGTTGCCATACCTTAGCCTTTCCTGAACTGACGCCGCTGTGAACATGTGTACACAGCCAGCATATTACTCAATGCCAAACTTTGCACACACACTCCTTGCCTGCCAATCCACAACCTCCACCCCTCCAGGGACCCCCAGGGCTTATCTCCCGATTAGGACACTTTCCAGCATAGTGACATGCAGAACAAACTGTCCATATAGTATGGTTTACATAAAAGTCAGTTGTCTTTCACACACACACACACACACACACACACACACACACACACACACACACACACACATATATATATATATATATACACATATATATATATATATATATATATATATATATATATATATATATATATATATATATATTCATTTATTTATTTCATAAATATTTTTCATCACAATTGGGTTTGTGGGGAGCCATCCCTGCTTCAAGCTGTCACAGCACGGCACCAACACTTCAAACTAGTTAAAAAACCCAATACAGCAGATCTACAAGCACCTCGCACATGCCAGGGACAGAGTAGGTTGGCCTGCATAAGCCTTGCTGTCAACACACTATACTACACCACTCAGGCCACCAAGCCAGGTGTGGTCAATTAGTGCCTTCTTTTGATCAGTGGCTTCTGCTTGATGAGTGGCACCAGTCTGTCTTTGTTCCCTGGTCAGTCAAGTTCACTGGGAGAGAATGTTTCAGATCAGTGCAAGTGTATTTGTTTTCCATTTGGACTTACTGTGTTTTGTTGGTACAGTATGCGTGCGACTAACTAATATTTCTGATAATTCCAATTTGTTTGTTGTTTAATTAGCCGGATTGTGAATGCCCTGCATTTTTCTTTCATCTTTAGAACCACACGTGTGTAACAAAACAGAGTGGTGATCATTTGGTGTGGGTGAAGAGAAGAAAAACATTTCATTAAAGGAGTAGTTCACCCCCAAAGTGACTTTTTTTCTATTGAACTCAAGTCTCCATGGCGTGAGTAATACATTGAAAAAATAAGTCATTTTGGGGCTGAACTACTCCTTGAATGTCAGTTTTGTGGTGTTTTGACTGGACACCCTGAACATATTGCCAGATAGACAGACAGACAGACAGACAGACAGACAGACAGACAGACAGACAGACAGACAGACAGAGAATTGTAGGCCTTGCATTTATTTGACTTGGTTCCAACAGATGGCGAAAATAGCTAATCTTCAAGCTCACAATGCCTCACTGTTTGGACAAAGAGTTGAGGCGTTACATTTTGTAAAACACGGCCTTGTGAAAATAGCAGATCTACATGCTCACAACACCTCACAACGCAGGGCGGCGTGAGCATGTAGATCTGATATTTTCACAATTTCTGCCCCTAATATTTAATTTATCATTTTAAAAGTATTAAAAAGTCCTTAAATTGTCTCTTTAGAAATGTGCAGATAGCCTCTGTATACTGTTGAGTGGAAAAACAATGTTTCACATTAAGCTAAACATTTGGGACCACCCAAGATCATTTGGAGACCCCTCTAGGGGTCCCATAGTTGAACCACTGACTTATAAGGGGAGTATGGAGACCCCTCTAGGGGTCCCATAGTTGAACCACTGACTTATAAGGGGAGTATATGAGGCTGGATCCGTCTGGAACACTGCACTAGGCTCTCGCCAGCTCTGTAGCTCTCCACACTTGAACAGTTGTGTCCTTAAATTCAATTATAATAATTAACCCCTGTATATACGGGCAATAGTTTTACATGACTTTGTGTACACAGCCAATAGTTTTACATGAACATGTCTAGGCTTTAGTACTGTACTGCCTCGTATAGCCCAACAGAGCCCAGCACAGAACAGCACAGCCCACCAGAGCCCAATACAGCCCCCCAGAGCCCAACAGAGTCCAGCAAACCTAAGTCCAGCCCAGCCGAGTAGGAGTATAGACCGGGGAAAGGGGGTAGTTAGATGACTCCACCAGGCCATTACTGTCCAGATCTGACTTGAATAGGCCAGACTAGGGTAGACAGGACTGCACCAGACAACACCAGGCTGCTCCAGCCTGGTGGGACACTCAGAGACTTTGTAAACGCCTGTGTACATTTCCCATAGATTCTATGGGACTTGAACACTTGCTCCTGCCCTTCGTGTACACAATCTGTGCCGTGTCCCCTCAGAGGGACATTGTGGGCCCCCCGACCTCACTTTGAGAACCGGCCATGGACCACTTGATAAGCCCACAGTGTCCCTCTGAGGGTCCCCCGACCTCACTTTGAGAACCGACCATGGACCACTTGATAAGCCCACAGTGTCCCTCTGAGGGTTCATGTAAAACTACTGGTGACTTTGTACACGCCTGTGTACATTTCCCATAGATTCTATGGGACTTGAACACTTGCTCCTGCCCTTTGTGTACACGGTCTGTGCCGTGTCCCCTCAGAGGGACACTGTGGGCCCCCGACCTCACTTTGAGAACCGACCATGGACCACTTGATAAGCCCACAGTGTCCCTCTGAGGGTCCCCCGACCTCACTTTGAGGACCGACCATGGACCACTTGATAAGCCCACAGTGTCCCTCTGAGGGTCCCCGACCTCACTTTGAGAACCGACCATGGACCACTTGATAAGCCCACAGTGTCCCTCTGAGGGTTCATGTAAAACTACTGGTGACTTTGTACATGCCTGTGTACATTTCCCATAGATTCTATGGGACTTGAACACTTGCTCCTGCCCTTCGTGTACACGGTCTGTGCCGTGTCCCCTCAGAGGGACACTGTGGGCCCCCGACCTCACTTTGAGAACCGACCATGGACCACTTGATAAGCCCACAGTGTCCCTCTGAGGGTCCCCCGACCTCACTTTGAGGACCGACCATGGACCACTTGATAAGCCCACAGTGTCCCTCTGAGGGTCCCCGACCTCACTTTGAGAACCGACCATGGACCACTTGATAAGCCCACAGTGTCCCTCTGAGGGTTCATGTAAAACTACTGGTGACTTTGTACATGCCTGTGTACATTTCCCATAGATTCTATGGGACTTGAACACTTGCTCCTGCCCTTCGTGTACACGGTCTGTGCCGTGTCCCCTCAGAGGGACACTGTGGGCCCCCCGACCTCACTTTGAGAACCGGCCATGGACCACTTGATAAGCCCACAGTGTCCCTCTGAGGGTTCATGTAAAACTTAAAACTAATGCCCGTGTACACAGTGGTTAATCGCATGTGCAAGGATCTACAGAGCTGGCTGGAGCAGCCTGGTGGAGTCTGGTGCAGTCCTGTCTACCCTGGTCTGGCCTATTCAAGCCAGATCTGGACAGTAATGGCCTGGTGGAGTCATCTAACTACCCCCTTTCCCCGGTCTATACTCCTACTCGGCAGGACTGGGCTGGACTTAGGTTTGCTGGACTCTGTTGGGCTCTGGGGGGCTGTATTGGGCTCTGGTGGGCTGTGCTGTTCTGTGCTGGGCTCTGTTGGGCTATACGAGGCAGTACAGTACTAAAGCCTAGACATGTTCATGTAAAACTATTGGCCGTGTACACAAAGTCATGTAAAACTATTGCCTGTGTACACAGTGGCTTTTTCCTTGACCTTTCGAGTTAGGAGTGTCGTAGAGACACGAGACCGGGTTTGTTGGATTCAGCGTCAAAAAGTAAGTCAGAATAAGTGTCTTTTATCCGAAAGAATGTGTAATCGTGTTGGTGGCGTGCAAATTTCGTGTCTTTTTCGCAATCATAAAGGGTTCAAAGTGTCGGAGAGACACGAAACCCATTCCATCGGATCAGGCATCCTTCAAATATGAAAAGTGTTTCCTGCGTAAAACAAACAGATTTTTTTAGATTTTTTTATTGATTTTAAGGACAAAAATCCGGGTTTCGGTGTCTTTTTCGCAATCGTAAAGGGTCATGAGAACCTAAGTCCAGCCCAGCCGAGTAGGAGTATAGACCGGGGAAAGGGGGTAGTTAGATGACTCCACCAGGCCATTACTGTCCAGATCTGGCTTGAATAGGCCAGACTAGGGTAGACAGGACTGCACCAGACAACACCAGGCTGCTCCAGCCTGGTGGGACACTCAGAGACTTTGTAAACGCCTGTGTACATTTCCCATAGATTCTATGGGACTTGAACACTTGCTCCTGCCCTTCGTGTACACAATCTGTGCCGTGTCCCCTCAGAGGGACATTGTGGGCCCCCCGACCTCACTTTGAGAACCGGCCATGGACCAGATCGGGCATGCTTCAAATATGAAACGTGTGTCCTGCCTGAAACAAAACATATTTTTTTGATTTTTTTATTCATTTTAAGGACAAAGGGCCTGTTTTGACGCCTAAAACGACCCTTTTCCTTGACCTTTCGAGTTAGGAGTGCCGTGTACACAGGATCTACAGAGCTGGCTGGAGCATGGAGCAGCCTGGTGGAGTCTGGTGCAGTCATCTAACTACCCCCCTTCCCTGGTCTATACTCCTATTGGGCAGGACTGGGCTGGACTTAGGTTTGCTGGAGTCTATTGGGCTCTGGTAGGCTGTATTGGGCTCTGGTGGGCCGTGTTGTGCTGTGATGGGCTCTGTTGGGCTACACGAGACAGTACAGTACTAAAGCCTGAACATGTTCATGTAAAACTATTGGCTGTGTACACAAAGTCATGTGAAACTATTGCCCGTATATACAGGGGTTAATTATTATAATTGAATTTAAGGACACAACTGTTCAAGTGTGGAGAGCTACAGAGCTGGCGAGAGCCTAGTGCAGTGTTCCAGACGGATCCAGCCTCATATACTCCCCTTATAAGTCAGTGGTTCAACTATGGGACCCCTAGAGGGGTCTCCATACTCCCCTTATAAGTCAGTGGTTCAACTATGGGACCCCTAGAGGGGTCTCCAAATGATCTTGGGTGGTCCCAAATGTTTAGCTTAATGTGAAACATTGTTTTTCCACTCAACAGTATACAGAGGCTATCTGCACATTTCTAAAGAGACAATTTAAGGACTTTTTAATACTTTTAAAATGATAAATTAAATATTAGGGGCAGAAATTGTGAAAATATCAGATCTACATGCTCACGCCGCCCTGCGTTGTGAGGTGTTGTGAGCATGTAGATCTGCTATTTTCACAAGGCCGTGTTTTACAAAATGTAACGCCTCAACTCTTTGTCCAAACAGTGAGGCATTGTGAGCTTGAAGATTAGCTATTTTCGCCATCTGTTGGAACCAAGTCAAATAAATGCAAGGCCTACAATTCTCTGTCTGTCTGTCTGTCTGTCTGTCTGTCTGTCTGTCTGTCTATCTGGCAATATCCTCAGGGTGTCCAGTCAAAACACCACAAAACTGACATTCAAGGAGTAGTTCACCCCCAAAATGACTTATTTTTTCAATGTATTACTCACGCCATGGAGACTTGAGTTCAATAGAAAAAAAGTCACTTTGGGGGTGAACTACTCCTTTAATGAAATGTTTTTCTTCTCTTCACCCACACCAAATGATCACCACTCTGTTTTGTTACACACGTGTGGTTCTAAAGATGAAAGAAAAATGCAGGGCATTCACAATCCGGCTAATTAAACAACAAACAAATTGGAATTATCAGAAATATTAGTTAGTCGCACGCATACTGTACCAACAAAACACAGTAAGTCCAAATGGAAAACAAATACACTTGCACTGATCTGAAACATTCTCTCCCAGTGAACTTGACTGACCAGGGAACAAAGACAGACTGGTGCCACTCATCAAGCAGAAGCCACTGATCAAAAGAAGGCACTAATTGACCACACCTGGCTTGGTGGCCTGAGTGGTGTAGTATAGTGTGTTGACAGCAAGGCTTATACAGGCCAACCTACTCTGTCCCTGGCATGTGCGAGGTGCTTGTAGATCTGTGAGGTGCTTGTAGATCTGCTGTATTGGGTTTTTTAACTAGTTTGAAGTGTTGGTGCCATGCTGTGACAGCTTGAAGCAGGGATGGCTCCCCACAAACCCAATTGTGATGAAAAATATTTATGAAATAAATAAATGAAATATATATATATATATATATATATATATATATATATATATATATATATATATATATATATATATGTATATATATATATATGTGTGTGTGTGTGTGTGTGTGTGTGTGTGTGTGTGTGTGTGTGTGTGTGTGTGTGAAAGACAACTGACTTTTATGTAAACCATACTATATGGACAGTTTGTTCTGCATGTCACTATGCTGGAAAGTGTCCTAATCGGGAGATAAGCCCTGGGGGTCCCTGGAGGGGTGGAGGTTGTGGATTGGCAGGCAAGGAGTGTGTGTGCAAAGTTTGGCATTGAGTAATATGCTGGCTGTGTACACATGTTCACAGCTGCGTCAGTTCAGGAAAGGCTAAGGTATGGCAACATGACTGGTGTCTTGCAAGACACCAATCATGTTGCCATACCTTAGCAACAGGCACGATGAAAAGTACATTTAATTATTTCCCCCCTGTAGCCAAGGTATGGATAAGCCCACAGTGTCCCTCTGAGGGTCCCCCGACCTCACTTTGAGAACCGACCACGGACCACTTGATAAGCCCACAGTGTCCCTCTGAGGGTCCCCCGACCTCACTTTGAGAACCGACCATGGACCACTTGATAAGCCCACAGTGTCCCTCTGAGGGTCCCCCGACCTCACTTTGAGAACCACCACGGACCACTTGTTAAGCCCACAGTGTCCCTCTGAGGGTTCATGTAAAACTACTGGTCGTGGACACCACCTAGGGCCTGTGTACATATGGCTCTCTGCTGCCCCCCATTAAGAAACTATAGACGGCACAGACCGTGTACACGAAGGGCAGGAGCAAGTGGTCAAGTCCCATAGAATCTATGGGAAATGTACGAAGTCGTGTACAAAGTCACCGGTTGGTCCACGAGCCATAGTTTTTTCCATTGTAGCTCCCTACAGTGTACACGAATATGATTATTATTTTAAATATTTTTTAAAAATATTTATTTAATCTTTTTTATTATAATTATAATTATTATTATATATTTGTTTTGCTGTTGCGCAGCCTCCACAACCACCGCTCAGTTCACACGGGTGTGATTTTATATTGGAAGATGGCCTTGGCGAGACGCCTGACTCCCATTTTCAGGGATCTGAATACTGTACTCTTATCTTACTGCATTTGGCGAACAGTGTAGAAGATGTTCCTGAGTGTCGCTGGGTGGGTTTCAGGCAAGGAAGATCAAAGAAGGAACGGACACCAACGTCATTTTCGTCATTTCAGGCTCCATGGGACGCCGCCATGACACTTTGGCCACCCAAAATTAACATTAGCGTCTATGAGCACTTC
This sequence comes from Nannobrachium achirus, assembly GCF_963921795.1. Lineage (NCBI taxonomy): Eukaryota > Metazoa > Chordata > Actinopteri > Myctophiformes > Myctophidae > Nannobrachium > Nannobrachium achirus. The sequence continues at coordinate 35,892,301 of NC_137828.1, read as the reverse complement.
GTCACTTCCGCCACCCAAAAGTGGCCACCCGGCGTGCCAACTTCCGGGTGTTGTCTGTTCCTTGTAGATATTCCTTGGTTTCAGGTAGGAAGGGCACAAGCAAGGTGCATCTTTCTAGTTGGTTGAACTCACTGGTGCTAAAGCGCCATTGGCCCCCATGTCATTGCATAACCTTATTACCAAGCCATGGTTCCTCCCCACTTGTTCACCCCTGGCCCTCTCTCACAGCTACAACAGTTAATGCACATCCTTACGGTATAATGCCACGGCAGGAGTCAGCAACCTTTTTGACATGAAGTGCCATGTTTGCATTTTCTTGATAGTCAGTGTGCCACTGTGCCATATCAACATTAAAGTATGGCACCACATCAAAATGTGATATTTCCAACTGATGTTGATTGTCCATATTGATATATTTTCTTTCACATCAGGATGTAATGATCAGCAGCAATAACCCACCACCTCATCTCCCAAACTCCCTCCCCAGTCAGCAATATGGGAGTTTGACAGTGTCTCACACTTATGCCAATGTGCCAGTGATCACCCTCTCCTGTGCCAATGTTGGCACCCATGACTAAGGTTGCCTACTCCTGTACTACAGTATCTGTGCATCTACAAACCACCAAAACAATGTCCATTTGAAACCAACGTTGACCCTATTATCCTCTGGCTGGACTGGCATCTCTCTTCTCTTTCCTTCTCAGTCCGGTCTTTCACCCATTACTCTCGCCAAGCCAGACTGTTGCCTCCCACAATTTTCAAATGCTTCCGGTCATACAGTCTGGAGCAACGGAAGCTCTGAAAACTATCAAGCGATAAAGCGGATGTGACGCTTCCTCCCACTTGTGTTTCTACTTTACAGTCGCGCAAATGTATCCTAATATAAATCAAAAATAATCCAAAGATATTTTATAATATATTTTCTTGGACGGAAATGACGAACAGATGACAGCTTCCTGCCTCAGATTTCAGTGTAGGTTCCCGTAGTTTCAGACTATAGCATTCAGAGATTGTATAGTTGTCTGGCTACGCAAAACAAAAAAGGAGGCTTCAACATGTTTCACTTGGTCATCTATTGATTCCATTTGGATCTCTTATGTCATCCATCCATAAATGAGCTTCGCTCTTTAATCACCGACATTTAATTTAGCTTCAAATTATATGTACTGTACACAGTAAGTGATATTATTTGGTTACATTTAAAGTTTGTTGTTAAAGAGTTAAAGATCTATATTCTGATAGAAATCGTGTTGTTTGTTCAATGACAGGGGTCTCCCAGTTTCTCCACCCCTTTTGGTAAACAGAAAAAAACAAAACAAAAGAAAACGTTTTCAGTCTGTCAATTTCATCCATTTAGAGAAGAGAACCCATTTGTCAACATCAGTATTATAGTGTTTTGTCAGATAATTTGTTTGTTTCATCCCTTCCATTTTCACTTGTTTTGGCTGGTTGATTGTGCAGGGCATTGCTGAAACAGAGCACTCGTGCTCAGCATACCCACCCTGGGTAAATGAAGGTTAACCGCTTGAACACCAGCATCCATATTCTGGAGCGTTGTGGGCTTGTAGATCACATATAGGGCAACAAACACGAATATTGAAGTCACAAAGAAGGATTATAACTACATGTTTTGGGGATAAATAAAGATAGTAATAAGTAAAGGTAATCCAGTGATTAAGGAGCCATTTGGGTCCTCATTTCAGAGAGAGGGCTGCATTGGGCGAAACGTTGACTTGATGAGGGCCGTTCCAGTTGAACGGATGCACTTGCGGGCTCGCACATGTTAATTTTGTCACAGCTGGCTCAAGCAGCAACAAACGAAGGGGAGAGGAGACGTTGTAAAAGGTATAACAAAAGTATTTATTAAATAAAGACCTGGGATATTAACTAAAAAGGGAATCAACAGATGTATGATAAAGGATCCAATGGAGTGTGGAGTCAGTGATCAGTGGTGTAGGTGTAGATGCATGAGACATGGTGCAGTGCGAGGTGTTGCATTATGGAAAGTAAAGTCAATCAGAAAAGAACAAAGGATAACATAACATTGTGCATTGTGGAGAGCAACGCAACAGCTGGTGGCAACACATCTGCTTCCTCCAGATCTCTCATGCCGACTGGAGAGGGGAGGCCTTTAAAGCCTCGAACAGAGTCGGGTCCGCGGTGGGTAGTGGGTGTAGTCTTTTTGAGCGTTAACGTTGTAGTTTTATGACTCAAAAAGACTACACCGCACTACACCGCGGTGGAAGGCTGACCCGACTCTGTTCGAGGCTTTAGCCTCCTGGAGGCACCGGGCCCAGGTGCTCTCCATAGGCCATCAAGCCATAATAGCCAATGAGGCCCCACCTTGCTCATCTGCAGGGAAACAATTAGGCAGAGCAAAGCACCACCCCTAACCCTGACTACTATGTCTAGAGAGCATCGCAGTTGAAGCCCCTCCCCGTCTTCACTCTGGGGTCGGAAGCGTTTTCCCCATTCATTTCTTCCATAGACATTTCATAAAGTATTTATTTAAACGTTTTTAAGCCTCTGACAAAGCCACCTCTCGGCTGGTGAGGAATCATGAAAATATATATATTTTTTTAATGCAACGATTAATTAAAAAGCTGAAAAAAAGGGCAGGGTACAAGACTGTGTACATTATTTTAAGAATTGCGGAAACTACACTCCCAGAATGCATTGCGAATGACACTTGTTTCCTGAAATATATCCCTTAAATCACACTCAGTTTAGTTATCCAGGCCAGTATGGCCTGACATGTAGTGATTTTCATCTCTGTGGACGCTCTTATCGTCATCTTTAACATAGTGCATCATCTATCTATAAATGCGAGAAGTCTCTGCGTGTCTGCGTGTCTGTGTGTGTGTCTGTCTGTCTGTAATCCACGTATCTCGAGAACTGTTCGTCCCACCGGCTTCAGATTCGACATGCGCGTTCCCCGCCGCGGCACGGAGTGCAGTGCCGGGCCTCGACCCGTCCCGACGCGCGGTTTTCCCTAACCGGCGCGAAACGTTCGGAATCTCCTTATGCAGGGCTGATTGTTGACATCAGGCTGTTCCGGAGGAAACCGGCGCAAGCGCTGACTCATTGTGACATCACATCATAAAAGGCTCTGACATCACGTACGCCACATGAGTCAACAAAAAATACCATGGTTACGTATTCTGATGTTCCTATATGGGCATAAAAGGACACCGGCAAACATATGGTCAAAACGGCTCTTATGACAACAGGTATAATGGGGTTTGCATTAAAGGGTGGGGCATTCATTCCCTATTTCAAATTCGGCACACGCGTTCCCCGCCGCAGCAGGTAGTGCAGTGCCCGGCCTCGACCCAATCCGATACGCGGTTTTCTGGAACCAGCACGAAAGGTTCGGATTCTGATGTCTGACATCAGGGTTTTCCGGAACCGGCACTGTGTCTGCATAGATCTCCATTTATGGGCATAAAATGGATGCAGACAGACAGATACGGATATCTCCATATATGAGCATAAAAGGACACAGGCAAACAGATGTTCAAAACGGGTCCTATGACAACAGGTATAATGGGGTTTGCATTAAAGGGGGAACCGGCACTGTGTCTGCAACACAGTTGGAGGCACAGACAGTAGATACAGAGATCTCCATAATGGGCATAAAGGGACACAGACAAACAGATACAGAGATCTCCATATGGTAGTGCAGTGCCCGGCCTCGACCCGATCTGATACGCGATTTTCTGGAACCAGCACGAAAGGTTCCGATTCTGATGTCTGACATCAGGGTTTTCCGGAACCGGCACTGTGTCTGCATAGATCTCCATTTATGGGCATAAAATGGATGCAGACAGACAGATACGGATATCTCCATATATGAGCATAAATGGACACAGGCAAACAGATGGTCAAAGATCTCCATATGGGCATAAAATGGACGCAAAAAGACAGATACAGATATCTCCATATATGGGCATAAATGGACACAGGCAAACAGATGTTCAAAACGGGTCCTATGACAACAGGTATAATGGGGTTTGCATTAAAGGGGGAACCAGCACTGTGTCTGCAACACAGTTGGAGGCACAGACAGTAGATACAGAGATCTCCATAATGGGCATAAAGGGACACAGACAAACAGATACAGAGATCTCCATATATGGGCATGAAATGGATGCAGACAGACAGATACAGATATCTCCATATATGAGCATAAATGGACACAGGCAAACAGATGGTCAATACAGTTCCTACAGAGATCTCCATATATGGGCATAACATGGACGCAGACAGACAGATAACTCCATATATGGGCATAAATGGACACAGGCAAACAGATGGTCAAAACGGGTCCTACAGAGATCTCCATATAGACAGATAGATATCCCCATATATGGGCATAAATGGACACACGCAAACAGATGGTCAAAACAGATCCTATGACAACAGGTATAATGGGGTTTGCATTAAAGGGCGGGGCATTCATCCCCTATTTACATTGTTCCCGAGTTGGCCAGGGCGCGGGCGGCCGAGCTTCTAGTATTTGTAAATGAAAGACAATGATGCAATAATAAAAACAATGCAATAATCCGCCGGGAAGACAGGGTAACCGCAAGATACATGAAAGAAGAAGAAGCTAGACCAATCACAGACATCGATTTCACCGGAGGTACATTTTTAGCAGTATGGGTAATGCAGTTCTTCTTCGTGCGATCTTGATTAAAACGTGTTTTTACTAAAACTAGAGTGATTGCATACATACACGGGGGTTCTACAGGAGCATAAGAACCATTTTACAACCACCAGCCTAGCGGTAAGTGTACATTGAATTGCTATGACTTTGTGGCTGATAATGAAAAACCCTATGGTGAAAATGAATGGGCTGTTGACACCTCACTGCGATGCTCTAATGCAGGGGTCCTCAAATACAAATTTTGAAGGTCCACAAATATTTTTTTGAAACAGGTCCGGGTCCGGGGAAAAAATAAAACAATTAATATATATATATATATATATATATATATATATATATATATATATATATACACACATACATATATAATATATTTATATTCGCTTATTTTTATTATGTCGGTCAATCTTAAATAGTAGGCTAAGATACAAAAAAGTACCAACCAGGGGTTGACACCATGGTCTCAGAGGCACTTGTCCGTCTGGAAAGTACAGGTCATGTTCTACTTGCCCTCAGGTCATGACCACTTGCCCTCATTATTGTTCATCTTACATAATTAAGGATCCCTTTCTTATTTATTTTTTTACAATGGCTTTTTTTTTTTGTAGTTTGTTGATGCAGTAATGGTCTTTTCCCGTTTATTTCTTTATTAAAAGGGTCCTTAAATTATGACTTCACTGTCATCTGGGCTGGGGACTCCTCCGAAATCATTTGGGGGCCTTACTTGATTGAAGAGAAACAACCCATTAAAGCAGGGAGAACAGAATGTTCAAAGTAGAGCAGAGATATTTTGCGCTAGTGCTCTGGTTTCTTTTAACAAACTGGGATAATCTTCGAATAATTTATGCTTGTGTCGCAACGTGAATATCGATATGAAAACAAGGTGTCGCGCGTCAGAGACAGGGGAGCACACACTGAACGCGGACGGACGGCGTCGTCGCATCGCGGTATCGACGCACGTTAAGTGCAGCACGGTAACCCCAACTGGATGTGGCGCGCTGCCATGCAGCACATCCATTTCCCCCGGTGGGGAGAACCATGGGAGAACAACATCCATGACCATGCAGAAAGAGAGGCAGCCACGTCGCGACCAACTCTGGTCTCTGGAGATAAGATTACAATCCTGCAAACGTATTCACGTTGATGATGTTTTGCGTAAATGAAACCCCACTGATTTATAACTAGTTGCGTTGTTGGTGGCTGAAGCTACAGCTGTTGTTGCTGCTCCGAAAACTTCCGCGGTCTGTGGCAACAGCCTATCAGCGCATCGTTGTCAGAGATGCCAGCCCATAATACTATGTTGCCCGGCATCAGCCAATCAGCGCGTCGTTGTCTCTCTCTCTCTCTCTCACACACACACACACTCAGCGCATGCAATGAAAGTGAATGAATACAACGAGAAGTGGAAACGAAAACGTGGAGATATTTTTCCACTTTTTTCTTTTTTACTATAATTCGTCCTGGGTCCGGTCGGCGGTGCCTCGCGGTCCGGACATGGACCGCGGTCCGCCTATTGAGGACCCCTGCTCTAATGTGTGGGGCATCACAATTTACACAGCTGTCACTGTCTTTGTTTTTCAGCCTGTTGTCTCAGTCACTGCTATAACTGCAGTATTTAGAAGAATATCTACTTTAATTACGATGGCAGGCGATGTGTTAATTATTTACATTAATTAGTGTGGTTGCCAAAATGCCAGACCAGACAATAGTACGTGTCCGACTTTATTCCCTCCATTCATCCATCCATCTTTGTAGATACACTGTATTTTACACCTCCCACAGTTTTGGTGGCACGCACTTGGGAATCGATTCCTTGCATTTTGCTAAGAGATACGTTATATACATTTATATAAATGTATTTGTGAATTAATTCTCTCCATTGACTTTTCCCAAATATGGAGATGACTGACATAATAGACACAGTATGTTCATATATGGGCATTCCAAGATATGGGCTTAATATTGATGACATCAGGTATCTCCATTTATGGGCATAAAAACGACAAGGAGGGAATGGTTAGCACCGCTCAAATAGGGACAAGGACTGACAGATACAGATATTTACATGTGTGACTCGCATCACAGCAAAACTTGCAATTTCCAATTGAATCTTTCTAGTTATTAATGGTATTATAGTAGGCTACAAGACATTCTGAATGAGAGGTATTCATAGTGTCATAAAATATAGTATGTGTACATTTTTCTGTAATGTTGGTTGCCACGTACATTGGACCCCTTTGGGTACTGCGAGTTTGACACCCCTGGTTTAGGGGGATGCTAGGCCACTAAACTAAAAAAAGGTGTGCGGTTGCCTGTTTATGCACAACACCAGGTATACTATAATCAACACAAATCATTCCAAATGTATTGCATGCTAACATAATATTTTGGTGCTCCGGGATAATATACTATAATATCCTGGATAATTTCATAACTTGCGTCGAGTTTGGCTTGCACTCCTCTTCCTCCACAGCAGATTCTCAAGCTGTAGTCTCAACTACTCCACTACATCTCTTCTACTTTTTACTTTTTACTACAAATATTTGAAAACGCATTGCAAAGCGACGTGTTGTGAGCTTGTGGATCTGCTATTTCCAAACGATTTGTTATACATATTAAAACAATTGTGAAATGAGACATTCTGCATAATGAGTACTTTTACCTTTGGTACTTTAAGTATGATGCCAATGCTTTTATACTTTTACTAAAGTACATTTTGAATACCAGACCTTTATTGTATTTCGACATTGCAGTATTGATATTTTTACTTAGGTAACAAAATATGAGTACTTTTTCCATCACTGCTCCCTGCAGCGTGTGGCAGTGCAACACTTCCTGTTGGTGTGGATGGTGCGTGGCTGCGTTGCTCAGGCTGGGGCAGCACGTTTAGCGCTTTTATCTTTACCTGTAAGAGCAGATGTTCAGTAGGAAAGGTTGTGGTGTTCAGTCATTCAAGTTCACTCAAGAGCCTGTACAATAATGGTGTCACTTAAGTTATTAATCATCTTTCAGATCATAGCCGACTGTCAAGTCTTGACATCTGTTGATCTTTTCTGGGAAATTGTGCAACTAAAAGCCAGCAAGCCAATATAACTTCAACAGAACAAAATGTCTTGTCCTTGAAATGCAAGGCTTCGTGTCCAACATGTTGCAGTTTGTAAGTGGACAGGGTGCTTTGTTGACTCAGATGGGATTAGCAGAGAGAGGAGCTATTCCCTATTTAAGAGGATTTTTACTGTAACATGAGGGGAAACACTGGTCTACTGCCAGAGTCTTCTAGGCTAGAGAATAACAGCCGTGAATGTAATTATACTGGTACAGATGTTTATGTAACACACGGGTACAGAACTTATTGTACAGGCTGGTAGTGATGTTTATTCAAAATGTTCAGCAGGAAAACACTTGTATCCGTTTCACGCAGATACACATCTTTGTGTTTTCAGTTATGCCAACCATCTGTTCCTAAAAAGTGTCTATTTGCATTTGGCTCTGCCATTGCCTAGTGGCATGGAGCACAAATTCATAAAATCTCCTATTACCCACCCCCATGGTAGGCTTCAGTCTAGGAGCCCACTAGGGATCTTCTACATCAGGGGTCTTCAACGTTTTCAGGCAAAGGACCCCTTAGCTGAGAGAGATAAAGCAGGGACCCCCACCCACTACGTATTGTATAAAATTGTGTTGCAGATCAAACATTTTCATACTGTAGATTTCTGAGACCGCTTAGACTTGTTTGACAGCAATATTATCAGTGTAGGTTGTTGATTTAATGTGTATTTTTAGACATTGAACGACTTGAACCGTCAATACTTAGTCAGCTTTTCTTTTCACTCTACACCAAACCTCTTTGCCAAGCATAGCAGATCTACAAGCTCACAACGTTGTGAGCTTGTAGATCGGCTATTCTTGGCTAATGTTCCACAAGTGGTTAGTGTATAAAAAATAAAGTTCTTATCACGCAAAGATTTGGAGGACCCCCTGTAGTAACTCTGAGGACCCCCCAGGGGTTCCGGACCCCCTGTTGAAGACCCCTGTTCTACATGATTCCATGTTATGGAGCAGAGCTTTTCAACGGTTTGTAAGCCAGGGACCACCATTCTAATTATGAATCAACATGGGGACCATCGGTGTGATGGGGACAAGCTTGTAAGAGATTGTCTGGAGTGCATCAGGTTTGAAACCCAAACCGCACCAAAACACAGAAGTTGACTGCCGTTGATATATTATTATATATCATTATCTTACAATAAATGCGACAAATCTCTGTGAGCGTGTGTGCGTGCGTGTATGCGTAGATGTAATCCACGTATCTCGAGAACCGTTCGTGCCACCGGCTTCAGATTCGGCACGCGCGTTCCCCGCCGCGGCGCGGAGTGCCGTGCCCGGCCTTGACCCGACGCGCGGTTTTCCCGAACCGCCGCAAAACATTCGGAATCACCGTATGCGGAGCTGATTGTTGACATCAGGCTGTTTTGGAGGAAACCGGCACAAGTGCTGACTCATTGTGACATCACTTCATAAAAGACTCTGACATCACGTACGCCACACGAGTCGTATTGAATGTCATTCGTATGACGTGTTCTGATGTCAACAGGTATAATGGAGTTTGCATTAAAGGGTGGGGCATTCATTCCCTATTTACCGGTACATCGTTCCCGAGTAGGCCGGTCCCCGACTCGCCACTCAGCCGCCCGACAGACAGATACAGAGATCTCCATATATGGGCATACATCAGTATGACGTGTTCTGATGTCACAGATCTAGCTGCTGACATCTGCGTATTCTGCTTAAAGAAGAAACAAACAAAAAGCAACAGATATTCATATATGGGCATAAAAGGACACATACAGACACGAGTAGACGCTCGGCCACCCGACAGATACAGAGATCTCCATATATGGGATGCAGACCGACAGATAACTCCATATATGGGAATAAATGGACACAGGCAAACAGATGGTCAAAACTGGTCCTACAGAGATCTCCATATATGGGCATAAAATGGACGCAGACAGACAGATATCTCCATATATGAGCATAAATGGACACAGGCAACCAGATGGTCAAAACGTATCCTATGACAACAGGTATAATGGGGTTTGCATTAAAGGGGCGAAGGGCGTCCGAGCTTCTAGTATAATATAATATATAATATCTTTGAATATTTCAAATCCTTCTAAGGTTTTTTGAAAAACCTATGTTTCTATGTCAGTGGTGCTCAAACCTTTTCATGTGAAGGGCCCCCAAAATTATATGTAGGCCACGGACCTTCGCTTAAAAAATTCAAAGATTTGCATACATTTTCACGACTTTTTAAAAATAGCAGATCTGCAAGCTCGCAGCGCGGCACTCGGTGCTGTTTTTTTCAATATCTAAAGTATAAAATAATTCCAGGCCCCTCCACCTTGGGCCCTAGTAACTCAGTCCCACTTTCCCCCCTTGTGACGCCCCTGAGCACTGAGGATTTACAACCAGACACAATGGTCACTCTGCCAGGTCAACTGTAACATAACTTGGAATAGCTTGATGTACCAAGGACTCTGACCTCTAATGACACATTTAGAGTATGGTCATTGTAGGCTACTGATTGCACTGTGGTCACTTTTCTTTCACATCGATCGCACTGATTGAAATGGACACTTTATTTGATTGGCATTGCACTGATCTTAATGGACACCTTATTTGTTCTGGGGCGAGATAGGGTGCGGACACAGTAACCTTGTGTTGTAGTTTCTCTTCTTAGTGCAGGATAGTCGTATATATATATATATATATTTTTTTTTTTGGTAAGATATTTATATTTAGAGATGGGGAGAGACAGGCGCTGTCAGGCTACATTAGAGCCTGACATGGGCAAACAGGGCATAGCTACCTGACTAGTTTGCCTGGGGCACCACATTGCCTGCCCTGGGCCTGAGTTATGTCCCACGGCCCAGGCACTATTCTGGGCACCATTCCGGGCACCGGGGGTTGCGAACCTCTTCTATACCAATGATTGCTATCAGAATATATAGCTATTTAACACAATTTCTTTTGAAATAATAATCAATATTCTTCCTTTGAGGTTTATTTACAAATGCACTATAACTATTGCAATTCAGAAGCTAATAAAACCCCTCATAAAATATAAAACATAAATCTGAAATTAAATTGGAAAATAAACAATTCTGTATGGAGCTCAACGTTTGTTTTATTTGTTTCTCAATGTTTTACAACATGATATCTGTGCTTCATGCGTTGCACTGAAGATAAATCAATTCCAAATACAGTATACTCTACAACACAATATCCAGTCTGAGCAGTCGAATATTATAAATCAACTCATCAAAATACATATTACATATATTAATACTGAACAGTTTTGTGCACACTTACTGTATGATTACTGACTTAACACTCCGTTGTATCTTTTTACATCACCTCACGATACACCACAACCATACCGGAAAGTGACAGCCACTGAAATACCATAAATAACAATAACAATACCTGTCACTGAATTTGACAGAAATCTTATATTCAGGTTGATTGAGTAAAAAATGATGTACATTCATCATAATAATGCTGTATGAAAGCTGAGAGGTACACTGGTTGATTCACAATTACTGTACATTACACTTTTCTGACAACAACAAAAAACAGGCAGGCATACACACACAACTGTGATGGACAATGAACTGAGGCTTTAAAGGAGTAGTACACCACAAAAGAAATACTTCTTTTCTATCAATGAAGCCGTGAATTCGTCAAGATTTTTTAATTTGTTGTCGTTGTTTTGGGTGAACTACTCCTTTAAGCTGTTGTAAAAGCCACCATTGTGAAAACATTTCAGTGTCAACTTTTGCAGGTACTGTAGTCCAGTCCGGAGTGCACGGCCCTTTAACTCTGCCTATAGTGCCATTAAAGCAGACAAACAACTTTTTCAAAGCAGTGCCTTCTTTTTCAAAGCAGTGCCTTCTTTCTAGCAAGGCCATCCAAGTGAGTTTCGAGTCCAACGTCATAAGCTGAAAGCTGCATGCAACGTCACGAGACAATCACTGTGGCATTTTCACTCGGCTTGGTTTCCTTGCTTAGTTTTACATAATGGCAAGAGACTGCAGAATTAAAATCAAACTCCTCCAGAGAGTAAAATAAATACATACAGTACATGTACTTCCACTGTGCTCGTGCACCATCAAAGCAGGGTTGAATCCTAAACATGTTTTGCTTCTCTTCTTTTAGGTAACTTAACAAGCCATAAACGGTTGGTACATTAGTAGTTCAACAACAGATCTTGTTGAGCTTGTACGAATTTCTCATGAATACTTGTCATTATCAGAGCAAGCTAAAATTATTATGGATATGAATACAATACCAATTGCAATTCGATTGGCACAAACATCTATTAAGTAACAACATCAAATGGTCTTGAATTTACGATTGTCAGTGACCTCACCAAGTAAATGTAAACATTCATGGAATGAATTGTGTGAGGATATTTTCCTTCCCACACTTAACCTAAAGCCTCTGAAAGCCTGTGAAGCCTTCAAAACACTAAATCCAGGCACTCTGTAGACCACCATAATGCCTGAAATAATACATGAACACTGATAGAACCAGAAAGTCACAGAGCACAGGAGGAAGTGGTGTGAAGAAGGAAAAGGGCAAAGACAATGGTCTGTTATGAGAATGATAGTGCAGAGAAGAGCATTTGTACTCCGAACCCATCGTTCTGAGTCAACGTCACAATAGCAGCCCGCTCCAAAGCCCCATCCACATGGCATTTATATAAATAAAGTGTCTTGCTGGATCACATCCGATCCAGGCTTTCTGTTTCCATCTGCCCACATACAAGGACGCACACGCGCAATGTACGGTGTACACTTTGTAGTGTTTTACGAGTACTTTACACTCACCCCACCCAAAAACGAAATAATTTATATACATCATGTTGATATGTGGATACATTTTCTTAAAAATGGTTAGAAAATATTTTCTACTAAATAAACAACCTACTAAATAAACACTCTTCCATGATGAATTTCGTCACTTCTCTTCAACTATATTTTAGTTTCACATGCATCACATGGTTTGGAGTATACAAGTAAACCGCCCTAAGCAACCGTCAGGTCGCTGTTACCTATCGTGTGGCACGTCGCTGATTGACCACAGCTGGGGCGCTCCTCATTGCCCATAGCTGGGGCGCTCCTGTTGCAGCGTGTGTTATGTATTAGTGTGACGGACGGACGGACGGACAGACAGACAGACAGACAGACATGTGCTGGCCGTTTTCATACTATGTGATTTCCTACTGTTTAACGAATTCCATTTATCTCTGTGGCCGGCAATTTATAAACTTTATTACAGGCTCAAGGCCCACAAGGTAAACGACAATACACCAGTAAGACTCCCTAATCGGGAGATAAGCGACCGTAGGTGGCTTATCTCCACAAATAGGGCAAAAATTTGTTTTTCCAAAATCTTCCTGATCCATGTTGATGACATGAGTGTAGACATGCTGTGTAGTGATATTTGTGATTTTAGGGCAAAAACTGTAGGAGCAGTGTCCAAAAATGTGTTTTAAAAATCGGCCTGAAGGTGGCGCTAGAATAGGGCCATGTGAGAAATGAGGGGTGGGGTCTCCGCGTTGCCTTGGCGGACGAATAGGTACCGGCCCCGGCTCTCCCGGACGCTCCTAGCCCGAGTTACGGCATTTTATGTGCGCTGCAGTGGCAGGGGGTCCTCCACTGGGGGCGCCACCACTTTTGCATCCGTTCTGGAGCACCAGGAGTCGGTGGTCCCCGGGAATTCCCTGTGAGCAGCCCCCAGCCCCAGGGACCTGGGGGTCCCTGGGGCTCCGGGGGTCCTTGGAGGTTGTAGTTTGGCAGTCAAGGAGTGTGTGTGCAAAATTTGGCATGGATGGGGGCAACGGTTGTGGAGATATGAGCAGGGCAAAAGTGTGACGGACTCACTGACAGACGCACGGACAGCCGGTGGAGCTTTTGATAGTAAATGCGACCTACAGTCGCAATTACGATGTCTTGCAACAATTGTGGCGAGTCCTTATCCACAAACTGATAATGAAATCAAATGTTGTTTGCTGGTGATGCAGTTCACAAATGGACCCTGCCCCCCACCTTGCTATTATACTACCACTTTACCAAGCATTTGATTCGTAAAGGTGGTTTTGCTCTTACATACTTGTGTGTCCCACCTACTGGAATGTGACGATGCCCCCCCCCCCCCGCCCGGTGCAGTCCAGAAGACCTGGCAGAACCTACCCCATCAGTTGTGGTCTGTGCCTGATATTGGCAGAACGACGATCTGGGATTGCTACAGGGTCGAAGAAGATCATACTTCAGGAGACTGGGAAAACCCACCCCAATGGTAAGTACTGTTTATACGGAACCTAAATCTGATGTCCTTGTTTTGGACATTGTTTTTTTTTTTTTCTTTTTTTTTACAAATTAACTCACCCACCGCTATTTTTAAGACCCTTCTAATGGTCCACACCGCCAGGATTTTGCCTACCTTTAACGTGGGCGCGCGCGCGAATCCATTGCGCGATGGTTCACCGATTGCATTCACAATACGATCCAGGCAGGGTAAGCAACAAAGCACTACAGCCTTCCATCGCTCAAAGCGAAACCGACGGACCGCCACGCTGGTGTTGCACAACATTGAACCGGATGACATTTCGGCAGACAGGATACAGGCGTCGTTGTCCCGCCCCCCCATTTCCGTTCTGGAACATCCAGATCCGTTTTTTGTGAATAGGGCGGGTCCACAGAGCGCTATGGACGGCGAATCGGCGATCATACTTTTTTGTTTTATAGTTATTAAAGCTAATTGATCGCTCGTCATATTCGTCATACGCAGAGTGGACCCATAACTATAGCTCGTCAAACTCGACATATGCAGTGGGTGAGTTAAGGCCCTATTTTATACTTGACAAAAGTAGTGGAAAACTGCAGATTTGGAAATATTTCGGGGGAAGTAAATAATGAAAAGGGCAAAGGCCTATGTCTGATAATGATGCTCTCCCGCCTTCTCTTTTATTTCTCAACCAAACAACAATGTTTCGCCCAGCAGGGCTTTTTCTTGAACTTGAAAAAGCCCTGCTGAGCGAAACGGTGATGCTCTCCAGTCTTCGCCCCAGCAGGGCTTTTTCAAGTTACTTGAAAAAGCCCTGCTGGGAGAAACGTTGTTGTTTGGTTGAGAAATATAAGAAAAGATCGGAGAGCATCATTATCGTGTGCGGACATTGCCTTTTTTATTCACTTGTTTGTTCCTGGATCCAGCACTGTATAAAAAGTTGTGGGGATGTGCAAATCCTATGCCTTTTATTTGAAATAATAATTGGATCCATTGGAACACAGGTTATTTTTCCCATTTCCTGAAAAGTTACGTTTTTGTACATAATGTACAAAAGGTTTCCGCCAATGTTACCCTTTCCAGTGATCCTATTTGATTTGAAGACGGGTCTCCGTGGAGAATCTGTGGTTCTCACAGATGGTTGATTTCCAAACATCTGGTGTCTTCTGATGTTGACATCGGTATGTCCTTTATTCGGCCAACAGTGTGTGCCAAACGGTACAAAAAGTCAATGAGCAAAACACATCTTCAAACAGCAAGACCCAATTTTCTCCCTCACTTTGCTACAGAGTGGAGGAATGCTCCACAACATACCCAAACAAACAGCAGCTGTCGACAGGTCCATCAAGAATGTACTGTACGCATGTCTGTGTGTATATTATGCATGTATGTTTGTATTTCAGCACTTAAACACGCTGTAAAATCCAGAGCGTTAGCTAATGTAACTATGTAAAAAAATGGCCCGTCAGGATTCTACAGTGCATATTGTGTATTCTAATAATCAAAACATTTTGCGTATGAGCCTATATTTGGTATAATATGTAGGTGTCGTTCTTTGCGCATGTGAGGGGTGCATGTTTGTGTGGCGTGTGCTGTACTGCATGTTGTACTTGTAGCCGGGGACCCAGTTACCCAAAATGTGAGATGACCTGTGATGTCATGCAGTACTTTTTATTTCTGATTTATCTATTAGTTTGGTCATTAAGGTCCACAGAATGAGAGGTCTGCTCTGCTGGAAACATCACGATAGAAAGTTATGGCCATTTGTATATTCACTGTCCTTCACTGACTTCACTATACAGGAAAATAAAAACATATATAAAAAAGAAAGAAATCTGCTTTAAGTAGCATGTGAATGTGAATCCATTGCAAGCATTTGTTTTGCATGAAAATAAATTCCTTGGGCTATAAAAAAACGCCCCACAAAACTGTGAAATGTGATTTTTTTTCCCCACTTTCTTTTATGAGTTTCACAGTTTTGTGGGGCAGTTTTTAGCCACAAGGAATGTTTTTCATGCAAAACAAATGCTTGCAATGGATTCAGAATCATGAAGAACCCCTAGTTTGACACCTCACATGCTACTAAAAGAAGATGTTTTTTCTTTTTTAAATATTCTTCTTTTCCTGTATAGTGAAGTTGATGGGACAGTGAATATACAAATGGCCATAACTTTCTTTCTAGCATGTGGCCATAACTTTCTTTCTAGAGACCTCTCATTCTGTAGACCTTAATGACCAAACTAATAGATAAAGCAGAAATAAAAAGTACAGCATGACATCACAGGTTCAACCCTATTCCTTGAGCTTTTGGGCCTGTGGGTCCCTGACTATTGTGGTCGGGGTGGTATTAGGACAGCTCGTCCTGGCAGGAGGATGAGGCCCGCTGCGTCTTGGGGCTGCAGCGCGTCAGCATGGAGATCTGGGTGCTGAAGTTGGTGCCGTTGCAGCTGCTGGAGGCCGGGTGCTGGTGCTTGGTGTCGGAGTGCATGTACCTCTGGAGGTGCCACCTCCTCCACTTCCTCTTTATCTCGCCCTGGACCTGGCACCACACACAGGGACACAGAGGATGTTAGAGAGGCAGGGGCTGACATTTATAAAAGGGCCATTTGGTGAAAATACTGAAAATAGCAGACCTCCAAGCTTACAACGCGTCGTGCTGCAACACGTTGTGAGCTTGGAGGTCGGCTATTTTCAGTATTTACAGTAGTTGATACCACACTAAACTAAGCATAATCAAGTCAATACCGGAGATGTGGCGTAAGGCATGAATTTCTACACAGAGAGGGCAATTCTTTCAGGAGAGTTTGGACAAGGCTATTCTCTTGAATGCTGCCTTCAGGTATGGCATGGAAAGAGGAGGGCATTTGTGTTTCTTTCACCATAGTAAAAAATGCATGCATGGTCTGTAAATGTACTTAGTTATGTACTATGTACTAAGTACTATGTACTAAGTACTTTACACCACTAAAGACAGAGGATGAATTATGCATGACGACTGTCACTGTGGCAAATCCTCCCGTCGCGGAGGATTAGTCAACCACAGCGCATTGCTCGGCGCAATCATGTATTAACAGGCTTTGCTTTGAATGACATCTGGTGTTTTGGAACTGTATAACATATTTATTGAGGGTATTGTGAGGTAACCCAGGACTCTCATTCATCCTTTTGTGGGCACGAACGTCCTTCTTGGTCCCGTCCCACGCAGCTCATTCCCAGAGGCGTCACAAGAACTGGGAAGTGGGACTGAGTTACCAGGGCCCAAGGTGGAGGGGCCTGGAATTATCTTATACTTTAGCTATTGAAAAATAGCAGATATACAAGCTCACAGCGCGGCACCGAGTGCCTCGCTGCAAGCTTGTAGATCTGCTATTTTTGAAAAGTCGTGAAAATGTGTGCAAATCTTTGAATATACAGTATGTGTTCTTTTAAGCAAACATTTGTAACTAAAATTTTGCTTCTGGGGGGGTCCCTGGAACTAAATATTTTGAGATGGGGGTCGGTGACCAAATACATATCATTTTGGGGGTCCTTCACATGAAAAAGTAAAAGCACCACTGACATAGAAACATAGGTTTTTCAAAAAACCTTAGAAGAATTTGAAATATTCAAAGAACTTTCAAGATTTTTCAAAAAATAGCAGATCTACAAGCTTGCAGCGCGCTGTGAGCTTGTATATCTGCTATATTTCAATAGTTAAAGCACAACATAATGCGTAATCATAGGCGATTTTAAGGGGTGTCCTAGGGTGCACGTGCACCCCCTGGCCGCCAGGCGGCCATTTTGATTTTTTTTTTTTTTGTAATGTAACTTTATTTTATAATTATTAAATAAAACAGTGATCGTGATTTGTAAAATGTGCGCAAAAAGAGAGGTGGAGGGGCAAGTATAGTAGTTCACTCGACACTGACAGTAATGCTAATGAACGTGAACCAGAGGAGGTGGACGGAGCTTGCAGCAGCAGTGATCCAGCCACCGACATCACTGTGGAAGGCTCGCCGTTGCCGGAGACCGAGGCCCCGGTTCCTCCACAGCAAGCAAGCAAGCCCCACTCCAGACTCAACTGTTGTTACCCCAGGCCCAGACCCAGAGGAGCCAAATGAAGCCAACTTTGTTCATGAAAGAGACCCTTGCCATGGCCCGGATAAAGCCAAGCAGTTTTTGGCTTTGGGTCCATATCAGCCAGAAGATGTAGAATGTCCATTAAAGGCCGCTGGCGAAAAACAACGCAAATTCAGAAAGGAGTGGTTTAAAGATTTTGCCTGGCTGGAGTATAGCGTGCGCCATGACCGGGCGTTCTGCTTTCCATGTCGGGCCTTTGGTTCTGAGAACGCCGAGCAAGCTTTCAGGAGGACAGGTACATAAAGACACATCTCTGTTTACACAATGCTGTTGTACTCCCTCCAAGTGCATAGTCTATTATGTTCCCTTTTTTCAACTGTTTCGTTATATTGAAGAGAATGTGCGCAAAAAAAAAGAAATGGAGGACACGACACTGTTTGAAAAGAAACTTGCTTTTTTTCAAGAGAAGGGAATGCATAATTCTGATTCATTTGGTACATTAAAACACGTCTACACACTGTACCTCACCATACCAGTTACGAGTGCTTCAGCTGAGCGCAGCTTCTCTACTTTGAGACAACTAAAAACGTATTTACGGACAACCATGACTGATAAAAGAGTGTCAGATATAGGCATTTTATTGAGAAAATACACGAAATTAAAGTGCAGAAAATAATTGAAAGGTTTGCAAGTGCCAAAACCCGGAGGCTGCAGTTCATTGTGTAATAAGGATGTGTCTACTATTTGTTTTTGTGAAATGCTTATTTGACACTGTAAATGACTGCTTGATTGCTTGATGAATGATGATTAACTTGATGTTTGGCTTTATATGTCCTGGCTGTGCTGCCTCTGTCTGCAAAATAAGTAAATAAATCCTATAGATAGACATATGGTGTCTAGAAAAAGAAGCACCTGTTTTACACTTTTTTTTGTTTATATTGTGTTACATTTGGGTACAAAATTAACTGCAGAAATCCGCTAAAACAACATTACAAAACTGCTAATATCCGCAATTTTTTTCGCGTGCGCGCTTTGCGCGCACGCGGACGTCGTGCACGCGCGCTGCGCGCGCGTGCATGAGGTAATAGAGGTCGTGCACCCCCTGCTGGAAGAGGCTAGAATCGCCTATGTGCGTAATAATGCGTTCCCAGTCTAAATGAGTTAAACCCCCTCCCACCTATGAAGAACATTCATAGGGGGCCCGCAGTGAATCCTTGTACCCAGGGCCCGGAATGTGGTGCGACACCCCTGCTCATTCCAAATTCAGCTCACGCGCAGCATAAACCACGCCACGCAGCAGGCCACAGTATAATCAGGCCCACCGCTGGGAACAAAAATACATTTCCACGCAGTGTGCCACAGCAGGTGGTTGGCGGAGTGCAGGACGGCTGAGGAAGCTGTGCTTTTTTTCTTCACAGCCCTCCCTCCCCACCCATGCAGCCCACGGGATGAGAGACCAAACTATGTTACGATTGAAGCGACGCGTTAGTTTTGCAGGACACGGGAGTCGCCCCGCCCAGCTGCAGTCAGCTGTCAGTCAGATCTGTTTTCATTCCTCATTGTCATATCTGCTGGTCATTACATCACATGACTGCCATACTCCAATCAAAGCTCTCAATCAGTAGGGAAGGCTCCTTTAAATACGGCTTGCTTTCTCTACCTATGCTTGGTTTCCAAAGCTTCGGAACATTCGCTGCTAGCTCCTCCACCCCAGCCTCCACCTTTCACGATCAGTCTGGCTAAGCTCAAATACTTGTGATTGTCTGACAAAGTTACATGTCAATGTATTGTTAAGCTCAAATACTGTGATTTTGACTGACGAAGTTACATGTCAATGTATTGCTATTGTTCTGCTATTGTATCCATATGGGGGGTATTGCTTTGCGTTCCCTGGTTTCGCTTAGCATGCTCAAAAAGCATGCACAAAATTCAGGGAACATCTCCGAACGCGGAGCCCTTTAACGCCAAGATTAACTGTATTCCATTTATGCAATAAATGGTTAAATCTACCGTACGTTGCGACGTAAGTGTTCGTGACTAAACTGAAGGAGACAGCAATGACGGCCAAGAATCAGTGACTCGGGCTCACATCTCTCATTCCATCCCGCATTGTGTGTGTGTGTGTGTGTGTGTGTGTGTGTGTGTGTGTGTGTGTGTGTGTGTGTGTGTGTGTGTGTGTGTGTGTGTGTGCGCGCGTGCGTGTGCGTGTGTGTGTGTGTGTCTGCGTAAGTATTACGCACTGGAGGAGCCAATAAAAACTGACTGGCAAACTCCCTTCTCTGAGAATTAACAGTGCACTGCTCCGCTTCTCAGTGAAGTAACTAAGAACATTTACTCAAGTACTGTGTACTTAAGTATAATTTTTTTATTTTCTTTTTACTTTACTGGAGTTTTTCCAATTTTAAATATTTTACTACAACATCTCGGAGTCAAATATTGTACTCCACTACGATTTTAAACTTTAGTTACTAGTTACTTTTTCCCCATTATTATTACGAAACATACAATACAATACTTCAGCCCTACAGTATATACATTTTGGCCATTTGAAAATAGCAGATCTTGTAGATCTGCTATTTTCAAATGGCAAAAGATCTTTTTATACATTTATGCATTTGAAGAACTTGTGAAATGGGACGTTCTGCATAATGAATGCTTTCTACTTAATTTTGATGCCAATACATTTGTACTTTTGCAAGTATATTTTGAATTCCGGACTTTTACTAGGAACAGAGTATTTCTACATTGCAGAATCGATACTTTTACTTAAGTAAAACTGCACCGGTGGTTCTGGCCATGTGTTGACATAGCAGTGTTTAAATCACTGTGGGATATAGAGAGGTACCTACCTCTCCATTGAGGAAACAGTACAGGACTGCCACAACAAAACCCTGGGAAGAAAAACAATAGCGATAAGACTGTGATGTGTCACTGTTACATGTCTGATTAGGTCTATGCAAAGCAACGACCAAAATGTGTAAAGTATAAGGCGCTCTACAGACGGACAGCGGTTGCCGCCGGGGCTCCCGCTTGGATCTGCGAGGACCGCGCCGCGGTGATACACAAACACACTCGCTCTTTGAGTAAACGCTGCGCGGTATTTCACAAAGATGAACACAATCCATCTCTCACCGCCCGCGTACGCATGCACAAACGAGCACGCTCGCGGGGGATTTCACGGGGCCGCGCCCGCTCGCCTCGCCGCCCCAAAACTTCGCTGCGCGGCTGAAAAAGCCGCCCGCCTCCCGTTGAAAATGAATTGCTAGGAGGCGGTGACCGCGGCTAGTGTGGAACCCCCTTAAGGCTTCCATTGAGATGTTATTCATCGATTCGACATTATTTCACAGCGAAATCTTCAGTGATAATCTAACCCCAAAGAGTGTAAAATGGAACTGATTTGGTCCAATTTGAACATGCTTCAGAGTTAAATTAACACAGGATTTTACAGTGTAGAATGCCATGCTTTGTAGAAAGCAAATCTAGTGAATGATGCATGATTACTGATGAGTGATTACAGCACTCAGGAATAAATGTAGTGCTGGAAAAGGTTCATATCTGATGAGGTGTCATAGATAAAGCTGTCTCACAGTCTGACATCTCTCTACCTCATTTCTCATTATGTGATGGAAATATGTGCCTGGAGATGAGCCCGTTTGGAAATGGAAACACTCACAATCAGACTGGAGAAGCTAAATTATTGTTTTGGACCGTAAATGAACCCCTTTTATGAAATAGAATCAGACAGATTTGGGTGGATTAAAAAATAAAACATTTCATAGAGTGCGTCTAGTGAAAATAAACTGTTGCTGACAAAAATAGTATTGCTTTTAAAAGCTATGAAAAGCTATGAATAATTGACTATATCTGTAGTAACCTGAAACGAGCCCAGAATCAAGTCAAAGATCATCCTCAGCTCAGTCTTCACTTGTTCCGGAATGAAGGCAAAGACGAGGAAATTGATTCCAAACAGAGGGATCAGAAGCAGTGTTGATTTTGCCAATCTCCTGCAACGACAAAGCATAACACACAACGAGTAAACAAAAGAAGTTCAGTGAAAACAGACCTCAACCACACGTGTTATTTACCCTCTGAAACCAATATTTATTCCCACTCTCCATACACTGATAAAACAACACTCCTCCAATGAGTTCAGAATGCGAGAGATGTTGTGGGGTAGAGTCTCAGTGGGAAAAGATACTCACACTAAAGTATTATGACAGGCTTATGAGATGCCCTCCATCACATTATGCATACAGTTAAGTTTGACCCTCTAAGCAGGGGTGTCGCACCAAATTCTGGGCCCTGGGTACAAGAATTCACTGCGGGCCCCCCATGAATGTTCTTCATAGGGGGAGAGGGTTTAACCCATTTAGACTGGGAACATATTATTATGCATTATTTTGTGCTTTAACTATTGAAAAAAAAAAATGTTTTTAAAACCTATGTTTCTATGTCAGTGGTGCTCAGACTTTTTCATGTGAAGGACCCCCAAAATGATCTGTATTTGGTGACGGACGCCCATCTCAAAATATTTGGTTCCAGGGACCCCCCAGAAGTAAAATTTGAGTTAAAGATGCACAGATTTTCGCGACTTTTCAAAAATAGCAGATCTACAAGCTCACAGCGCGGTGCTGTGAGCTTGTATATCTGCTATTTTTCAATAGCTAAAGTATAAAATAATGAAGGCCCCTCCACCTTGGGCCCTAGTAACTCAATCCCACTCCCCCCCCCCCCCCCCCCCCCTTGTGACACCCCCGCTAGTAAGTAGACAGAATATTGTTTTCCCAATAGGACAGTTGGGGAAGAGGAGCGCTTGTCTTTATTATGTCACCACCAGGCAGACGCATCGCCAGCATGAGGCTGGCGCCTCATCATAGCTTAGTTTTTATTTTGTTTTTGTCTGTGAAAAAAAGTAGTCGGCGAACATTTTTCGCCGTAGTTTTATTCTACGTAATTGAAGGGGAGACTTTTTGGAGACATATGGGCACGTTCTCACCCAAAGTCCGCTTAAAAGGTCCGGATCAGGGACCAAATGTTTACATTGTTGCATTTTGAATTTGGTCCGGTTAGCGTTCACACGGGACTTTTGTTAAAAGAACCAAATATGTAACAAATGACACGTGGTTGGTTGTTGATCTATTGACAGAATAGGCAATTCCTATGGAAAATTACTCCACTGCCAAACTGCAGCATAAGTGTTGGTTTAATTAGGCTATTAATTAAAATAACTGTGAAAACACTATGAGCACACATTCCAAATTCCAGTTATTAATCACAGCCGCTTCCTATATATATAGCCTATATTTTTGGTTTTTAAAGAAGCGAAACTCACGCATTTCAGGCAGCAATTAGCGATGGATGGACGGACGGAGGAATCTCTCTCTCTCGCAAAAAACAAAACAAAAAAACATATAGGCTATTAAGCCTAGGCTACTTCATTCATTTAATAATAAATAGCCCAAGAACGCGTGGCCAAATTGATTGATTGATTGATTGAAGAATTTATTAGAAGTTTGCAATAGAAAAAAGTACAGTTTCATGACAGTACAAATCACTGGTACAAGGTCAACTAAAAGGAGATCCTAGAAAGCCGAGGCTTCTTTCCACAGGAATCACACTTTAAGTATCTCATATAACATTGAAAGACAGACGGATAGAACATAGTACTTGATCTAGGATAAAAGCATAACATCAAATACAAAGGCAGAAAAAAAGAAAAGGGGGGGGGGGGAGCATGGGGGCTTAGTCTATTTACAAGTCACGGGTAGCAGCTGTCTGAAGGTGACTTTTCATACCAATTTTGAAGGAGGCTAGGGATTTGCTCTCCTTTAGGGCTTGTGGAAGGGCGTTCCACATGTTGATGGTGTAGCAACTTTAAGCGTCACCGTTTCCACGTCAAATAATCTTTCTCTGTCTGTCTCTCTCTTTCTTTCTTTACAAGCAACGGGCCCATACGGATATTTCCTATCCTTATCAGGTTGGAAATGTGAAGCTAAATTAATAAAATAACCTCAATGAAAACAATAAAATAATGCATACTCCATAACTTTATATGCGGTGGCGCATGCTTAAAAAGAACAGATCTAACAGGATGCTAGCTTGCAGATCTGTTCTTTTTAACCACAGAATTTAGCCCTGAAACAGCGGCCGTGCTAAGGAATCCTATACTGTACTATCGGACAGTGTTGTAGCTTGCAAATCAGTGATTTTCGCGCACCACACACGATGACTATGGACATCTTACTGCCGTTCCAACAACAATGTGAAGAGTTTGACTCATGCTGCACCTCGGGGTAACAGTGAGAGAGCGAAAAGAGAGCGAAAATCCTCAAAGAAAAGCCAAGTTTGACATTTATGTGTCGTTTGGATTGAAGTTATGCGCGCCTCCTTCTACTCCCGTGTTACACACAAGATGGTGACCTTACTTTTATTTGTGACAGTATTTGTGTCAAAACAAACAATTATCACCGTGTTCGGAGAGCGACCCCTGGAGTCACCGCACACGATGGGTAACCAGTTTCCATGTAGCTTACAAGACACCGCAGCGCCGGCTCACAGGGAGAGGAGATGATACAATTATTAACGTGTAGCCTACTGCAGCTCATCAAGAAATATCAGCGGTCGGGTCATATCAATCAACAGTGATTCCCGTAAGAAATACATGCTTTTAGAACAAATTATTAATCCAGCTTCACAAATGCAAAACATAAAGATTGATGAGTAGTCTCTTGTAGCCGAAGTTACAATTGCTTCACGAGTAGTCGTTTATTCTTTTTTCCATATTGTTTTTCAATGAACAACACACAATGCAGAATGCACTGTAGGCTGATCAGACATACGTTTGGTCCTCTATAAAGTCCGGCTCCGTTCACACCAGCAGAGGACCGGACCATGGTCCATTTGGAAGGGGACCGAGTCCTGCCTTTTCAAGAGGACCATGGTCCGGACCAAACAAAGGGACCATGGTCCCTTTGCACGTTCACACCAGCGGACCAAAGGAGAAAGAGGACCATGGTCCCTTTTATGCGGACCAAATAACCCTGGTGTGAACACGCCCTAAGTCCCACCGCTCGCGGTTGGAGCTGCAGAGGACTCGAGATGATTTTCTTTTTAATGATAATAAACTTCAACTTCAGCGCCTCAGTATTTTTCTCCATATACAGTCTGCATCACCATGAAGCAGAACTTTCATGTACACCTGTTCACTGAAGAGCACCTGTTTGAGAAAGCCTCTCTGACCCCACCCTGGGCACAATATGACTTCCGCTTGGTTCCTAGATTTCTATCGGAAGTGCTGCGTTTAACGGAAGTTAGGTCTGTTTACATTCCCCAGCAAAAAAACTAAAATTGATTGTAGCTCTTAACTCGCTCTTAATACAGTAGGTGTAACATCGCCTGAATCAATGTTTTTGTTTGTATATTGTTTATTGCGAGCGCAACTGACGAAGCAGGAGATTTAGACCAGATTTCTTTCCAGCGGGGAATACGTTTGAACACCACACTGTGAAAAAAGACAACTTCCAGGAAAATTCAGCCCCACCTCCTAGAACTGTCCCTGCCTCATATTGTCACCAGGCTTTTCTCTTCGCAGATGAGTATGCCTGGCTATGCGAGGCAACTCTGACCCAGGTTGATAGAGCTTCCTTCTTGTGTGGCCTGTGTGACAATCAGGTCCAATTGGTTCAGTGACCATGGGGCTAAAGCAGTGGTTCTCAACCTTTTCAGGCTGCGACCCCCAAAATAATCATTATTTTAACAGGGGACCCCCCACCCTGACGAGCACTAAGAGTTGAGGCATTACATTTTGTATAACACGGTTCTATTGTGTGAATGGACAATCTACATGCTCACACCGCCTTGTGTTGCGAGGCGTTGTGAGCATGTAGATCGGCTATTTTCACAATTTCTTCCCCTATACCGGTATATTTGACAATTTGGCCAATGTTTCATTTGTCATTTCAGAGGTATTAAAAAGTCCTTAAATTGTCACTTTAGAAACTTTATGTTGGTTTGTTTATTGTTGAGTGAGACAACAATGTTGCACATTATTAGTGTGGTTGCCCAACAGGGCAACACACTAGTCCTGGGGAAACGTTATTTATTCTTCTAGATAAACTTTATTGTGGGCTCGCCTGAAAGGCGAGGACGCTATGGTTTCGTCATTATTTCCGCCGCATATCGTGTTCCGTTAGCCAATGAGGCGCAATTGGTGGAAAAAAATCTGGGAGTGGTGTTAGCTGGAGTATTGGCTGAGCTTCACATGACAGTTAGCACGCTGCAGAGTGTAGTCACGAGCGAGCCCACACTGTTTCGTAGGAACAGTATTTCTAGTTTGTGAATGGGTTTTTACCTTAAATCAGATGCAATTGGAAATTGGTGAAAAACATTCTAGCTCGAGTATTGGTCGAGCTTCACATGACAGTTAGCTTGCAGCAGAATATAGTCATGACTCATGTCGGCAACCACACTTGCAATTTTCAATTGCATGTTTCTAGTGTTAATCATCTGGGGATCCCCCAAAATAATTTGGTAACCCCCCTGGGGGTCCCGACACACAGGTTGAGAACCACTGGGCTAAAGAATGGTTCAGACTTCACGTTCACTCTCCCATTGGAATGAATAGACTCCAACCTGCTTTCCATCCCCTACAAAGGCAGCCGCCCACTTCAAACAGATACAGGAAGTAAACCGGAGATGGCATGTCTTGCTATTGCGCGTGATTTTTAAACCACATGGTTTCCAATTTTTTTCATGTCATGACAAGGACCCCAAGATTAATTTGTCTGCAGCGTTGCAGACCCCCATCTGAATATATGTGGTGCCCCCATACCAGATTTGTTGTTAAAATGTTTCAAAAATATTCAAAATATTTTAATTTTTTCCCCCAGTATTAAGAAGAAGCACACAGACAAAAACTCAATGGCAACCCCTGTAAGAGGCTATGGCGGCGCCCTAGAGAAGGCCAGGAATATGAATATTATATCTAGCGAGCATATCGTCTTATTAACCCTTTCAGTGCCCAGAAACACCACTAGAGGGCGCCCAATGGCCATAGAATCCACCATAGACATACGCTGTATATGCACAAGCCGTGCGCAGCCATGACGCGCCTGAACACTTTCCTTTGTGCATGAACATGAACAGGATGAAGTTAGCTTGAAGTTAGCTATTGGCTACCAAGCATTTTAGAAGCCCTATTTTCGGCGATTTAGCCGTGATTAAACCTTGCACACCTCATGGATATGCATGGAACAGAGAAAATGAGCTCTAAAGATCCTGGATTGCATTGGAGTGGATGGCAAATATCGGCGGCGCGACGCTCTCGCGGGCCGTGTAAACAGATGACGGCCGGCGGCCCGGCTCGAAAATTAAAAAACGTTTTTTTTCTTTTTTGTTTTTTTTTAATAAGGCCCAAATTGGCACAATAAGAGTTAATTAATGGCACCTATTCATTTCAATAAATGTTGCGGTAACACACGCTATGCATGCAGTGGTGCAAAAAGTACTCAAATGTTTTACTTAAGTAAAAGTATCAATACTGCAATATAGAAATACTCTGTTACAAATTCAAAATGTACTTGATTAAAAGTATGAAAGTATTGACATCAAAATATACTTAAAATTCCAAAAATAAAAGTACAAAATGTTAGAAAATAGCAGATCTACAAGCTCACAACACGTCGCATCGTGGCGCGTTGTGAGCTTGTAGACCGGCTATTTTCGAATAGCCTAGGTATAAAAGAGGGCTAAAGTGGATTAATTACATGTTTTATAATATAATCATTTATATCTGCAAAGTAACTAGCAACTAAAGTTTTCAAATAATTGTAGTGGAGTAAAAGTGTAATATTTGGATCCGAGATGTAGTGGAGTAGAAGTAAAAGTACTGAAAACTGGAAATACTCAAGTAAAGTATAAATACCTCAAAATTTTACTTTACACCACTGTATGCATGCCATGTCTATTGTGCATTATAAACATACTTATAAATTATGCATTAGAATTGGCTTACACGCTGTTGTGTGCGGGTGTAAACAAACAGTACACAATACTCACAAATAATGGTTGGATTCATTCCTCCCTATGTCTGGGCAGTTGATCTTCTGACGAAGTATTCTAATAATGCACATGAAAAGGATGGAATTCATCTGTGGGCAGAAATAAAGGAACATTTTGAACGTAAGCAGGAACATCATTGGAGACAGCAGAAGGGCACTAATTGAAGATTAGTAATTGTATACATCCTGTAATATTGATTAAAATCATACTTTTCTTCTCTGTTGGGTGGAAACGTCATATATCTATAACTCCCAATTATATATCTGGATTCAAATGAAACAGTATCAAAAGTAGCAGTTTTGAGAATGTAGTATGATCAACAGGGGTGTCGCACCAAATTCTGGGCCCTGGGTACAAGGATTCACTGCGGGCCCAACATGAATGTTCTTCATAAGGGGAGGGGGTTTAACCCATTTAGACTGGGAACGCATTATTACGCATTATTTTGTGCTTTAACTATTGAAAAATACCAGATATACAAGCTCACAGCTTGTAGATCTGCTATTTTTGAAAAATCGTGAAAATGTGTGGAATCCTCTGAATATTTCAAATCCTTCTAAGGTTTTTTGAAAAACCTACGGTATGTTTCTATGTCAGTGGTGCTCAAACATTTTCATGAGAAGGACCCCCAAAATGATATGTATTTTGCCACGGACCCCATCTCAAAATATTTAGTTCCAGGGACCCCCCAGAAGCAAAATTTGAGTTAAATATGTTCGCTTAAAAATACATATATTCAAAGATTTGTACACATTTTCATGACTTTTCAAAAATAGCAGATCTCAAAGCTCGCAGCGCGGCATTTGGTGCCGCGCTGTGAGCTTGTACCGGTATGTCTGCTATTTTTCAATAGCTAAAGTATAAAATAATTAAAGCCCCTCCACCATGGGCCCTAGTAACTCAGTCCCGCGACCGCGGTTTTCCCGGTCACCCTGAGTGCAACGGTGGGGGCTGATGGGCAAGGAGGGTCGCGAAGCTCCCTTCATCACATCCGGAAATCATTAAATGGAAAACATTAAATTAACTTCTGAAAAGGCTTATAGGCTTACACTAGCCTAGTAAAACTAGTGGAACTGCGATCTTGCCACACGTAAATAATTGTGGTTGTAAACAATAACACAGACAATATAAATCCTTATTAGTCTAGAAGTGGGAAGAAGGGGTTATCATGGCCCCAAATAACTTTTAAATATCTTGCAATTGGCGACGAGTCTCTTACGAAATCGGCAAGAGTGCCTCTCATCATTTTATATCAGGGGCGGGTTCCTCATATAGGCATTTTTGCAAAATGGAAAGCTGAGTAGCATACAAAGCTATTCCTAAAATACATGATATACGTTTACTTTTCCAAATATGCTTCCTAACGTGTACATATTACACTATTAATCAAGTGAATCAATAATATTAGTTTACTGTCATGATGTCATCATGTCATGTACCTTTTCCTATGGAATACTTCTAATAAATACGTCAAGCTCGCCACCCTCCTTGCCCATCGGCCCCCACCGTTGCGCTCAGGGTGACGGGGAAAACCGCGCTCGCCTCAGGCCCACTTTCCCCGCCCTTGTGACGCCCCTGATGATCAAGCAGGGCATTCACAAAAAGTTAGAATGACAAGACGTTTCCTCCAGACAGCGACGTTATGCAGCAGTATTATACTGAAGGTTTTCACTCAATCACATGCAAATAGCAGTTCAATCAATTCCACACAAATGTGATTGCATTGACCCTTCTGTTCCCTCCTTCCCTTCTCGGTTGTGAAGTCATTCTCAACAATTGGTACATGCTGCCCAGCAGGTGAATGACTCAGCATGTCGTCGCTGTCGGGCAGAAACCTCATCTCCATATTTCAGCCCCCCCCCCCCCCCCCCCCCCACCCCCCCGTGCCCTGAACGCCCTGCTTGATCATACTACAGCGTCACACAAAAGTAGCAGACCTTCAAGCCAGAAACGCGAGAGACGATATGGTCGCTGCCAGGCAGACATCTCTTATCTCTCTCTTTCTTTTTTTCCTTGATGCCCTTTACTTGCCATGTTCAGGCAAAAGCAGTGAAAGTAAACTACAAGCTCATTATCTGCTATTTTTGCTTTTTGATATATTTGGAAGTGAAAGTCTGTCTGTGGGTTTTACAATTACTTACAAATGAAATGTATTGCATTGTAATGTATATATTTCTTATTTTATTATTGCCTTACTTCATCATACAAGAGTGTCGCAAAACAAAAGTAGTAGAAACAGCAGATATAAGCTCACCTACAGTACACAAGCTTGTAGATCGGCTATTCTCACTATATTAAAATGTTTTTCAAATAATAATAATAAAGTAATGTTTTTTGGACATGCAACGTTTCCACCCAACAGCAACGATATATTTGTGCATATTTGTCAAAAGGATAAAACGACAAGATTTTGAATTTTACTTGTTTCTACAGTATTGATACTTTTATTTAAGTAAAACATTTGAGTACTTTTTCCACCACGGTTTCAGACATAGAAGATTTCCACCAGACAGAGAAAATATCGAAATGGCTTGGATGTCTTTTAGTCAGCATGTCACGGTGATCCTGACCCAGGTGGAACAACTGCTGAACAATAATTGACAATCATTGCTGCCAAGATAAAAGCTTACTGAAGAACATGAAGATACGTGACTGTCTGCAGTGGTGGAAAGTAACTAAGTACATTTACTTAAGTACTGTACTTAAGTACAATTTTGAGGTATTTATACTTTACTTGAGTAATTCCAATTTCCAATAGTTTTACTTCTACTCCACAACATTTATTTGAGCATTTTAGTTACTAGTTACTTTGCAGATTTTGACAATTATTACAAATCATACATTAACTACAGTACTTCAGCCCTATATAGGCCTACATTTGAAGATAGCTGAACTGCAAGCTCACCGAAACATTGTGAGCTTGTAGATCTGCTATTTTCAAAAGATTTTTATACATTTGAAAACTTGAAATGGGACATTCTGCACAATGAGTACTTTCTACTTTTGGTACTTTAAGTACATTTCGATACCACTACCTTTGTAGTTTTACTCAAGTACCCAGGGGGCAAACCAGCCTTTTTTTAGGAAACCTGCATTTGCCCCGACATACAAAGTTGTCCACCAGAAATATTATCTATGACCCAGTAGGATCACAACCTATATGGACAACCCGGTCAATTTGTACAACAAAGTCCAATATGGCCGCCTCAATATTAGCCCCTATTAGTATTAATGGGGGGTGAATAGGGCAAAATTTTAAACTGAGGGATATTTCCACGAAACTTCACAGGTTGATCAATGGTATAAATACGATTTTTTTTTGTATTGCAAGTTTCCATGAAATCCAATATGGCCGCCACAACATGGCCATAATATAAGCGCCCAGAAAATAGGTTTGGCTCTAACTTCTGAACCAGATGAGCTAGAAATGCAAACTTGGTGTCTATTTCATGTTGTCTGACCATGGGAGACTCAATGTAATAGCTAATTTTATTATTGGGTGTGTCTGGACCTTTATTGTGCATATTTTCAAGATGGTGGACTCCCAAAATAGAGCTTTAACATAATTTCTACCATGATTGTTGACTGCTTTTGCAAATACAAGCAATATGAATCCATTTGCTAAGATTTATGGCACAGATATTATATTTCCTGTCCGATTCTACTGTATGTAGTTGTAGCAATGACTTCAGATAAAATCAGAGACCAAAACAATGTATCTTAGAAATTATTTTTTAATTAAAAGAAAAGAAAAAAAGAGAGAGATTATCTCAATGAAATGAATGCAACTGGCCTTTTTGGGTCTTTCACACATAGACATGTACATGCTTTCCAACAACTTCAGCTTCAGGGAAATTATAATGAACACATGATTAAAACAGGCTGCATTATAATGCAAATACTTGCTAGTCACTATCACTGTCATGTGTACCTATCCTGCTGCATCTTGTCTCCAGTCCTTGGCAACGACACCCCAAGTAGCATGCAATTCCCTTCTTCGCACATGAACAGGTTTTCTGGCAGCCTTTGATACAGCTACATGATATTGCCTTGTCCATTGATATAGGCCAGGCTGGCTCTGTAGATGGACAGGGGACTGCCTTCCCATCACTGAGAGACCATCCATATTCAGTGAAGCAAGGGCTGTCTGGCTTCGCGATGTGTGCAGTTTTGTCTATTATGGCTGCTAGAGCAGCTCTTTTCAGGTGCAGGCCAAAGGCATTTTGTGTAGGTGGCAGCAGCTTCAACAGGGTTGATCGGTTATTTAGGAACTTGTACACTCTCAGCTTTGCCAGGTCAAAGTCCTCCGAATGGTCAGCTTTTGATGCATATACAGCTATTGTGAGGTCTCTAGCCTGATTCTTGACATCCTCTGAGAGGGAATAAGAGGAATTGTCACGTGTGAGGTGTGAGGTGAAAAGTGTGAGGTTCCCTTTGCGGGTGGTATCCCGCAAAGGGATACCATTCGGAGGACTTTGACCTGGCAAAGCTGAGAGTGCACAAGTTCCTAAATAACCGATCAACCCTGTTGAAGCTGCTGCCACCTACACAAAATGCCTTTGGCCTGCACCTGAAAAGAGCTGCTCTAGCAGCCATAATAGATAAAACTGCACACATCGCGAAGCCAGACAGCTCTTGCTTCACTGAATATGGATGGTCTCTCAGTGATGGGAAGGCAGTTCCCTGTCCATCTACAGAGCCAGCCTGGCCTATATCAATGGACAAGGCAATATCATGTAGCTGTATCAAAGGCTGCCAGAAAACCTGTTCATGTGCGAAGAAGGGAATTGCATGCTACTTGGGGTGTCGTTGCCAAGGACTGGAGACAAGATGCAGCAGGATAGGTACACATGACAGTGATAGTGACTAGCAATTATTTGCATTATAATGCAGCATGTTTTAATCATGTGTTCATTATAATTTCCCTGAAGCTGAAGTTGTTGGAAAGCATGTGCATGTCTATGTGTGAAAGACCCAAAAAGGCCAGTTGCATTCATTTCATTGAGATAATCTCTCTCTTTTTTTCTTTTCTTTAAATTTTTTTTTCTAAGATACATTGTTTTGGTCTCTGATTTTATCTGAAGTCATTGCTACAACTACATACAGTAGAATCGGACAGGAAATATAATATCTCGTTTACAGCCATTTTGACAACATGCAAACTCAAGAATAATACAGGTATAAGTCCCTTCTGTGCCATAAATCTTAGCAAATGGATTCATATTGCTTGTATTTGCAAAAGCAGTCAACAATCATGGTAGAAATTATGTTAAAGCTCTATTTTGGGAGTCCACCATCTTGCAAATATGCACAATAAAGGTCCAGACACACCCAATAATATATTTAGCTATTCCATTGAGTCTCCCATGGTCAGACACCATGAAATAGACACCAAGTTTGCGTTTCTAGCTCATCTGGTTCAGAAGTTAGAGGCAAAACCTATTTTCTGGGTCCTTACATTATGGCGGCCATATTGTGGCGGCCATATTGGATTTCATGGAAACTTGCAATACAAAAAATGTTCATATGTATACCATTGATCAACCTGTGAAGTTTCCTGGAAATATCCCTCAGTTTAAAATTTTGCCCTATCCACCCCCCATTAAAACTAATAGGGGCTAATATTGAGGCGGCCATATTGGACTTTGTTGTACAAATTGACCGGGTTGTCCATATAGGTTGTGATCCTACTGGGTCATAGATAATATTTCTGGTGGACAACTTTGTATGTCGGGGCAAATGCAGCACACCTTCCTTTGCCCCCTGGGTAAAGTGAATTCTGAATTCCAGACTTTTACTTGTAAAGGCTAACCTGACTTTCGCCAGATGGTTTGCAGCATTGCGTATGCCTGCATAACGCTCTGCTTCTACCATCTGGACTCGGTCCAGCACAACCGATGTAAGGGGCGGGCCATTTTTTAAAATTCTAAAGCAGGTGATTGGATATGGCCGTGCCAACTCCAACGACTCATATTGGCCTGTCTGCATGACGTTGCACCCAGAATCCGCCTCCTGGGTTTCCACGTGGTCTGCAATCAGACTCTATTGGCTCAGAGCCGCTCAGAGCCCGCCCATAGCTGCCGCTGATTGGTCCGGCCAGGGACATTCCAAAGGGAACTCCTCCTCCGCAAGTGAACCCAGATGGTAAAGCAATGCATAAGCAATGCTGCCACCATCTGGCGAAAGTCAGGTAATGTAAAGGCTGCACCCACACCAAAGTACCTATGAGAGTTGAATCCCCATTCCGCCAATGTGTTTCAATGAGAATGGAGCGTTTTTTTTTTTTTTTTGCAGAAATCTTCTACTGGCATGAAACCGCTTCATTCTCATTGAAATGCATTGGTTGGAACATGGATTCCACTCTCATAGGTATTTTGGTGTGTGTGCACCCTAAGGGTGCCCTCACACCAAAATACCTAGAGTGGAATCCGCCAATGCATTTCATTGAGAATGGAGCGCATTTTGCCAGTAGAGGATTTCTGCAAAATATGCTCCATTCTCATTGAAATGCATTGGCGGATTCCACTCTAGGTATTTTGGTGTGTGTGCACCGCACCCTAAGGGTGCCCTCACACCAAAATACCTATCAGAGTGGAATCCGCGTTCCGCCAATGCATTTCAATGATAAGGGAGCGTTTTTTGCCGAAATCCTCTGCTGGCATGAAACCGCTTCACTCTCATTGAAATGCATTGGCAGAACGCGGATTCCACTTTCATAGGTATTTTGGTGTGAGGGCACCCTAACTGAGTATTTCTTCATTGCAGTATTGATACTTTAAGTAAAACATGTGAGTACTTTTCCCACCACTGTTGGTCTGAAAACACAAAGACTTATAATGTACGAGTATTTCTCGAACATCTGCTTGTTCGATGCCAATGCTGCAGCGATGGCATATGATATGCTCAGATTGTTAGGAGTGAAAAAAATGTTACGCCAAGAGGAGAAATTACAATTACATTTACAATTACGATTGTATTCCCAGCTGTTTAAATTACGTTCACCCGTGCCAAGTTGATTGGCACAGCTCGCTTTAATTTCACACACATCACGCGCGCGCGCTTGAAATATTTTTTCATGTCCACATAAACAGAAGCACAAGAATTCCTTGTACAAAGGACATAAACACTGCCAGTGCAGTCAGATAACAGGAAAAAAGCCAATTACGAAGTGCATATAATGTTACATACAATAATTGGCATATACTTGTCAAACACAGCAGGCAACAATTACGGGTATAGGAAACAACATCTCCTCCAAATTGAGCATCTTCCTATTATAGCTGATACTTGCTAACTGTTTGGCCCTCCTTTTGGAGAGGCCGGCCATTTTAAGGCCCCTCACGACCAACTTGTGCACATGCCCTAGGCTACCAAAGATTAAAAAAAAAAAAAAAAGTTTACATCGTAGCCTAGCTGTGAGATGGCCTGCTCTAGCTGATGGTATTTTAGCACTTTGGTTAGGAAGGCTTGCTTCCTCAAAAGCTGTGATCAAAAGTACTGAAACAGGACCCCTATGGTTTTCATCAACAATGGGGTCTTAGATGAAATTCTCACAACACACTCATTGTCAACAAAGATGGCAAAGTCAAAGTGAGAAAAGAAACCCTCTTACAACACCCAGGAAAAGTGAAAATTCAGACCTCACGCACACACGCAAAGAATGATGCTGAGCTATTAAGGCTGAGCCTTAATAGCAATAATAATGGGACTTGGAGGTCTTTCTGACACAATAGCTACTCTGACAGAAAGTGGGAACTTACCAGAATCGATGCCAGTATGGGAGTTTTAATGATCCACCACAGTACATCAGTGCTTTCGATTATATCCCAGCACCTGGCAACACAATACTGAGTTACAGTATAGGTTCTGCATCAATACAGTTCTTTATGTCGACAGTTGTGTTCTCTGCTTACCCCACTTCGTTATAGTAAGCTTTAGCAATGCTCCAAGCTGTGATGAAAATTGTTGGTCCCCCTGCGAACAATCAAGATGACAACAGTTACGTACAGCCAACAGACAACACCCCAGCAGGGGCATCACAAGGGGGGGGAAAGTGGGACTGAGTTACTAGGGCCCAAGATGGAGGGGCCTTCATTATTTTATACTTTAGCTACTGAAAAATAGCAGATCTACAAGCTTGTAGATCTGCATTTTTGAAAAGTCTTGAAAATGTGTGCAAATCTTTGAATATATGTGGGGTTTTTTGGAACTAAAATATCATTTTGGGGGTCCTTCACATGAAAAGGTTTGAGCACCACTGAAACATAGGTTTTTCAAAAAATCTTAGAAGGATTTGAAATATTCAAAGACTTGCACAAACAATTTTTCAATAGTTGAAGCACAAAATAATGGGTAATAATGCGTTCCCAGTCTAAATGGGTTAAATCCCCTCCCCCCTATGAAGAACATTCATGGGGGGCCCGCAGTGAATCCTTGTACCCAGGGCCCAGAATGTGGTGCAACACCCCTGCACTCCCACCCCAACACGCTACAGAAGAGAAGCCATTTACTCACCCCAGCCAATCAGGATGTAAGCCCAGAAGTATTTTCTCTCCGAGAAGAAAGATACAGCCAGTAGAGCGTGGAGGTAGAGGCCCTCCACCAGCAGCCAGAAATAGCTGGCCATTACACAGTACTGGAATAAGACCATCACTGCCTTGCAGCCAACCTGACAATGCACACAATGGACACAAAGCACATTGTTAGAATGTCCTTCAGAGGCTCACAGTCGACAAGGACAGGTACATGTCAGATAAGCACAAAGAATGCACAAAGCTAACTATGCAGTCGAAAAGGGGCTATTACTATTATCATAGTAATATATATAACAGAGTCAAAGAAATTCCATAAATTTAATTCAAAGAATTGTGTAAATAGCAGATCTACAAGCTCACAACACTTCGTATTGCAACGTGTTGTGAGCTTGCAGATCAGCTATTTTACCTATATTGGGTCCAAAGCAGGGAGACATATAATTTCCCGTTTGGGAGCTAAAAGGTTCCACTGTACGGTACAGTTTGCTTGTTATTGAAGACAAACAAACAAACAAAATGTAAAATTATGGAGTGGTTACTGTATCAAATCTACAGACATAAGTGACAACAGCATTACAGCAAACAAGGGCTCAGAAATGCTAGAAAACAGAGATAGTTACAGTACGGAGGATAACAATCAGACACATTTTGGTTAGCTGTCATTCACAATGCCCCTGTACTTCCAAAAGGTTACATTCACACATTCAAAACCCAATTTCCTGGCCTTTCTACATGCGGTATAAAAGGCACATTTTCCAAATGGTGTGGATGCTCTGGGCTGATGCATGCACTACATTACTTTCCCAACAATAGGCCTATTCAATTCACGGAAATGCACATTCACAATGTAGATCAGAGACGTCTGAGCATGTATTTCCCTGAGTTATAGGCTTTTTCGAGATGGGCTTCCCTGTGAGCCCATTGGCAGCTACATAAGTCCAATTCCTTGCGTCTGTTCTACCAAACAACCTTGGGGCACAGCACTCAGGTTAGACGTGCAGTGACAGATGACAGGGATGGGAGGAATTGGCATTACGATGAAAGGCTACAATGGAAAACAGGCACATTGCAGTAACAATGCAACGGGTGGATGAAAGCAGAGATGATGGCAGAGATGGTGAGAACAGAGTGAACAGACCTGATGGATGGGACAAAGGAATGGAGCAGAGAAGAGACCAGAGAGGGCATTTAACTTTTTCTAGAGACACAGATTCAAGCCAAAGTAGAAGAAGACAGCTTCACAAAAGAAAAAAGTATACTCTATATTGAAGTCAGTCAAAGATATCATCATAAATTGACTGATTTGTACAGCCTCAGAGTCTGAAGAAGAGTGACATAATTTATCCAGTCCAGACCTTATCTCAGAACATTCTTTCTTTTCAAGGTTTCCCGAACTCCACCAGTCTGATTACCACATACACATGTATGTTACCATGATCCATTTTACACTATAAACTTACACATGGCCATAAATAAGAATAGTTGCTTGACAGAACATGAAACCAACAATAAATTGTAGCCATGATATTATCACTTAATCCAGTGTTTCTCAAATGGGGGTATGTGTATCCCTAGGGGTACGTGGTGGTACTGCAGGGGATACTCGAAAATGCCCCCACAAAATAAAAATATAAGTATAAATCATGCTAATATTGTTCATAGTTAAGGAATTAACTCAAATTGAATTAGGAGGGGGAAAAACTGTACTGTTATGTTTAATGATGACACATGGAGAAACTTGAGTTGCCCAAATTACATGGTACCAGGAAACTGGGATATGTTTTACAGTTGTTTAAATGTATTGAAGTTATTGACATGATTTTATATTCTTGAAATGGGGGGTTATCACAGCATCATACCACCATTTATGTATATTTCAATTGCAGTTTCATAAGCAAAATGTTGTCGGGTAAAGGGGGTACTTGGATTCAGAAATCAGGGAAAGGGGATACTCAAGCCCAAAAAGATTGAGAAACACTGACTTAATCCCATCACTGTTATAATACTATAGGTCACATTTAAGGCTGTATAGCCATGAGCTCCATCAATCCTGCTCTGTGGCTTGCTTGTTTTTTATACACAGATAAACTACACACCTATGTGAGTTATTCAGATAAATAAACCCATTCCAAATGTTATGAACAATATACAAATCATTTTACAAAAGGATTGAATGCAATACGTGTATCTAGCTTGGTTTTGTGCTGGCTTGGCCTACAGTAGATGGGATGGATGATTTATTTTCTGTGATAGTTCCAATACGCAAAAATCAATGCAATTGCTCACTGGAGCTCAAATTAAAAAATAAAGTGGTTTGGATGAAGGTTTAAATTAATGTTATTAGAGAGTGACAGGTTGCATACAGTATGACTGGACACACACACACACACACACACACACACACACACACACACACACACACACACACACACACACACACACACACGTACGTACCGGTACATGCGCGTATGCAGTACTATGCACACTCACACACACACACACACGCATACACAGTGTATGCATGTACTGTACGTTTTGACGTACACACATGTGCATGCTCTGCTTTAGTGGCAATAAAAGTAACCCAGTGATGAATTATGGATTTTCTATCATCTATCACCCCTCGTTCAGATTCAGACAGGGTGGCTTACAATGTGTTGCTTAATAGTCTTGTTGGGTTTACTTCAAAATCTATTCTAACTGATGATGACAAACTTTATTTCAGACACATGGTCCATAAAAAACATGTATACAAAAAACAGACAAACAATACAGATATATACAGTTCCAGACTGTTTACATTCATTTTAAAAAACATAAACATTGCCTCCAGTGTTTCCAGAAGCAGGATGTATATCTTATATCACTCTGTGATATCTGTCAATGCCATGATTAATTCAATTTGAATCCAGCAGTCTACACATACATTTAAACATAAAGTTCCTCAGTACCGCATGAAAGGTTGGTATGTTACTAGTCACAAACATTTCACTAGCACTAGTCCATCTTGGGAGTTTTAGAAATATTCTAAAAGCATCATTATATGCCACCTGAGGTTTCTTCATTTTTGCACTGCTGTATCGGCACCACAAGTGGGATGTATATAACGGAGTACAATATGTTTTAAAAAGTGCTATTTTTACATCATCTGTACACATGAAACTTTCGAGCCAGCATGTTGGCTTGTCCATATAATTTACAACACTGGCGCTGAACATCATCGTCGTCACAGAGATCATCTCTGATAACATGACCCAGGTATTTAAACTTTTTAACCAACTCCAGTACTTCACCAGCTAAAGAGAAAGAGGGAAAGGTGAGCTTCTGATCATCCTTAGTTCTAGAGACCATAACCACATTCTTTTTTAATTAAACTGTATGTCAAACCTCATGCCATATTTAGAGCAGACCCTGAGTAGCTGCTGTAAGCCAGCACTGTATGGAGACAGTACTACCAGATCATCAGCATAAATCATATGATTAATAAGGTTATCACCCACCATGCAACCAGTTTTACACTCATTTAGCTGTTTAGAAAGGTCGTCCATGTACAAATTAAAGAGTACGGGTGACAAAGTTCCTCCCTGGCGAACGCCATTGGTCACCATGAATGGAGTCGACGTACTCAGTCCCCACTTTGCTTGCATAGTTTGGTGTGTATACCAAAACTGTAGGATCCTTATTAAATATAAGGGGACCCGGACACCACACTCTTTTAGTTTTAAAAACAGTTTACCATGATTGATGCGATCAAATGCCTAGGACGCATCAAGGAAACACATACATTTCGTACTGTTGCATCTTCTGTACTGACTGACAATTTCCTTAAGTGTATAAATACATAAATCTGTTCCATGCTTTTTCTTAAAACCAAATTGTTTGTCAGTAGTAGCTAAATATTCATTGAGCCTCTCCATAAGGATACCTTCTAGTACCTTGGACAGGATGCTTGCCAGTGCAATAGGTCTATAATTATCAAT
Organism: Nannobrachium achirus; assembly: GCF_963921795.1. Classification (NCBI taxonomy): domain Eukaryota; kingdom Metazoa; phylum Chordata; class Actinopteri; order Myctophiformes; family Myctophidae; genus Nannobrachium; species Nannobrachium achirus. Next base: position 35,851,646 of record NC_137828.1, on the reverse strand, counting down.
ACTTGTTAACTTCCCAGTTTTATTTTTAACTACTGGCACTAGCAGGACAAACAACTTAGATTCAGGCAGTATGCCATGCATCATCAGCCCTGAAAAACACAAAGAAAGCAGCACTGAAACTCTATGGCTAGCATGCTTCAGATGTTCTGCTGTAATCTGATCTTGGCCATAAGCTTTGTTAACAGATCATTTCTCAATGAGGTTGTTCACCTCGTCAGGTCTTATGAGAGAACAGGAGGAGGAAAGGAAAAGAAAAAGGAAAAGAAAATAGAAGGATGAGAACAATGTCATTTGATAGGCATGTGTAGGTGGTATGTGTGTGTGTGTGTGTGTGTGTGTGTGTGTGTGTGTGTGTGTGTGTGTGTGTGTGTGTGTGTGTGTGTGTGTGTGTGTGTGTGTGTGTGAATGTGAGTGAATGTGTGTGATTATATGTATTGTGTTGTGTGTAAAAAAATATATATATATATAAAAAAAAAGAATATATATATATATATATATATATATATATATATATATATATAAAGAAAGACATCATTCTTGACACAGTTAAATATGTTTGTAGGGTGTAACAATACATTTTAATAGCGATTCTATCACGATACATGGACGATATTGGTTCATTCATGGCGATACGATACGATTCGATTCAATGATTTAAAATCGATATAGTAACTATTTAGCAAAGACATTAAATCTGTGTAAATGGTGTGGCTAGTGCAGGTTTTTAAGGGGAAAACATATATTATTATGGACATAAATAAGTAAACACAGATTATCTGCCAAATACATGGACATTGTATATTGACAAACCTGCACCTTGACATGAACACAGAGATTACACACATTTATCGATCGACCAGTGTAGCTATATGGAAAGGAAAAGTAATTAAACCCCTCCCTTAAAAATGTCTTCTTAAAAATGCTAAATACAATGGACAAGTAGGTAGTATCGATACAATCGATTCTTTGCACTGCCGATTCGATACGATACAAAATAAAACGATACGATTCGATTTTAGCTGTTTTCATTTCGATATACTTCGATTTTTTAAGTTAAAAACTATATTTCGATACAGTTACTATATCGTTACACCCCTAGTTTGTAGCCTATAGTGTCTTCTCCACAGCTCAGCAATATTTTCGGACCCAGTAGTGCCATCAATACTGGAAGGCATTGGCATCTTACTGTTGTTAACCACCTTAACTTCCTTCCAAAACTCATAAACATTATTTTTCTGAAGATTTTTGGCCATAGAATTTGCCCTCATGGCATGCTCATTTCTCTTAACTCATTTAGTGCCCATGAAATTAACGGATTATAAAGTCCACGATGCCAGTCTCAGGTTGGCATCACCCCCGTTATCTTATTTTGAAGGCCAGAAGTCCACAGCGCAAACACTTCCGGTCTGACGTCATCGCGTCCTGCGCCGGAACCGATCCTTGTCCACGTGGAGTTGTGTAATGGCGGACCGGGAGCTTTTATACATGTGTAACATAAGCGAGCATCTGCCTCCATCCTAGCTTCTAAAGTGTAGTTTTGAGATAATGGACATTAGAGATGAGATCCCCCGTCCACCTCAATGTTATGGATGGGACTATTTTGTGCTCGTGGAGCCGTGATGATGCGAAATCAGCGACGGATTGCGTCTCCGGACCTCCGGCCATTGTTCTCGGTAATGTATCCGCCGTTACAGTAATATATTACTTTTCACGAGTATACTCGGGATTGGCACCATGTGATACTCGAGTATTTTTCACGAGTCTTCTCGGGATTGGCACTATATGAGTTAACTCATTTAGTGCCCATGAAATTAACGGATTATAAAGTCCACGATGCCAGTCTCAGGTTGGCATCACCCCCGTTATCTTATTTTGAAGGCCAGAAGTCCACAGCGCAAACACTTCCGGTCTGACGTCATCGCGTCCTGCGCCGGAACCGATCGTTGTCCACGTGGAGTTGTGTAATGGCGGACCGGGAGCTTTTATACATGTGTAACATAAGCGAGCATCTGCCTCCATCCTAGCTTCTAAAGTGTAGTTTTGAGATAATGGACATTAAAGATGAGATCCCCCGTCCACCTCAATGTTATGGATGGGACTATTTTGTGCTCGTGGAGCCGTGATGATGCGAAATCAGCGACGGATTTCGTCTCCGGACCTCCGGCCATTGTTCTCGGTAATGTATCCGCCGTTACAGTAATATATTACTTTTCACGAGAATACTCGGGATTGGCACCATGTGATACTCGAGTATTTTTCACAAGTCTTCTCGGGATTGGCACTATATGAGTTAAAAGCTTCTTTAGCCTCTACATGTAGCTCATGAACATGGACATTCCATCCGGGTCTCATATTATGCTGTTTGATCTTTTTTTTTCTTTTAAAAGGTTTGCTTCCATTAGTTAAACATTTTAACTAACACAGTGTGTGTGTCTGCAACACACACACACACACACACACACACACACACACACACACACACACACACACACACACGCGCGCGCGCGCGCACACACACACACACACACACACACACACACACACACACACACACACACACACACACACACACACACACACACACACACACACACACACACACAACACACACACACACACACACACACACACACTAGCTCCAGGGCTAATGCGGCACCCGAGATCCGAGCAGGATGCTGTGCTTCAAGCTATAACAGAACTACTGAGGTCTGAACTACTAGATTAACAGGTGGTAGCCCTCCAGTCTTCAGCTGACAGCAGCTCAGATCTGTTGCCGCTCTGGAGCGGTGCATGGCCAACATGCAGAGGGAACTCAACTCACCACTCCTATGGCATGAAACAAGGAAAGTACTTTGATGATGGAGAGGGCCAGGGGCATCACAAGGGGTAGGAAAGTGGGACTGAGTTACCGGGGCCCAAGGTGGAGGGGCCCTAGTAACTTTATCTATTGAAAAATAGCAGATATACAAGCTCCCAGCCGCGCTGCGAGCTTGTAGATCTGCTATTTTTGAAAAGTTGTGAAAATGTGTGAAAATCTTTGAATAGATGTATTTTTAAGCGAACATTTCTAACTAAAATTTTGCTTCTGGGGGTCCCTGGAACTAAATATTTTGAGATCGGGGTCCGTGGCCAAATACATATCATCTTGGGGGTCCTTGACATAGGTTTCTTGCACACATTTTCACGATTTTTCAAAAATAGTAGATCTACTAGCTCGCAGCGCGGCACTTGGTGCCGCGCTGTGAGCTTGTATATCTGCTATTTTTCAATAGTTAACATTCATGGGAGGCCCGCAGTGAATCCTTGTACCCAGGGCCCAGAATTTGGTGTGACGCCCCTGGAGAGGGCCACTGTATTTACACCTTCACTCCAGAGGGCCACAATGCATATTGCTACACCTACTTTGCCATTCTAGTATCTCATAAAAAAAGAAGCAAAAATAGCCGATCTACAAAACGCGGCGCTTGTAGATCGTCTATTTTTGCTTCTTTTGAAGTGGAATTATTTTTGGTTATTTTTTTAATTGGAATCCTGAGATGTAACATTTTGATTTAATTTCAAATGCATTTATTTATACTCATGTTAACTTTATAAACGTAAATACAAATATGTTGATCATAAAAAATATTAACATTTTAGTACTACTATACTAGTCATTAAGCTTTAATAGAATTAAAGTAGGTCATGTTTGCATGTTTGGAATTGGAACAGCTGAAATCAATAATAAATCAGTATTCCGATATTAACCTGCGGGCTTCAGTAAGTGAAGGTGGGGGCCGCATGTGGCCCCCGGGCCGCCAGGTGCGCATGTATGACTTAGAGGCACGGTTGCACCGTTGAAACATACACATTAGCGGGATAAAGGAGAGGCGGCGGGAGGCGGAAAAGACATGACTGACGTTATCAGTGCCTGAAGGAGATGCTTGGCTTCGATAAGCTCCTTTTAATCTTGTCCTCCCCAGGCTTTTCTCATCTCACAAGGAGAAATACTATAGTACCAGTGGTGTACTGTAATACTGTATTTAACAATTTTGCTGCCATTTTAAACATAGCTGTAGTAAGCAGCTGCCAAATTGTCCTTACCTTTTAACGTGGGCACGCGCACGCATCGTGCACAATCTGTGCGCGACTCATCTAGTAGACGTGTAGACTCGATGACAAGCTTTCGAATAAAAAAAAACCCATTGAAATAGACATATCCGTTGCCACGCTGTATTCCTGCTTATCCGCCAGTGTTTACATGAAAAAACATTGAAAAAAGCCAACTGTGCGCTATGGTAACACGTGGACACGTTCACGCACAAAACGCACGATATGTGCGGGGATCATAATCCAGGCGTGTAGAGACTGGATCAAAGTTTCCAAACGCAAAAATCGGATTGAAAAACGAGCGTTCCATCGCCGAGTAGCTTTCTCTTCTGTTACAATGTAAACCAATGGAGGCGGGACTATGGCCCAGGCTCAGACAGGATACGGAAAGCTAGATCCGGTCCAGAACGGAAATACGGCAGGATACAGTTAAGGGGCGGGCCTAAAGAGCCAGAATCAGCGAAAATCAGCGATAATACTTTTAATCCTTTCATAATGATTAAAGCTAATTAAACTTCCGGGATCTACGGGCATGGCACCGCGGTACAGCGGGAAATCTACGGTTTCGACGGGGATCGCAGAGTATGAGTTAAGTTACATTTTGAGGTCTACATCTCAGATCCAAATATTGTACTTTTACTCCACTACATTTATTTGAAAACTTTAGTTACTAGTAACTTTGTAGTTTTTGATTATTATTACAAAACATACATTTAACAACTTCAGCCCTATATACAGTACATTGCGGCCATTTGAAAATAGCTGATCTACAAGCTCACAATGCATCACGCATTGTGAGCTTGTAGATCTGCTATTTTCAAAAGATACACATTTGAAAACTTGAAATGGGACATTCTGCATAATGAGTACTTTTACTTTTGTTTTGTTTTTATTTTTACACCAATATTTTTGTACTTTTACTCAAATACATTTTGAATTCTGGATTTTTACTTAACATTTGAGTACTTTTTCCACCACTGCAAAGTACTATGGCAGAAAGTGGGAATTACAAAGTTCCGATGTATCTTCCCCCGGAAGATGTCTTTTTACAATCCATGTAAACAGATCTGCACAGCATCAACGTACTGTAACTTCCTTCAGCGGTCAAATGACTACTGGGGATGGTGATAAGATGCATATCGTCGTTGTCGGGTGGAAACCTTCTATGTCCAAAACCGTTCATTATTGCATTTATAATTTTAAAACATTTTTAAATAGTGAAAATAGACGATCTACAAGCACACAGTGTGCTTGTAGATTTCACTAGTATTTCATTAGTTTTTCACTAGTTCTTCACTAGTTTTGTGCGACAGTCTTGTAGGATGAAGCAGGGCTTTACTTTACAAAAAATAAACATACAAATCTGAAACTTGGAGATGTGAGGTTTCTGCCCGACAGCGACGATATCCAGGGCAGATATTGCACTCAGTCAAGTGGCAGTCAGGTGGTCGATCTTCAGGCAGTCAGATTCGACCCACAAGATTTGTTTCATTTCAATGAAAGTTAGCCGGCACCATGGCTTGAAGCCTTCCTGAGACGGGACCTGTGAGCGTGAACCAATCAGATCTCAGTACAGATGTGGATTATTAGTTCAAAGAGGGTCTGAGGAGCACGTCGCAGCCAGACAGTGCTCTGCAGTCTGTGAGAATGGTCCCAATGCTTGATTATTGCAGTGGTTCTCAACCTTTTCAGGCCGCGACCCCCAAAGTAATCATATTTGAACTGGGTAGGGTTTGTCATTACATTTAGTTTGACACTATCTATTTCATTGTGAAAATAGCCGATCTACATGCTCACAACGCCTTGCGTTTTCACAATTTCTGCCTCTAATATTTGACAATTTGACCAATGTTTGACAAGAGGTCTTTAAAGTCCTTAAATTGTCACTTTAGAAATGTGCAGATACCCTGTATACACTTATACTGTATGTTGGTCTGTTTACTGTTGAGTGAGAAAACAATTTTTATTATTTAATAATTATATTAATCCTTATTTATGGACAAGTCACAAAACCTCACAGACAAAACACTTTTTCTCAAAAACAATTCTATGCCCAACTGAATAAACTGACACCAGAATTTGACCGTAGATTTGTGGAGGTAGGCTACAAGTTCAGTCAGGAACTCTAAATTCAACCATTTATTGCAACAAATAGAATACAGTTAAAGTTGGCGTTAAGCAGAGATCTAGTGTATGAGGAAGCCATATTGGACCGCTTTGTTGAGGGACTGAGGTTTGATTGGTGTGTAGGAACACTAGATTTAACCATTTATTGCAACAAATGGAATACAGTTTAAAGTTGGTGACTATTTTTTTGAAATTGGTAAAAATGCTCTACACCTGCCCTTCATCTTCCATACTGACTAATGGCTATAAATCATCATCTTTCTGGCTACAACGCGGGACGAGGCAGGGCTGTTGTATGAGCAGCTTATTATTTAATTTACTGCTAGAACCGCTCGCTATTGGTATTAGAAAGCATTTGGATCAAAGGCATTAAATTAGGGAACGTGGAATGCAAACTCTCGCTTTACGCGGATGATTTATTATTTTTTATGATGGATCCATCCTCATCCCTCCCTCCGCTTCTCTCGTTAATTAATCATTTCGGTAAACTGTCTGGCTACTCTATCAATTGGCAAAAGAGCGCCTTCATCCCTCTTAGGGAGTGTTCGTCTAATACTTAAGGTTGGTATAGTCCATGAAGGGGGGGGGTTCTCAAATAATAATTTGATTGTCAGGGGGGACCATGACTTTTTTATTTTGGCTGGAGGGGGGTCCATGCAACTTTCATTTGTTGAATTTTGTATTAAAAAATGTTTTCTTTTGTTATTTATCATACGTGTTTCCTCCCCTATATTTATCAAGTTCCCCCTGATTGACTTGGTATATTCCGCTTCTGTAAATCTCACCACAAGGAACGAACGCATTCATTGGGCGCAGTCGGCGACTCTGCGCTGACGGCGCAGTGGTCCGCTGGGGAGGAGGAAAATGGCCAAAGTTGAGAGAAGATCAGCGATCAGAAAAGAGTTTAATGCATTTAAATGTAAGAGTTGCCTTAGAGCGACTGTCAGGAAATGACACAAAAGAGAAATTTGAGTTTGTGTTGCATTCTACAAAAGTGATTGTGAAGCGAACAGACAGAACCAACACAGGGCTTTACAGGGCTATATTAATTAGGCCTACTTTAAACCATACAGCTTTTGGTAGGCTGTATAATGACTTGAATAATATGAATGCCCTATTAATTTCGTATTGGCATTGCCAGGGTGGCAGTGCGCTGTGCGCACTATCAGTTTGTTCATTTTGGGAGCGCACAGCATGGCGCACTGGCAGTTCAGCCAACGTTTAAATCTTTAGATGTAATAGGGACACAATAGTCATTGGTCATGGAAGTGAGGCTTTTCAAGGAATGAGGTGACGTTTTATTTGTTTTAATCGCTTCATAATTGACCGAGCCATGATGAACTTAAACCAGAACAAAACGTAATCCTGTAAGGTGACATTCCCAATCCCCCCAAAAACCGTGGTTTCGATAGCTACAGTTTACCCTCTATCGCGCATATAGTGTAGGCCTATATGTGAGGAGTTGCTCAGTCAGATAAAAGGAATCCTTCTATATACCAGTAGGCTAATAGGCATAATATAATATGGGTCTTTGTGGGTCTCGTCTGTCTCACTCGCTTTCTCTCTCCATCTCTCTCGCTCTGTGCCAAAACATGTCCAAATGGAGACGCTTCATGCGCGGAGCGCAGACCGAGAGAGAGAGAGACGTTATCTTGCTAAAGTAGTTGCTGTTTGGTTTATTGCAAGATTTTGCGAGTCTGCTGGCCGCCGCTCGTTTTATTTTTTGATCGCCCGTTTCCGAGGTAAATAGGGCTAGGCTACCGCCTGGTTACATTGTGGTTGAACTTGAAGAATTAAGAAACACAGGGAGATGGAGGATGCATTATTAAGCAGCTTGGATACATACATGTCCCGTGGACAGACGTGGACTATTAAGCGATTCCTTGTTGCGGTTGACAAAGTGGGGCAAACGTATCCTATATGCAAGAATGTTGCAACTTCTTCCCTCCATAATTTCGCACTGACTACCGAATTATGTATGAGAATGTGACCCTTTCTGTATTAGTTGAGTACAAAGAGACCCACATTTAATCCCAAAAGCGTTCTGGTGGTCCTTTTAGTTGATCTTGTGTCAATGAACTGTACTGTTCTGTACCCTCAATCAATCAATCAATTGTCAAATAGGGTGCTATATTAATAGGTCAGCATTCATTTTATTGTCTCCTAGTACTGTTTGTGTGTGTGTGTGTGTGTGTGTGTGTGTGTGTGTGTGTGTGTGTGTGTGTGTGTGTGTGTGTGTGTGTATATATATATATATATAGTTTATTGGGGAGGGGGGGCCATGCATTTTCCTCAAGTCACGCAGGGGGGGTCCCCCAAAAAAATCTGAAGGGTGGGGGGGGGGCAATGACATTTTTTTAAAAGATAAAATCTGTCAACCAGCCCCCTCTAGTGGATTTTAAACGTACACTCCCTTAGTAACAATCTAGATCGCTCTTATCTTCAATCCCTCCCGTTTAAGATATCCACAGACACGTTTACTTATCTGGGCTTATCTATTCCTCTGAACCCACTGTCTTTGTTTAAATATAATTTCACTCCGTTAATAGATAAACTCAAGACAGACATTGAATACTGGAGAACGTTGCCACTATCTATGATAGGGCGCGTGAACGCTATAAAGATGGTTTCGCTACCCAGGTTCATGTATTTATTTCAAAACATCCCAATTAAGCTCTCAACGTCATTCTTTAAAAAAAATCAATTCAATAATAATGCCTTTTATTTGGGGGTACAAAACCAACCGTATTTCAAAGAGCCATTTACAAAAATCTAAGGTACTGGGAGGGTTCTCCCTCCCGGTATTTCAACATTATTACTGGGCCACCAATCTCAGAGCTTTAATTTATTGGCAAGACCAGCCTCTTCATTCTCCCTCCGACGCTCCCATATGGCTCCAGTTCGAGTCTCAGGCAGTGAAGAATAGCTCTCTTTCAGATCTTCTGTTTTCCTCTAGGGATTATCCAGCCCAGATTATCCAGTGCTTTTAGTTCCCGATATGTCATTATATTCCCCCATTTGTTTAAATCACAACTTTATTCCTTCTCAGTCAGATATAGCTTTTATAAACTGGAAGGACAAGGGACTGATATCCTTTGCAGATCTATATGTTAACAACCATTTTGCATCTTTTTCTGAGCTGAAAGAAGCATTTTCTCTTCCACAATCCCACTTTTTTCGTTATTTACAAGTTAGGCACTTTGTGCAAAATAATTTTAATAACTTTGAAACCTTTCCCCAGGAACACTGTTTTTATGCTTTAATGAAACAGCATCCAAATTCTAAACATCTCATATCCAAATTTGTTTCACTGTTTGCTAAATCATCTATTCCGTCAACAAACCACATTAAGGCCTCTTGGGAGGCTGATATTGGGGTGGAACTGCCTGACGAGATCTGGAGCGAGGGATTAAAGAGAATCCACTCAGGCACAATCAATGCCAGATTGCAGCTTGTCCAGTTTAAAGTGATCCACAGATTACACTATTCTAAGGTTAAAATGAACAAAATGTATCCAGCCGTTTCTGACACTTGTGACAGATGCAACATTTCCAAGGGCACGCTGGGACACACGTTCTGGTCGTGCCCAAGGATTGTTCCATTCTGGGAAAGTATCTTTACATGGTACAGCAATGTATACCGCACTCATATTGAACCTGACGCACTAACTGTCCAGTTTGGTTGCTCCGAAGCCTCTCTCGCTCTGCCGTATGCGGTCCAGCAAACTCTTATGCTTGGTACACTAATTGCGAAACGAATCATTCTAACGGAGTGGAAGACCGCTGTCATTCTAAGTTTTAATAAATGGCTTAGTGAGTTTATATCATTAATACACTTGGAGAGGCTGCGATGCCACAGACAGGACAGTCTTGCAACATATGAATATATGGGGTCCTATTACGGGTCATCTCGACTCTCTATGAGTCATAGACTATGACTGCCCATGATACCAAGTTTACGTTTAATGGTACCGTAATATGTTGTACAACTTGTATACCTCTGTAGGCTATAACTGTTCATTACCTTTTTAAATAATTGTCCCAAGTATTTATATAAATAATGCCTTTTGTACCTTATAAATAATGCCTTTTGTAAGACTTTTGTACCTTTTGTATGATAGGTTACTACTCTTGTCTATATATATATGATCTCCAGTCTGGTGTGTGTTGTCTTGTTACGTCTTGTTCTTGAATCGTCTTTTATAACATCAAATACAAATTAATATAAAAAAAACATGGTTTACTCAACCACTTTTTCATTAGTTAAGTAATGTTATTATGAGTAATAGATACATTCTTTCTAAAATATTTTCCCATTAAAAGTGACAGTTATTGTGTTCATTTTCAATTAAAAAGGTTAATTTGTTGTTTTTATGCAATTTATTACAATAGGACATCACCTTGGGATGGATGCCATCTTGGATTTGGCAATGAATGAATAACTGATGGTAATTTCAATGATTCAGTCCCAGGGTCTTAAAAACTGTGATTAAACACCAAAATAGATAGGCATTTTAACTCATACAGTGCCGCCGGCCACAAGGGGCCTAGAGTGCCAGAAATGTCTCCATAGACCTTCGCTCTAGCTTTCGTCGACACTGTCCCAAGTGCCTTGGGATTTCACTCCAGCCAATGCTATGGGTGACGATAGGAGGAAGCTAGCTGACACGTAGCCAAAATGCTAACCCATTTAGAAGCCCGATCTAAAGCTATTTCAGTCGCAAAAAACTTTTTCTTTGGGTCTGGGAACACAATCCGGAGAAAATCCTGTCTAAAGATGTGATTTATCATTGGAGTGGGCGGCGCGATGCGGCCGCGTTGCCCGATTACAGGCCGGGGGAAAGGGCTTTCGGTCGGCCGCCTAGATTTTAAATTTAGAGCCAGGCTTGGTGCGGCCTCGGATTATTTGATTCATTTTATTAAAAAAGCCGGACTAGTTCGGGATAGGCACAGTGGAATACGTCGCGCCGCCTACAGTGAACATTCGGTGAACATTGGGGGGGCTCTAAACTTTATTTTAAACCATTTTCAATGGAATAAATCGTCGGACCATCTAGCGTCTCTCGTTGGCTAGCGCTGGACGAGCAAGGACCACCCACGTTGCTTCAAGCAGCTCAGGGTAAGTAAAATAGCAAATAAAATATTGTATTGGATTGAAATAAAGCCGAACTTGTTCGGGATAGGCACTGTAAGGGTTAAGCTCCTGTCAGACATCTTGGACTCCATCTTGAAATTGCCACTTTTGCAGCAGTTACATTTTCCTAGGTTTTTATTATGTTCTTAAGCACATCTACAATAATCAATTGAAAACTTTGTATCAGTTTCGTTGGATTTAAGTGATATCATATTACATTAGCTCATTATGAAACGGTAACTCGTAGCACTCGGCAATCGGCATACATACAGCAGAAATGGATTCAGCACATAAAAATACTGTCGAAATAACACATTAAAGGGGAGAACCTTTAATGTCATTAATATGTCATTAAATTAATATAGCCTACCTTTGGGTTGTTGCGTGCAAAGTACACCGTGATGACATCATCACGGTGTACTTTGCAAGTCAAACTCCCAAATCAATCTTCCAGTTCTAGGCAACACAGAAGGGGGGGGGCGGGACTTTTTTCTTATTTCCACATAAAAACTCAAAGGTATAATGACATAGTTTAATATTGAAAATGGGTGGTTCTCCCCTTTAAGTACTTTTCCTCAAAAATGCCAAAGCAATCAGCAGACTGACAGCTGATTACCACAGAGGCGTTTGCGACGTCTGTGCCCTGCATGAACTAACGCCATGCTTCATTAGTTTGGTTTTATTGACATAGAACAGGTGTTAGTTAAAATGCAGGAGGTGTTTAGGGTTAGGGTTATTATGCGCTAGCCGCTAAGTGCACCAGAGCCAGTAGAACCTTTCTTGGGTGAAATGGCCTTTTCACAAATGAACATAATCAAATCCACGTGTCGACGACGAACTACAGTAGTATGACTGTGTATTATCTTAAGACTGGCAATCACTATGTCAACCAGATTTCAGAGGGATTGCAGATGCAGGCACAGCAGTGCCATTAAAGGTGGGCTGACATGCAGTATCTATCATCATTATCTCCTTTTGACAGATTTGTACAAATAATATATGGTCCCTCGCCCTTTCCATGAATAATTTTGCAGACACAATGTAGAAGTCTCTGCTATGACTACATAATGTTTCACATCATGAATTGACGAGAGTACTGTATGTACCGGTATGTGTTCTCATCATTTCATAATTGATGTCACTTTTTTTCTTTTTTTTTTTCAAATCTCTTGCAAGGTCCCTGATTTTCTCTGCCACAGTATTTCTCGACAGTCTCATCACCACCAAGAGCTTGTTTTGATGAATTCCCCCTCAGGATAATGGCTTCAACTCAGCAGCTATTTTATTGTCAATAATATCGCAGATCGTGGCCGTTCCATCATTGGGTCTCTCAACTTTTGGTGAACACAGATTGCTGTTTTTTCTGCGCTGCTTCTAAAGTACCATGCATAGTAGTACATAAGGACCGCAGGAATACACAAGAAACGGAGGGGGAGAGTGATTTAATCCGGTTGCTCCGTAGGTGCGTATGTAATTGTCTCTGTCCGTAACCTTACGGACAACACTCAACCCGACGGATTAAAACCGATAAAGACGTACGTACGCTTGAACTACCCGTGGCGAACTTTAGTCAACCGTGGCAGTGAGGACAATTACTTACAGTATGACAGCGGTTCTGAAACTATGTGTCCCAACAAGAAATATAATTTAGCAAGAAACGGGAAAAAAGGAACGTCATTGCAATCACTGAAGAGGACGCCTCGACTCCTCACAGTCACAGCCTCAAACGGCTTTATTGGCATGAGAAAACATACACACAAACGCGAGTGCGCACACACTCACACCGCCTGTCCTCCAACAGGAGACGGGTGCAGTGCACTGTTTTGTTATAATTACTCAGTCCGGGTGGTTAATCTGTACCTCGGTCCCTCGCGGAGTTGCATTTACCGCGATAACGTTGCCGACAGCAAACATCACGTCGGTCGTCGGGTCAAGAAATTCTGTGGTTCTACATATTTTGGCTAAAAAACCACCTCCATGTGGTGCGCGGCCCAAACGGGAGCAGAATTGGAGCGGAGAGCGGGTCGGCACGTAAATAACGCAGAGAGGAACTATGCATCTCTCACCCAAAAACGTACACAACATCACGCATACGTAACTATAAACAGCCCTTAACTCATTGGAACATTTGCATTCTGAGTCATTCTGTATTATTGTCTCTGTGACATCTCACAGTGCCTTTTGATATTGTACTTGTTTGCCTCACAGCCACCTTGCGAGCACATCAGACACACATGTTTGCCATTGACCCCACAAAAGAAAAAACAATTTCCAATTACCGTTGAATTTCTGACCTTCAACATCACTGTGTATTTAATTGGAAAGCAAGACAAAACAAGTGGAGATAGTGGTGAGAACGTGACCGAGAGGCTGACAAAGGGATTTCTTTTTTGTATTATAAGCCAGCGGGCCTGATTGGACCCGGTTTCTTAGTGTTTTCCAGGCCTGATTTTCTTTTCTCTGGACAGATCTTTAACCTGTCTGATTGGCCGGGGAAGAGGTTCATCAGCAATCTAATCTACAACACTACTGCCAGTAGTGGCCTGGCGGCTGTGGAGACACTTTTCATGTGGCAACAGGGACGTGCTGGCCATTGGGAAAAGCGGGACAACTCCCGAACGGCCAGTTCATTCCCGGCCGGTCCAGGCCGGCCATTAGGAAAAAATTAAAAATAAAATGTCGGCCTTCGTTCCATTTTGGGGGCTGGGCAGAAACCTCGTATCTCCAAGTTTCAAATGTATAATTTTTTTCGCAAAGCAAGCCCTGCTTCATCTTACAAGGCCGTTGCACAAAAGTAGTGAAAACAGCAGATCTACAAGCACACAACGCCTCGCGGTGCGAGGCGTTGTGTGCTTGAAGATCGGCTGTTTTCACTAGTTTAAATCATTTTTAAAATGATAAATACAAAACAAACGGTTTTGGACATACAAGATTTCCACCCGACAATGACGAAATATAACTCATTTACAGTAATTCTTTGGCCCACTGCCTTGTCACTTGTCATGATCTGAAATGGCAAATCTTTTGAGTAGCATCAGCACTATAGAGAGAGATCTCTCTCTATAGCACACAATGAGGGCCTCTCCAACTCTTTATCGCGGGCTGAATCAGGGGCCCAGCACGTCCCTGTGTGGCAGCATCTGAAATAGCCACAGGTGGGATGGCTATGAACGTGGTTGATTCTGTGAGATTTGCTGATATGTCCTTCGTATAATGTCTTGGATGGAGGAAAGTTCACATCCACTGATACACTAGGCTAAACACACACGCACGCATACGCACATGCACACAAACACACATGCCAGGGTCATCTCTTCTGCAGCAGAGTGTAACTAAGAGCAGCTGGCTTGTCTCATCCCACTATAGTTCCATTAACACTCTGGAGCCTGCCAGAGAGGGTACCATTAAATAGCTAAACCTAAAACCTCCCAGGCTTCTAGTGTGTTGAGAGTGTATGTGTGTGTATGTGTACGTATGTGTGTGGCCCCATCATGTAACATAAACTGTAGCCCCAGGCAGAGGCTTCATGCTTTCCATCTGTCTCAGCCATGTGATGTGATGTGATGGGGTTATTGATAGTCGATGCTAGAGAGCTAGAGATAATGGCCACTATGAGGCATACTGTCTGCACATTTTCTTTTTTTTCATGTCAAATTGATGTATTTGGCCGTGGAGCCCCCCCATCTGAAAATTAAATCAAAACTAAATCATTCAAAAATGATTGTGTTTGGCCACAGACCCTCATGTGAGAAGATTTTGCCAGGGACCCCAGAAGAGAAGATTAGTGTAAAAAAGAACATAACAAAAAGAAATAGCAGATGTACAAGCTCGCAGCGCGGCACAAATGAGGCGCTGTGAGCTTGTACATCTGTTATGTTTGAATAGCCAACGTATACTGTAAATGGATAAAGTGGTTAAAAGGATTGTGACATTAACTGTCTTGGCTGGGGTCCCCCTGGAACCACCCCTCTCCCAAGGACCCCTCTTTGAGAACCACTAGTTGAACAAACTTCCACTGGCTGCCTGTCAAACAAAGAATCCACTTTAAACTGCATTTCTCACCATCTAAACAAGGCACTCCACAACCTGGCCTCCCCCCTACCTCTCTGACATTTCTCCTGAAACACAACAGGCAGCAGTGCAATTTAAAGAAGTGGTTCTTTTCAGGCTGCAACCCCCAAATAATCATATTTTAACTGGAGACCCCCCACCCTGACGAGCACTAAGAGTTGAGGCATTACATTTACAACAAGGGTCTATGGTGAAAATAGCAGATCTACATGCTCACAACACCTCGCAGCGCGACGTTGTGAGCATGTAGACTTTCACAATTTCTGCCTCCAATATTTAACAATTTGGCCAATGTTTAATTTGTCATTTTAGAGGTATTAAAGTCCTTAAATTGTCACTTTAGAAATGTGCATAAACCCTCTATACACTTAAACTTTATGCTGGATTGTTTAATGTTGAGAGAGAAAACAACGTTGCACATTAGGTTAATCATGTGGGGACCCCCCCAAAATAATGTGGGGACCCCCCTGGGGGTCCCGACCCACAGGTTGAGAACCACTGATTTAAAGCACACAAGAAAGAAGCAACACAGTAAAAAACATAAACATCCAGCAAAACAACATTCAAAAGACACACAGATCAATTATTGACAATATGTCAATTCTAGTTTTAATGATCAATCAATCGACTGTGTTTGGATCCTAAGTTCCTAGTTATCACAATGAAAAATGTTCAAGGGTCAAATATATATATATATATATATATATATATATATATATATATATATATATATATATATATATATATATATATATATTTATTTATTTTACTTTTTTTTACTTTTTTTAAATATTAATGTTATATTATCAATAAAGTGTTTTGCCAAAGATTTGGAGGCCCCACTTGCAATACCCTGGTGGGCCCACAGGTTGATTATGGGCTCTCTGATTCAGTGTTGATTTCGTAGACTAAAACTATGACAACATTT
Source organism: Nannobrachium achirus (assembly GCF_963921795.1). Classification (NCBI taxonomy): domain Eukaryota; kingdom Metazoa; phylum Chordata; class Actinopteri; order Myctophiformes; family Myctophidae; genus Nannobrachium; species Nannobrachium achirus. The sequence goes on along the minus strand of NC_137828.1, from coordinate 35,835,298 downwards.
TTTGGTCGACTGCGTTTTTTTCACTGACGAAAACTAAATAAAAACTAAATAAAAACTGACTCACGAAGGTTCCTGGGTAGCAGTTGTCCACCTCTCCCTGCTCGTAGAGGACAAAGTCCTTGAGGATCACAGCGATGGCCTTCAGTATGAACGACACAAAGAGGTGCATGTGGATGAAGTTCCTGGTGCAGTGGAGCTTCCTACACACACACACACACGCACGCACGCACGCACGCACGCACACACACACACACACACACATACACACACATACACACACACACACACACAATCACAGAGAAGGAGATGAGAAGACAGTATAGCACAATTTGTATGGGTCCCATAATTTTTGGTTTCCTACATTTAGTTTTTTATTATTATTGTTTCAAAACATTTTCAAAAAACATTCCCCAAAAAGCTAAGATTTTTGTGAAATAAAATGTCCAAGTAATTTCATGAATAAATGAATGAAAAATCATAAATTAGAAAACAAACGTTTAAGAAGTAGTGCAAATAGCCGACCTACAAGCTCAGATCGCGGTGCGAAGAGACGCGTTGTGATCTTGTAGATCTGCTGTTTTCAATGTTTCAAATGTTTTGTGCCTGGGACCGCCAGAAAAGGAGATATTCAACATTTTACAAACTTCAAAGAAGTGAAGCGCTGTGAGCTTGTCTGTCTGCTATTTTTGAATAGCCAACATACTGAGTAAATGAGTAAGTGCACACCAGGGTTTCCGCTAGGCATTTTTGGGGCCGGCCACCTTGGCCGGCAGGATTATATTTTACCGGCCAATCAATTAATTTATCGGCCATATTATATCGAACGTCACATACGTGTTTGCAGATGAGATACTGTATGTGCGTGCACCGTGCACCCAACTGATAATTACACCATTTTATGTTTGCGCTGGGCTTCCTTCCTCTTTATCAAATAATATCCTAACTATCTACTTATGTAGAGGTATCGCTTGCCAAAAAAAGAAGTGAATAGGTTAAAGTGGGCGCGCAACTCAAGCGAACCGTTTGCGCGCCCTGCCAAACAGTGGCCTACAAATTAATAAGTTAATAGCCTAGTATATGATTTTGGCTTCACGTCTCATTAAACCTTTTACACACAACATTTGTTTTATTTTGTTAATGTTATGTTATGATGGCGCAAGGAAGGTTGACTTGCCTCTGTTGCTTTGACCACGATGGCATCACATCCATGCGATCAGAAAGTCATGTGCGTGCTTGTATAATATCCATGTGATTCCACAGAGTTCGGGTCCCTTTTTTATTATCGTCTACTGGGTCCAGCTTGGTATAGATTACCTCGGAAGAACCCCAGTTCTGTTCTGATTATAACACTAAACCCACGCTGATTGTTACAAGGTGCTGGAACTGTCAGCTGTGAAACGTGATGTGTGCTTCTCCGTAAGGCCGTGTGCGTGTCTAAAATAGCAGACATACAAGCTCACAGCGCGGCGCGTTTCGCCTTGTTGTGAGCTTGAAGCTCTGATATTTCCAATGCGCGTAACCATCGTACGACGAATATAGATATGCGCACAGCACAGTAGAGATTTGAAAATAGCTGATCTACAAGCTCACAATGCTATCGTTCATTTCAAAGAGCCGTTCAAAAGACTCAATTCGTTCGCGAACGTCCCACCTCTACAGCGCAGCATGAAGCAGCAGCAGTGGCGGTGAGCTCCGCTGTCGTCAGACAGACTCACAGAACATGATACACATTTAAAATTATGATAGGTTTTAATGGTTGTAGCTTTACTACTTTAGACAAATAATTATGTGTATAATAAGATTAAAAGATAAAATAGCCTAAGAGGCATTTTCCCAGCCGGCCACGGTGGCCGGTGGACTTTATAATTACCGGCCAATTAAACATTTAACCGGCCAATGGCCGGTAAATACCGGCTAACGGAATCTCTGACACACGCACGCACGCACGCACGCACGCACGCACGCACGCACGCACACACAGTCTTAAGCTTTCAGGAGAGTCTCCATGTTAATATTCAGTCCTTGATGTTAATGGGTAAAAATGGGCAGTTTATTCACAGTGAATTATCTCTTAATTAAGTTCTACGTGTCCTTTGTGTGCATGAGCCCATTTAGAGTGCTATAGATTACATGTTTGAGTGGTTTTCCACACCCTTCAATAATAAATGAAGGACTTTTTCAAAAGGCTGAACCAAAAATATCCTTGAATGGTTTTGTTTTGATCACATGAATGAAGCCTGCAACAATCCCCAGTTCATTATGTCCTCTGGTACAACGTGTATACTCAGTGATAGAAGAAGTACTCACTTTTTTTTTTTTTTGATGAATCTATCGTGGTTAAAATTGAGTTTGAAGTTAAAATGGGTTCGTATAGGATGGGGGTGTGTCTGATAACATTTACCGTATATAAAATATCTAAATACTGAATCAAGCAACTTAAATACTGTCCGGGGTGCTCACCAAAGCCCGAGTAGACGATACAATGACATATTTTTTAATTTTATTTTTTAAAGTGAAATATCCTTTTCCAAAATGTATAAAAAATGCAGTTGTGAACACATCAGTTTGCATAAAATAAAGCACATTGCACTTGTCTTAAGTTAAGTGGAAATAAAGCAAATAAAAGAGAGAAGTTATCAAGTAATGTTATTTTATCAACTGGCTCTCTCTTTCGTCTATCATCCTCAAATGTCCAACTCAGTATCGTGAAGCCACGCCCTTGTCTCTGGTACCACTTGGAAGAGGCCAGCCTCTGAAGGTGGTCTGTACAGGGGGCAGGTGTTAATTATGTGCTCTGCAGTCTACTCAGGCTTGTGTCTGCCACTTCTGGCTCGTGGCAGTGTCTGCCAATCCCCACTTCTGGCTCGTGGCCCCTTGACATTTTTGTAATTTGGCCCACAGGTTCGGAAGTTTGAGTATCCCTGTGTTAATACATGTCAAGGGCCTGCTTCGCATAAGGGTCTGCGCAGTCTACACACAAGTTAAAAGGTGTCCCTGGCGCCGGCCCTGGTGAAATCACGCACACTAACGTCCAGGCTCACATTAACATTAGAGGATATTAACGTTTGAGCTTTTAAGAAAGGCATTTTTAACCCTAAAGCAGAAATTTGCTGATCTACAAGCTCAAAACACAGTGTTGTGTTGTAGATTGTCTATTTTTGGTGCTCAACACAGGCATCCAGCTAAGTATAAGTCGGGACATAACTCACACGCACACACGCACGCACGCACACACGCACGCACGCACACACGCACACACACACACACACACACACACACACACACACACACACACACACACACACACACACACACACACACCTCTGTAGAAAGCAGCGTGAGACACTAGTAGAACCATGTCTGACCTAAAATGACAAAACGCATCACCTGAAGTTGGCTGTAAATTCAAGAGAGTACATTTATTGCCATTTGCAGCGCGGACACCGGCCAACATTTACTTAAAGAGGTGGTGCCATAGTTTTGCACTTTTTCTGGTTTTCATGTATCTATGAGGTTGACAGTACTTCATTAGACCCCCTGGTGTGGTTATTATGAGCAATTATGTATTCCCTTTGTATTTTTTATTTCTTCCTTGAGGCTGACACCTTGTAGCCTGAAATCAGTCCACACATTACCACCCCCTGTTGGTGGGTGGTGTGTAGTGTGGACTGACCCCGGAGATTTTTTATTTTATTTCAGCTCGCCCGAGGAGCGGGCGAATTGAATGGGCCAATCAGGGCTTTAGACTTGGGGCACGTGGTAGGCTGGTCCGGTCCCAGCCCCCCCCCCAGCCCCCTCCCTTCAGAGCTCTTCTGCCCACGTGAGAGTCCCTAGTGGACTCTGATTGGTGCTCTTCTGCCCACGTGAGTCGCTAGTGGACTCTGATTGGTCTGTGAAAACTGTCATGGCGGAGTCAGACTCGACTCGAATTATTTGAATAAACTATACCAGGGGTCTTCAACAGGGGGTCCGCGACCCCCAGGGGGTCCACGGAGGTACTGCAGGGGGTCCGCGAAATTATTGCTTAAAAAAAAGAAAAAAAGAAAAAGATTTCAAAAAATGTTATTTTTTATTTATTTATTTTTTTACATTTATGTTAAAAAATAAATCATGATTCTATCCATTTTGAATAGCTTGAATACATGATTACTATGCAATTGACAGATTGTTGATATTATTGACATTGGTTCTCAGTTAATAAGTAGTATGTTTAGAAATGGTAGTGGTACGGCCCACCCTGCTCGCTGTAACTTGTACATGTTTAAAATAAAAAAATATGTTGTAGCCCCGACCCCCCCCCCCCCCCCCCCCCCCCCCACCCTACGAGGTGGTAGGGGGTCCCTGCTCCATCTCCCCATCAGTTTGGGGGTCCCCGGCCTGAAAACGTTGAAGACCCCTGAACTATACAATAGTGCCGTTTCATTACGTTTTAATACCATTTTGCACCAACGTAAACATGCAATCATATGTTATAAGAAATAACGTATTTTTGCAATGTCACGGCACGTCGCCGTCGGGGGCTCTAAGCGTGTGTGTGTGTGTGTGTGTGTGTGTGTGTGTGTGTGTGTGTGTGTGTGTGTGTGACGTCAATAGGCTTTAGCCCGCCCCCCCAGAAGTGGAATGTCTGCCCGAAATCTCAGACTCTCTTCCCAAAACGAAGTGTGTGATAGAGTCTGACGCTTGCAGTCAGGCTAGACACCTTGTGGGTCAAAAGTGGCAATCCAAAAACAACATATAATCATCCCCTCCCCTTTTATCATTCACCCAACACTGTGGGTGTGGCTAACTTCAGCTGGGTCACCATCCACCTAGCCCCGCGTAGTCAGGCTTACTCATCTGCGAAGAGAAAAGTCTGGTTACGACCATAGGCTGAAACGGCATGAAACGGTGCTACTTCTGATGGGAGAATTTCACCGGAAAACTGCAAAGCATGACGTAACTTCCGTTAACCGCGGCACTTCCGGTGTCTGCAGATTCATGTCATTTACATCGCCTATTGTGGCCAGGGTGCCATCCACCTGACAACCAGGCATACTTAATGAACTGGTGGGTGTGGCCACATAAAAACACAACACACACACACACACACACGGTCGAAAGTTGTGCGAGCGAAACGCTGTAAAATCAAAAATATCCCTGCCTTCGCTCTCTCTCTCTGTCTCTCTCTCTGTCTCTCTTTCCTCTCTCTGTCTATGTCGAAGCCCCTAGCAGGCATCTGTGCACGCACGCCCTGTTGGTCCCAGGCTAGCGCCCTCTCCCTCTCTCTCTCTCTCTCTCTCTCTCTCTCTCTCTCTCTCTCTCTCTCTCGCGCGCGCGCGCGCTTCTCCTGTGTGCACGTTGGTCCCAGGGTGCTTGTGTATGTTATATGCTCGATGCTTGGTTCTTTACGCTTCTCCTCTGTGCACGCACGCCCTGTTGGTCCCAGCGCAGCCCTCTCTCTCTCTCTCTAAGTGCACGCAGGCGCTTTTCTTCTCTCGGCTGGGAGTGGGACACGCCATTGGCCCCTTACATTAGCCAATCCTGAAACTAGTTCTGTTCCTGTGACTAGAAAAAACGATCGAAGATAGGGTTTTGTTTACACAAAACCAAAAATAATTGCCCACCCCTGTACTACGCCTTTAAGTATGAACTATTTACATTTCACACAAAGGATTAGGGGGGGCATTCACTCCCTTCATGGATGGGCAGTCCTGTACAGTAGGCGAGTATTCCTACCATAGGAGACGCGGTTGCATAAATTAGAAGGCGCGGCTTGTGATTGGCTGGAGCGGAGGTCTGGAGCGCTCGGCTGTGGTCACTTGGACTGCGCGGGCGGGTGTGAATTTGTTTATCGTGGGCTTGCCCAGGCCTTACGGCCTGGGCATAAATATAACGATTGCATTCACCACGGCTTCCCTGGCCCGCTCTTCGCGGGCACTCGCGCCTGCGGCGCTCGGGCGCGAAGAGCAGGACCAAGGTCCGCTGGCCTTCGCGCCGCTTGCAATGTCGTGGACAATAACTGTGACATCTAACCATAAAACGAGCGCTCCTTCAAACGGCGTCTCCTACGGTAGGAATAATAGCGTCCTGTAGGCCTCATTTGAAACTGGAACCTGATTTGTAAGTATGGGAGAACTCTGTCAATTGAAGTCCGCGATCTCACTCGTCCGTGATATTGGCCAGCAATCCTATTTGAGACGCCAACAATGAATCACTGAGTTGTCAAGAGGAGATATCGCTGGATGTTTAATTCCCTAATACTTCAATGGCATAATCCGCAGACCATGTCACCAAAATGACAAGGAACTGATAAGATATACTGTACCGAGGATGACTGTCAAGTGTTAACGTTTGAGCAGCAAGTTTGTTTGTTCCCTTTCCTGTTGCGCAGCAAAAAACAAGCTCATGTCGCTTCGCATTGTGAGCATTATCTTTTTTATTGTTCAATTGTTTTTCATTTAGCCTATTTATACCTGTATAATGACATGCCCAAAACAGGGACGTCAGGTTGAAAGTGGTTTGGAGGGTGATCTGTCCAGTCAAGTTGTATGAGACCAAGCTGATTAATTAACACTGAAAATGTGTTTCCCCTCTGATGTTTTCCTCATCACTCAGATTGCTATATACCGGTAGGCTGACAGTACATCGCCGACGATCTTTACTGCACGTCTCTCCTCATCAATCTTTACCTGTTTCCTGTCCATCTCCACTATAAAATATAAATAAAGGCAGACCTGCCGCATGGCAAATTCGGAGCCGGTGTGCATGAGGTCATAGAGAATCATTGTTTTCTTCTTCGTCCGTTTTTTCCGTGCGAAGAATCGCGTCTGTGTGCAAAGCCCTTTAGATCAGCTATTTCCACTATATATATATATATGAGAATATAATACTGTAAGTAAGTAAATGTACTAATAATCTTTATGGTTTATCGTGATAAAAACACTAACAATAATCGTATCGCAGAGATTTACATTTATCGTGAAATTATCCTCTCTCATTCACCTTTTATTTGCCGAGCTGCATATCTGGTAAACCCTCTATAATTGGTAAAACTGACCTGGAAATAACGTACTTGATACGGTACAATCTTTTTTTCACTCTCAACCAAATCTCTTTGACAAAAAATGTTTTGGGGCAAATGTTCTGTCCCAGGATAATGAATGTTGGGGATATTTTGATTATTGCAATAATATCGTAATAATCATGACATGACATTTTCATATCGTCCCATCCCTATTAGTTACTGCACACCACTGACTGTGGGTGCCTGAAGCTTGAAGCTACCTGAAGATGCAGAGGATGATGATGGCCGTGATGAGCGACAAGAGGGAGACGCTGTGTCCAATGGTGTAGCCAATCTTCACTTGCCAATAGAACTTCCCCTGCAGACGACAGAACACCAGAAAGTCACGTTGTGTCTTAAATCAAATGAGTTCTAAATTATATGAGAAGGCAATTAAACTTAAAAGCAAAAACATAAATGTATTATTCTCAGGCAAAGACATTCTAATTGTGACTGTGAGTAGAAGATATTCAGAGTTTATGGGTGAACGGTTATGGACATGTGTTTGGGTATATATTTTTCCATTATCCACCTCTGTGACATTGCTAATTGCATAGTTATCTATCTATAAATGCGACAAATCTCTGTCTGTCTGTCTGTATGTAATCCGCGTATCTCGAGAACCGTTCGTCCCACCGGCTTCAGATTCGGCACGCGCGTTCCCCGCCGCGGCGCGGAGTGCAGTGCCGGGCCTCGGCCCGACCCGACGCGCGTTTTTCCGAAACCGGCGCGAAACGTTCTGAATCTCCTTATGCGTAGCTCATTGTTGACATCAGGCTGTTCCGGAGGAAATCGGCACAGACATCACGTACGCCACATGAGTCAACAAAAAATCTCTGTGAATGTGTATGTATGTATGTAATCCGCGTATCTCGAGAACCGTTCTTCCCACCGGCACGCGCGTTCTCCAGATATGGGCATAAAATGAATGCCCGAATGCGGAGCTGATGTCTGACATCAGAGTTTTCCGCAACCGGTACTGTGTGTGCAGAGATCTCCATATATGGGCATAAGGGGACAAAGGCAAACAGATGGTCAAAACGGGTCCTATGACAACAGGTATATTGGGGTTTGCATTAAAGGGTGGGGCATTCATGGGGTCCGCTCCAAAAAAGAAAATAAAAGAGACAAAGACAAACATAAGACAAGCAACAAAGCGTGGGACTGGGAGGATGACTTGAATGATGCAGATTTAAGCAGGCTGTGTATTCTGCTTAAAGAAGAAACAAACAAAAAGCGACAGAGATCTCAAATATGGGCATAAAATGGACGCAGATAAACAGATATCTCCATATACGGGCATAAAGGGACACAGACAGACAGATACAGAGATCTCCATATATGGGCATAAAATGGACGCAAATAGACAGATATCTCCATATATGGGCATATATGGGCATAAAATGGACCCAGAACTATATCTGCACTGATCTCCATATATGGACATAAAATGGACGCCGACAGACAGACAGATACAGATATCTCCATATATGGGCATAAATGGACACAGACAAACAGATGGTCAAAACGGGTCCTATGACAACAGGTATAATGGGGTTTGCATTAAAGGGCGGGGCATTCATTCCCTATTTATATCGTTCCAGAGTTGGCCAGGTTGCCGACTAGACGCTGGGCCGCCCAAAGGGCGGCCCAGCTTCTAGTTTCTTAAATAATGGAACAGGACATGAAGATATTTTGGGATAGATAACAGATACGTTTTTACTCTTGTACACAAGATGTAACAATAAAGTCTATTGAACTTGAGATTGTACGACTGAAGCATTCTATATCAAGGTGACACATTTCGGGGCAGAATATTATCATTTTTTTTCCTGTGATTACCAGCATACCGAAAGTGCCAATGTATTGACCTTTAAGAATAGAGTTGCTGAACAATAATGATGTGCCTGTATCCTGGGCCAGCAGGAACACATTAGCCTGGAGCTAAGGTAACAACCAGCATTGACATTTGTCAGATGAAAATACATCTCCAACAAAGCTTTCATCTATTTGTTTTTGAACCAATTATCAATTTTTTTCCTCCACACTTTGTTGTCTGTGGTTTTTATGTCTGTGAAGCACTCTTTAAACTTGTTTTTGAAAAAGGTTATACAAATTAAGTTTATTATTTTTATTATTTTATGATTCATTGTAATCTCTCAATAACAGAATGTAGTGCTACTACAAAGGAAAAGGAACTTTTCTTTAATGATGGCTAGCCAGATTGACAGCAGATGGACAAAGTGCTCAAACCCAGTACTTAAAGGACAATTTCTTTTTCATATTTTAGATTGTAATTAGAGAAAAGAAAAGATGAATGTTAAAATGTTTTCATTTACAGCTTTCTAAGGTTTTAGCGATTTTAGTATTTTGATTTCAGTGGGTGGGGGTATGCGTACAAGTGGCTAAATATGTATTTTTAATTTTTTATACACAATAAGCCGGCAATTTCTTTGTGACTTATGGGGATAAGTCACATCTGCCCATGAAAGTTTGCGGTGCATCTTGGGAATGGGCTTATTGTGTCTTAAAATACATATTTAGCCACTTGCATGCATGCACATTTAACTAGCTTTTAATAGGGAGAACCCCCTCCCCCTCGGTGTATAGGTACTGGTGGTGGCAGTGCAGATGAACCTCCCTCCTTCTCAAATCTTAAAGAGACTTGATGGAGTGGGGGATGGAGGTGGGTTGCTCATCGCTTGCTGAAAAGAGAATTATTTGCACTGTAAACCATTCTATTAATAATGGTTATTAAACATGTTGGTTCCAAAAAAAAAAGAGAATGACAGGATCAGAGGCAGTGATATTTAAAGACAGGGCCAAATCGCCTGATTGGTCTAGCCTACCAGCCTGCTACGCTACGTTCAGCGGATTGGTTTTGTCACTTCGCTTCTCAGTCTGGCCAGTTCTCCTATCTCCAATAGTCCAGCATGTCCTCAAAAAAGGCCCTCGTTTTTGAGATACCCCCACCTGAGTTAGAACTAAACGTAACCATGTTTTCTCATCGTTGGGGTCTCCCATTAACACAATGGAAGCCAAGGTTTCTAACATTTCTAGCTGTTGCTGGTGCCGCCGTTCACTTACGCTTTATTTTGAAGAGCCTCTGAAGCTTTGTGCGTGTGCACGTGAGTGTCCGCTGACGATTGAGGAAGATAATCCATTTGTTTACAAACGCTCTCGAAACTAAAATCCAAACCGCGGTAAAGTGTCGCCGTGAAAACAATCCGATCTCTGCTTCCCTGGCGTCCTTTGCACCTTATTCAGAGATAAAGCCCTTTTTATGTTTCAGCATAGAATGGAAGTGTATGCAGCCTAGATGCTCCATTTTGTTTCTGTGCGAGCCACGTTATGACCTATGGACCAGGGTCTTTCACAGGGAACACAACATGCGCGCAGCTACACGCTGCACAGTTAATTAACCCTTTGTCTCGTTCCTCAACGAGACAACGGATTTTTGGCACAGCAACCTCCAGTGGCCGTATCTCGTTACTGAACAAGCCTGTTGGCTTGCACTGTTAAACCTTGTTGTGTATTGGTTTTGGGTCTTGACACCACTATATACTGTATATACAGGTATATACATATAAAGTCCTGGGGTGTGCATGTGTGCACAGTATCTAAGGGATTGGAGTCTCAGAAGTAATGTTGGGCAGATCTTTATGCCCATATGGTGTTCCATGTTCGAGTGCCCGTTGGGCAGATCTTTATGCCCATACATGGTGTTCTGTGTCCAGGCCAGTCTGTGATGTCAGTATGACGTCAGAGTAGTATGCAGACAGGCGGTTACCATGGTGGCGAAACTGTGTAGTATCAGTGATGTCAGCAAGATGCCATCTCCATTCTTTTGTTGGCTAGCTACTTACTTCTGAGTTATGAGTGGTTTTGGACCTTCACACCAAAGAAAGAATTCTCCATCTCATCCATTAGTTTTTACATTTCATTCATACAAACATAGAAACACTCCAGAACCATGTCAGCCTGCCCTCACTACCCTTCTCACAAAGACCCTTCCGTGCCAGGGACCTGCACACAGAACACTCCCCCCCCCTTTTTTGGGGGGGGCTGAGCCCACAGAGCCCACAGATGCCATCTCCCTCCTTTTGTTGGCTAGAAACTTACTTCTGAAGAAAACAAAAAACTAAGACAGAATACTCCATCTCATCCATTAGTTTTTACATTTCATTCATAAAAACAGAAACACTCCAGAACCATGTCAGCGTCAGCCTGCCCTCACATTGAAACGCATACTTCCTATTTTCTCAAATTCAAAGCCTGTGCACTAAAGAGGTCTGGCACAGAAAGGGAGCTTGTTTTTTGCAGGTCTTTCAGTCCGAGTGTATCAAAAAAAGCAATTAGGTTAAGCACTATTGGTCCGACCAGAGCAGTGTAAGCAGAGTGACGACACGCTTTGAACTCACCGCAGACCGGAAGTGGCTTCGCATGGAGCCTGTCTCATTCCTAGCAAGCCTCTGCCCCGTCCGCCCCCATTCTAGCCGAGGCATTTCCACTCGCTGGAAGTAGACCAAATCACGTCTTTTTCACCATTTTAACGCATTCACAGGCCTCTCTAAGGTAGATAACATTATTAAAAGGGTGAAAAAGACGTGATTTTGTCTACTTACCAGCGAGTGAAAATGAATGGGGGCGGACGGGGCAGAGGCTCGCTAGGAATGAGACAGGCTCCATGCGTGCATGTGTGCGCATGCGTAAGCTAGGCTAAGTTAGCTTCCAACCATAGAGTAAATAGGCTTTCCACATTTACTATGGGAGTCAACAGAAGTGTTGCAACTCTCTGTTTCTAGGGCTCTGGGTCCGACCAGTTTAATATTCACCAGGTTAGCATTCACCAGCGTCGGTAGGTTAGCACCAGTAAGACTCCCTAATCGGGAGATAAGCGACCGTAGGTGGCTTATCTCCACAAATAGGGCAAAAATTTGTTTTTCCCAAATCTTCCTCATCCATGTTGATGACATGAGTGTAGACATGCTGTGTAGTGATATTCGTGATTTTAGGGCAAAAACTGTAGGAGCAGTGTCCAAAAATGTGTTGTAAAAATTCCCCGCGAGCAGCCCCGTTGGGGTGGTCATTTGGGCATTTTTGCACATTTGGTCATTTTTTACATCTGGGGGTCCCCCAGGGACCTGGGGGTCCCTGGGGCTCCGGGGGTCCTTGGAGGTTGTAGTTTGGCAGGCAAGGAGTGTGTGTGTAAAATGTGGCATGGATGGGGTCAACGGGTGCGGAGATATAAGCAGGGAAAAAGTGTGACGTGTGAGCACATTTGGTCATTTTTTACATCTGGGGGTCCCCCAGGGACCTGGGGGTCCCTGGGGCTACGGGGGTTTTTGGCATGGATGGCATGGATGGGGGCAACGGTTGTGGAGATATGAGCAGGGCAAAAGTGTGACGGACTCACAGACAGAGGTTTTGGTAGTAAATGCGACCTACGGTCGCAAAAAAACACTCTCCCTGAACAGAAATAGTCCTCTAAAACAATAAATCTAATGTGTAAATGTATGAAGCAGTCATAAAGAGCCTGAACATATATATATATATATATATATATATATATATCACAGATCGCGTTAGTCCGATAATTGCCGCTTTTGTCCGATATTTAATGACAAAGACCGTAAAATATCCGGTTGCAAATCTCTCTCTCTCTCTCGCTCTTCCTCACTGTCTCTCGCACACTCTCTCTCTCTCCCCCCTCTCTCACAAGCACGTTTCCTGTGCAAGCAAAGTTGCACAAATACACATGCTGTTAAGTTACACCTATTTTCTGTTAATAATAACCTGTGTAAAATAAGCTGCATTAGGAGGTAAACGTAAAACACTTTATTTGTGAAGGTAAGACCGGAAAATAAGTTGTTGTTGCTGCATGGGTAGTTGTCGCACACAGCGTCATGTCGTTCTGCTTGGATTTAGAATACCGTACGTCGGCGCGCAGTTTAGCTGTATGTACTGTAAATGGATGGACTGTCAAAACACTGTATTATTAATAGTTAGAATATGTCACAGACCCTTCAAACGAGAGGGCACTTGTGAGTAAAGTTGGCAAGTTGTTCAACCACTAATTAACAACAATGCACGTTCATTTTAAGATGAAAACAACAACAACATGGATGCAACACTGGTTTGTCGCATCCAGATGAAACACGGCGTTAATCATGTGGACAGCCTGGACACGTTAAAACGTTACCTTGAATGGAATATATCTGGAGCAAATATGTCAACTTTACCAAAAAGCTGTCCTAATACAGTAAACCAGATGCTGGGACAGCTGCCCGTATCCACAATATAACCTGTGAGTAGCCTATATTACCTTAACATTACGCACGCCGATGCGAGAATGAGGGTAATTAATGTACAGTATTTGTGCAAGTTGGCTCTAACATTTGTGTATATGCCTTCTTGTTGCCTACAGTTCAATCCAAAACAAAATGCTTATGGCTGTGTTGCATTTATGGAGCTGCTTATCATTAATGCATACAGATATCTATGACCGGTATTTTTATCAGATGTCCGATAAATTTTAATCATGCCGGTCACGGTAACCGGCAGTTAAAAATCCAAAATCCTAGCGCGATCGCTGATGTGTGTGTGTGTGTGTGTGTGTGTGTGTGTGTGTGTGTGTGTGTGTGTGTGTGTGTATGTATGTATGTATGTATGTATGTATGTGTGTGTGTGTGTGTGTGTGTGTGTGTGTGTGTGTGTGTGCGTGCGTGCGTGCGTGCGTGCGTGCGTGCGTGCGTGCGTGCGTGCGTGTGTGTGTGTGTGTGTGATAGTTGAATATCACTGCTCTAAACAGTGATATATAGGTCAAAAGTTAATTTCCATTGAGAAATAACACAATTCCTTATCAGTTAATTATCAAGTGTCTTGGGGGGATATGGAATCCATGTTAAAAGGCAATCCCATTCAAAAACCTTGCTCTTTACATGTTCTCACTCAACACCATGTTGAGTCAAGAAGAGAAGAAGAGTCAACACACCGCCATTGGTAACAGCCACATGCTGAAATAATGCCTGACATCACTGACTGACATCACGGAACACCATATATGGGCACAAACGGGTGAAACAGTCTGCATGCTGACATCACTGATATTAAACAGTGTCGCCATGGAAACAGCCGCATGCTGAAACAATGCCCAAATAATGTCTGTCTGACATGATGAAACAAGTGACCAAATTTAGGAGGTGACTGACATCACTGACATCACTACAGTGCCCAAATTTGGAGATGACATCACAGACTAGCCTGGACACAGAATACCATATATGGGCATAAATAAAAGAGAGCCAGACAGACAGAGATAAGAGACAGACGGATTTGCCTTTTTCAGAGACTGGAGTAGGGGTAAAAGAAAAAAAACATATTTCCCTCCAAAATGAAATTTCGCAACAATCCATTTCATTAACTCATACTCTGCGATCCCCATCGAAACCGGGGATTTCCCGCTGTACCTCTCTGCGATGCCCGTCGTTCCCGGAAATTTAATTAGCTTTAATCATTATGAAACGATTAAAAGTATGATTGCTGTATATATCCGTTTCGGAGACTTTAGGCCCGCCCCCTAACTGTATCCAGTCGCATTTCCCGTTTGGACCAGATCTAGCTTTCCGTATCCGGTCTGAGCCTGGGCCATAGTCCCGCCTCCATTCGTTTACATTGTAACAGAAGAATAAGCTACTCGGCGATGGAAAGCTCGTTTTTCAATCCGATTTTTGCGTTTGGAAACTTTGATCCAGTCTCTACACGCCTGGATTATGATCCCCGCACATATCGTGCGTTTTGTGCGCAAACGTGTCCACGTGTTACCATAGCGCACAGCTTGCTTTTTTCAATGTTTTTTCATGTAAACAATGGCGGATAAGCAGGGATACAGCGTGGCAACGGATATGTCTATTTCAATGGGGGGTTTTTTATTCGAAAGCTGTCACAGAGTCTACGCGTCTACTAGATGAGTCGTGCACAGATTGTGCTCGATGCGTGCGCGTGCCCACGTTAAAAGGTAAGGACAATTTGGCAGCTGCTTACTACAGCTATGTTTAAAATGGCAGCAAAATTGTTAATGGGAGACCCTAACGATAAGAAACTAGACCAGGTCACCTGGTTGTGCCAGACCCGCAATGAAAACTAGTATGGCACTGAACTAACACATGAACACACAGGATTTTATAGTCTCAGCAACAAAGCGTAGTGAGCTTGTAGATCGGCTGTTTTCACTAGTATGGCACTGAACTAACACATGAACACACAGGATTTTATAGTCTCAGCAACAAAGCGTAGTGAGCTTGTAGATCGGCTGTTTTGACTAGTATGGCACTGAACTAACACATGAACACACAGGATTTTATAGGCTGAGCAGCTGGAAATGTTTGTGAGCTTGTAGATGGGCTGTTTTCACTAGTATGGCTGTGGGGCAAATGTTTTGCAGCACTGAACTAACACATGAACACACAGGAATTTATAGTCTCAGCAGCTCGTCAGCCAACTCAACTCAGCTGGTCCCGTACAGGTGACGGCACTCAAGGCAATCAGCCGAGCAAGGGAAGGGAGGGGCAGATGAGCAGTCAGAGGCAAACACAGGCACACTGAGGAAAAGAGGGACACTGAGGAAAAGAGGGACCGACCGACCGACCGACAGACCGACAGACCGACAAAGCCTTATGTAGGCCGACCCCCTGGGTCTGGCAAAAACATGCATGTGTTTAGTTCTAACTTGGGTGGGGGTATCACACAATTTGAGGGCCTCTGATGCTAGACTACAAGGGAGGCGGGACATAGGAAACGAGTGGAAACCACTCGCGGCTTCTGATTGGTCTGTGGTGCGGGGCGGAACAAATACACCAGTGTGTATTGGCTGGCTGATGACGTAGCTACCCTAACCCTAGTCCGATTCGTTGGAACATCCAATCAGCAATGATGTCGCTTATGTAACAGGTGACTTTCGGAAATGCGAGTGGAGGCTTGCCAGACTGAGTGACAAAACCAATCCACTGAACGTAGCTTAGCAGGCTGGTACCCAGGCTATGATTGGTCGACTGCAGATTGACATATTTCAGATTGGCTGATTAACTAGAAGTGCTCGCAATAAAGAGATGGGATAATTTGCTTGGCAGCTTGACAAAAGCTACATAAAGTGGCACATCAACATAAAAGCACAGAAGGTGAATTTTGGTTGCACATCAAAGGGAAAATTCTTCATCTCCGTCCAGCTATATTTGAGTTTTGAGTGGATTTTGATTATCATACCGAAATAAGAATTCTCTGTCTCCAAACACTTTGGAGTTTCACGGTCATGTCTTTTAGCATTGAGTTGCAGTGTTGGGCAATATTACTTAGGAGAGTAATCGTTACTTATTACTTATTACTCCTGGGAAAAAGTAATAATATTATATTACTTATTACTTGGAATCAAGAGTAATATGTAATATATTAAGTTATATTACTTTTTTTTTTTTACCTGCAAAATCTGTTTAGCCAGCTCCTTTTAGAACTGAATCCAATTTATTGGAACAATAAGAGTCTCTGGGATGCGATTAAAGAAATTATAATTGCAGGCTTTGTAATTTATTAATCTCAATTAATCACATTTTAATCACACATCAATATTTGACCTGGGAACAGTTAGAAACTTTTTTAATGGATTTTATCAATTAATAATTAAGACATATAATATATAACCCAACAAAACATTGCTTATTTTTATTACATTTAAAACTCTCAGCTCTGTTGAAGACCCCTGCCTATCCTTAAATAATAGGCTACATATTTTCTTTTCTGCCTAAAAAGTGTAGGCTATTTTAGACGTGAGGTGCAGGGGCTCTGGGTGTTCCCACTAAGGAAAGTAGGCTTTCAACTCCCTAAAACCGTCTATTTCGGTGAGTAGTTTTACATTTTATAACAGACATGAGGCTTATTGGGCTCAGACAGTGGAGGCTACGCTAACTGGCTATTAGTGGCTAACAGCAGCAACTCAGTCCGCAGTGGTCCACGGTGGTCCCGCTGAGCTCCGCGGACGGTCCGCGGCGGATCCCCGCGACGGACCCCTCCGCGGCGGACCCCCGCGGACCCCTCCGCGGCCGAGAGGAGTGCTTGTAGATTGTAAATGTCCCATCCATGTAAGCGCGTCGCACGCTGATGCTCGCTCTGTGACTGTGACAGGCAGGAGGCAGCGCAGCGCTGTCACTGGTCCATGCACTGGTCTCATGACATAAGCAACGTCATAACTGTGCGCACTGCGCAAATGACTGATCTACAAGCTACATCGCATCTCTGTAGAAGTGTAGATGTATGTTGATGTCTTGTAGATCTGTTCTTTTTCTGCAATCGGCTAAAATGGCTAGTAACGGAGTAGCGAGGCTTTTTTTTTGCGGAGTAAAGCGTTATATATTACCATTTTTTTTAGAGTAATACCTTACATTACTCGTTACTGGAAAAAGTAATAATATTACAGTAATATATTATTAGTAATTCGTTACTGCCCAACACTGTTGAGTTGACTTTGTCCATCACCAAAATGCATAAATGCAGTATATGAAACAAGCAGGCACCAATAAGTCCCTATGATTGTCCACCCAACAATGGATACCAGGCAACTTGATGAGAGTGCCAGTTATTCTCATGTGAATATGAACAGACTGGATAATTCTATATCATGATGATGATTTTTTCTGACAAAGCTGCATGCTATAAGCTTCTACAACGTATGCAAATCACGCAGGCATCACAGTCGCACTGCTTGATTTGATGTAGCGAGCACACATGTGCACACATGTGTGTACACGGGCGTGTGTGTTGGTCATACGTTGTAACGGTGTACAGCAGACCACTACCCCACTGACTGGCACCCACTGAGAAAGCTTTTACCACCCTGCAGAGCACTGTTTCCCAAACATACTGTGTAAGGTCACAACCCATTTTCACGGGTCACGTGAGTGTATAATTTTTTCTCATTTCTTTTGACCTTTTCTTCCTTTATATTTTTTGTATTTTTTATCTTTTGTTTAAACAAATATATTTGTTTCAATGTTGCTTCATCAAGTTACAGGCATATGTATGGCTTTGGAATCCTTAGGTCAGAGTCAAAAGAACAAAAGCGGGCATACTATTGCAAAATAGGTTTAAAACAACAAACATATTAAATACACCAAAACATACGCAATAAGGATAGCCTAGGCTATATACAGTATACACGCTAAGGCAGATATATTAAAGGAACGGCCTAATATCTTATGGAGGTTATGTGTGTTGGGTATATAGGCTAATATTAGGACTGTCAGTCGATTAAAAATCTTAATCCCATTAATCGCATGATTGTCCATAGTTAATCGCACGATTAATCGCAATTAATCGCATATTTTGTATTTGTTCTAAATCTACCTTAAACAGATATTAATACTCATATCAACATGGGAGTAGACAAATAGCCTACTTGCTTTATGCAAATACAGCATATTTATTATTATTTGGAATAATAACAAATACTGTCCATAATAGGCCTAACAAACATATAACAACTTGAGAAAATATCTGCTTCCATTAGGACAGATTAATAGTGAAAGGACCACCGCTCATCGAGGTGCTGCATGCCTGAAAGAACATGATTTTGCACACTTTTGAGTGTGCGGAGGCTCCCTTAAATCTTTCATTAGGACAGATTTAAAATAAACTTGGCATTCAATCACTAAACCCCAGCATCCCTATTCTAAGGGGATATTCACCAAAAGTAGCAGATTTACAAGCTCATTACAAGATGCTACAAGAGCTTGTAGATCGGCTATTTTTGGTGAAGAGAGTTTATATAACTCAAGTACAGTGCAACTCAGGGGTGTTTTACAAAGCAAGCATGAGGCATTAGAGGGTCTAAATTGGTTTAACTGAAGTAATATTGATACATTCTAAATATTATCAAAGTATTCTGAGGCACCCTGGACTGGTGTTATTGGGCACCCTAGTTCACTATGAGAAACCCAGCTGTTATGATGTAGAGAGTACTAGAGACACTGATGGCCCGTTGGAGATGTGTGGCACACAAGCCATAGTCAGCCAGGCCTGCCGGATTTCAGCCGGAGTTGGGCCATAACAGTGCCTGCCAGATTTGGGCCATAACAGCCGGATTTGGGCCATAACAGCCGGATTTGGGCCAAACCTGTTTGCTATGTGGTTCTCTGGCCGTTGTTGCATGCATTTGGTGGTCACTGTTAGCGTGTTGGTGCGGGGGTCTGGCAGGCACTGTATAAAGGACGTAGGCTATAATGTGCTTGTGTACAAGTTGGAGCGCTCCTGTTCTTGGGAGCGTGTGTGTCTGGGGCTCGTGCTGTCTACAGATGTGCCGAATATGATGCGCGCGACGCTGTCAGCGGTGATATTGTGGTTGTCTGCTGCAAAAATCTCTGCTGTTTTGTCTGTCTCATACATAGAGTTATGGGGTCTCATACTATGACTAGCCCTGCTGCTAGCCGCATCACACACTGACTGTCTGTTGTCAGCGCATTCGCTTCCTCACTCTCTATACTACGGAGCGCACAGAGGGCCGAGGCTCAAACATCAGCTGCGTTAATCGCACGTTAAAATTAGCGGCATTAAAAGGGTTGTGAGTTAACTAGTTAAAAGCTCGCTAAATTCGACAGGTATAATATATATATATATATATATATATGTCACCACTAGTTAGATCAAGAACCGGAGCGCTCGTCGTCCGGCGCGGGGCGGAACAAGCGGTCGCTTTGATCCACAACAACGACAACGTAGCGTTGGCAGGAATGATAGCGCCTCACCCCACGGAGGTTAGGGTTAGGTTTAGGCATAGTTTTACTGAGGTTAAGGTTAAGGTTAGGGTTAGGGTTAGAGTTAGGCATAGTAAGCTAATGGTCAGATACAGAGATCTCCATATATGGGCATAAAATGGATGCAGACAGACAGATACAGATATCTCCATATATGAGCATAAATGGACACAGGCAAACAGATGGTCAATACGGGTCCTACAGAGATCTCCATATATGGGCATAAAATGGACGCTTAGAGACAGATAACTCCATATATGGGCATAAATGGACACAGGCAAACAGATGGTCAAAACGGGTCCTACAGAGATCTCCATATATGGGCATAAAATGGACGTAGACAGACAGATATCTCCATATATGGGCATAAATGGACACACGCAAACAGATGGTCAAAACGGATCCTATGACAACAGGTATAATGGGCTTTGCATTAAAGGGCGGGGCATTCATTCCCTATTTACATTGTTCCCGAGTTGGCCAGGTCGCCGACTAGACGCTCGGCGGCCGAGCTTCTAGTTTGTTATAATTATCCACCTCTGTGACATCGCTAGATATTTCTTAAAGAATGGAATAGAACAGGAGGATCCTTTTGGGGAGAGAACAGATTGTATGAAGCATTCTTTATCAGGGTGACGCATTTCAAGGCAGAATAGTTGTTAGTGAACAATACTGATGTGCCTCTCCCTGTGCAAGACCACTGCTCTTTTGTCCTGGAACAATCATTGGCTTCAGGTAACAGCCAGTACCTGATGAAAATAAATCTTCCACATCTAAGATATAGGACACTGGGCTTGTTGTTTGTACCAACAAAACAATCACCAAACAAAGTTGGATGTTGATGCATTGGTTGTTTCATGAATCATGAATAACAATCTATACTATAATTTTGCGAATGTCTGTCTGTCTGTCTGTCTGTCTGTCTGTCTGTCTGTCTGTCTGTCTGAGTGAGTGTCTGAGTGAGTGTCTGTCTGTCACAGCGTTTCTCCTCAGTGGCTGGAGCAATTGATCTGAAATCGCATCACCATAAGCATATGAACACACCTGACATAACTGTGAAGCCTGTTTGTCACTTTCACAAATCGTATGCTGTATATTAGCATTTTTATGGTGTATCTACTATCTATTCTGCATCTAGCTTGAGGCACATCTATTCTGCATCTAGCATGAGGCAAAATGTTTAACCAGCTCTGTGTGTGTGTGTGTGTGTGTGTGTGTGTGTGTGTGTGTGTGTGTGTGTGTGTGTGTGTGTGTGTGTGTGTGTGTGTGTGTGAGCAGGCAGGCAGGCGGGTGTGTGTGCAGGCGGGTGGGCGGGCGGGCTGGGGGGGGGGGTGTTGGCTGGCCCTCTTTCAGATGTTGTCATGTAGATCGGTACACAGTATCTCTGTAGCCTTTAAACGAAACGGGTATTTCTTACATTGATGCTCCTACATATTATCATGCAAGCACCAGAAAGTTACTTTCCATCCCTCATATACTGTGTGCACAGTGCACACCCCATAACCCACACACTGCACATCATTTCAGAGCTCATATCTTTGAACGGGTAAGGACTAGTTTAACTAGTTCGGAAAGTGGAAAAGGGTGGGGTGCAAGAGCATCAAATAAAAAATAAACAAAGTATTGTACGTTCTGAATGTCATGAAGTGTAGTTATAGGGGGCCAACGTCTGAAGGAGCATGTGTTGCGCTTAGGCATGAACTCTAGTCATCAATATCTAAATAACATCCCAATTTTGTGAACAAGAAATCGAAATAACAAAAAAGTGCTTGGTAAAGTGAGCAAAGTGAGCATTTCTGAAAATGCTAGGTTCTCATTTGAACAATTTCTTACATTAATTAGCATCATCAAGGACCAGAGGAAGCGATGCATCGAGTCAGTCAGAGTAGAGGAAAATGTAAATAAATCTGCAAATGTTGAGGAGGTACTGGTCACGGTAAATACGCTAATAACACTGTATAAAAGAAGGACGTTGCACAGCTCGTAGCTACGATGCAAAAATACATTTTTATCTGAAAGGGCACACAACCAATGATTAGACGTGGAGTCGAGCTCCTTCTTTTAACCTCTCAAAGGAATATCCCGCACTCTGGCCTTTCTACTCACCCACCTAAAGGGCCATTTATAGTTACGTATGGTTGATTTTGTGTATGTTTTGGGTGAGAAACTATGTACGGTAAATCCGTCGCCATGCATAGTAGACATGCACGTTATTTATGTGCCGACCCGCTCTCGGCTCCAATTCTGCTCATGTTTGGGCCGCGCGCCACATGAAGGTGGTTCTCACACGTGTAAAAACCGAAGCATTTAGCCAAAATATGTAGAACCACAGATTTTTGACCCGCCGTGATGTTTGGTATAAATACGTGGTAACAGTCTGGACTGGTTCTGCAATCTGCTGTCTGTCGGCAACGTTATCGCGGTAAATGCAACTCCGTGAGGGTACAAATTTGTGTGTGTGTGTGTGTGTGTGTGTGTGTGTGTGTGTGTGTGTGTGTGTGTGTGTGTGTGTGTGTGTGTGTGTGTGTGAGTGAGTGAGTGAGGAGTCGAGGCGTCCTCTTCAAGTGGTTGTGTAACGACCTTTTTTCCGTTTCTTGATAAAATATATTTATTATTTGGACACACAGTTTGAGAACCGCTGTTAGAGCAGAGTTAAAGTAATTTTCATACTGCGCCTATATGTTTTATAACGGTGGCCGTGGGTACTTCTTGCTACGGATACATCTTGTACATTCAGTCCGTCCAGTTGGGAGCTGTCCGTAAGGGTCCGTATACGGATCTAAATCATCCGGAGTACGGAGGCTTGGGAGACAGACCGGATCAACCGGACGAGATTTCTCTCACCCTCCGTTGCTTATGTATTCCTGCGGTTCTTATGTACTACTATGCATGGTACTTAAGCCACCTTCAAGATGGCCCCCTGCTGTGCTGCTGGGTTCATTCACAGTGTGCCCTTTGCATAACTGTATTAGTGTCACTTTGGTCTCACTCACATCATCGCCAGTGCTGTTGAGATTGTATCCACAGTTCACTGCGATGTCAATGGGATGCATCTCTGTCCAGCCATCTGCCGTGCAGGTTTTGGAAAGGTTACCTATAGTGAGGAAAAAATACAATCAGTAAGTCATGGCCAATTGGCCATTCAATCAGTATAAATAATTCCCTGAGATTACCCTCTGGCCAAGTTGGTTTGAATACAAATCAATATTACTGTGAGAAGGCTACTGTGGTTTGAAACCCATCTGAGATGCGTCTGAAGATGGCGTTCATCGATCTAATGCTTTTATCTCAGACAAGCAGAAATGCAGTTGTAGGGATATTTTACAAAACATTTTTTTTTGTCATTTTATCATCTGCTCAGGCTTTTGAGAGACCCAGACAGTTTTTAAGTTGCTCCATTCAGTATTTAGATATTTGATATATTTATCAGACACACAACCCATTGTAAGGGCTCGAACACACTGTACGATTTTGCATGGTCGGCGAGTCATCAGATCATTAGAGTATTTCACACTGCACGAGTGACTTTCTTGAAATCGGCTCGTTGTGGTTTTCGCCGACAAGACGCTAATGATACACACACACACACACACACACACACACACACACACACACACACACACACACACACACACACACACACACACACACACACACACACACACACACACACACACACACACACACACACACACACCGCACTCCGCACCTGTTCAATGTTTCCATAATAACACCAGCCATGCTGCTGCGTGGTTTTATCAACATATTGTTAGATGCGTTGGTTTTATATTGCTATGAAACGGCATCTATATTATTATGATGAAAGTCATGAAACAGCAATATTACTAGTGATCTATACGCTGGTCGGTCCGCTGCATAATAATGCCCTCTCCAGACCAGGCTCTCCAGCTCTTCTCATGTTAAATTCTCTCTCCTTTTCTTTCTCTCTCCGCTCCGTGCGTCTCCATTTGACAGAGAGAGAGAGAGTGAGAGAGAGAGAGAGAGAGAGAGAGAGAGAGAGAGCGCACTAGTCTAGGGATGCCCTGTGACAGAGTGAAAGAGCGAAATATCAAAGCTGCTATTATCTAGAAATGCTCGGGAAGCTGTCGGCGACCGCTGGAATCGTGCACGGATCTTCTCGCAGTGCTTTTCACACACAGCGAGTAAAACCCCGGCGAGCAAAGCCCGATCTTGCGGCAGACCACCGTTTTTGTCAGCGAGCGCCAAAATTGGTCGGCGATAGCATAATCGGCTCAAAAAATCGGGCAGTGTGTTCGAGCCTTAACTTCAAACTCGCATTTTTACCATGTTAGATTCATCGAAAAGACTGGCGCTTGGTTCTGGTGCCTCATACTGCCCTAATACATGAGGGGGCTTTTTTTTCCTTCCTTTTTTTTCCATTTCTTTTTATATTATTAGTAGATAAAAATATAGTAAATAAAATAAAGTAAATAAAAAATAATATATAAAAATAAAGTCGATAAAAATTACCCAAATCCAAATAGCTCCATTTCTAAATCTATTTCGCACCAATCAAATACTTTACCTGAAGTAAATGAATGTTAGGGATGTTAAGTAAAAAAATGAAAAATGCAATTCTATATGTAGACTATAAATATGCAAACACGTATGTACATATGCACGCAGAGCCGTGTACCCATCCCTCCCATGCACAAACATGCATGCACATCTCACCAATGTCAGCAGTAACAGTCTATAACTGTCTCTCTCCCGACGGACAGGGCTGAATTGATGTTCAAACTACAATAGAGATGGTGGACATGGCGAGTCTACAATAGTCCAATCCAATGCGGATTGTCTGCTTCAAATAACTTTATTGACATCAACCTGTCAGTGTCCTACCCCGGCTACCCGACACCAGGGTTGAGATTTCTCAATGGATAGCCTATGCAGGGAAACCGGGGGCCGCTCTCCATTCCGACATGCTGCTGCCATTCCGACATTGACTTCTAATTGTCTGAGTGGCGGCACTTCCATAGAGGTTAGGGTTAGGGTTAGTGTCGGAATGGGGGGATGTCGGAATGGCAGCATGTTGGAATGGGGGGATGCACCCAGGACGTGGGTGGTGGAGCTTTGTAAGACTTGTTTTGCTCTCTGTTTATTTAAAGGGGAAGACCACCCATTTTCAATATTGAACTGTGTCATTAATATACCTTATTATTTTGGGGGTTGTATTGTAAAGTACAATGTGTGATGTCATCAAGTTGTACTTTACAATACAAACCCCAAAATGAATCCTCCAGTTCTAGGCAACACAAAAGGGGGGTAACTTTTTTTCTATTTCCACACAACTCCTCTAAGGTATATTAATGACATATTTCAATATTGAAAATGGGTTGTCTTCCCCTTTAATGTCCCTATCCTCCCTTAACCCAGAACCCAGCTTCTGTGAAAGTACTGAATCACTTTAAACACCACAGCATCTTGCTGCAAAGACCATGAAATCCTGGCTTTTTCCTCCAGAGCTGTATCAATTTCTTAAGCTCTGTCCAGACCGGCGAATTAGCGAAAGCGACGTGAATAAGCGAACCAAAAAGGCGAAGAATTCGCTATTCGCCTTTTTCCATACACACCAAAAAGCGACGCGAATATGCGTATAATATTCGCTTAATTCGCCTAAATACGAGGGGGTGATATCTGCCTGTGTAGCCACAGGAGAAAGGAGAAGAAAGGAGAGAGAGGAGAGAGGAGAACGGACGGGGAAACAAATAAAACAATGGAAACTACATCCTCAAGGGATGATGACCTAGCCGTGGTTGTTAGCCTATTAAATAATAAAAAGAAAAAGAAGAATATAATATATATAAGTCTTCACCGGCGCACACAACACATCACATCACAGAAGAGACAACACGCGTTCACCGTTCCCCCTCCGCTCCGTTCCCCCACAGACAGGCAGCTCGCAGCAGCAGTGGTGTAAAGTAATTAAAAGTACATTTACTTGAGTAGCTTGTACTTGTAGGTATTTGTACTTGAGTCCAATTCCCAGTACTTTCCTTCTACTCCACTACATTTCGGATCCTATTGTATTTAATACCCACTACCCAGCGATTTATTTTAAAACATTAGTCTTTTTGCAGATATAAATTAACAATAAAACATACATAAACTGTTAAGGTTAGCACTGCAGCGATCTCACGTTTGACCAAAAATACTCAAAGTGAATAAAATACAGACGGAGGATAAAATAACTTCACACAGGGAGGCATCAGCTTCAGGCTGGAACACAGCTCGCACAGAACTGTGGCAAGTTTTATTTTGTCAGCTTAAATACCTTGGGGCTAACAAGCCCTTCCGGTCAGCCCTTCACAATAAAAGTTCACGAAACATCACAATAATTCAGTCCATAATAAATACAACAATAAATAAATATAATGGAGATCATATCTCAACACCCCCACTTGATCTCACATTAGATTTTTTTTCTCCTCTCTTCACAATAAATATAACTCAACTCTTTACAACCATCACCACAATAAATACACGTGTTAATCAAATACTTGAAATAATCATCTCATAACCTCAATACACTTTTTTTTTTTCAATAATAAAATTCAAGCACCATGTCATAATCAATACCACATTTACATGTTGGCTACAATAACCAGAGGTTACTTTCAAATAATCAGATCATCACTTCAAGCAAAATGAACACTTTTTCTTTCTTTTCCAGTTTTTATCCCCCACTGCTTTCTTGCCCTCAGGCAGTCGGGTTAAACATGCACCATTCCTGCTCAGTGGTTCGGCTTTCTCATTCATTTCAATACCACTCAGGCCATAGCAATAGTCAACATTGTCATTTGAATCGGGTTGTATCCTCGCTCTAGGTGGGACACGTTTGGTTTTACCTTTAGTCACAGACTTAATCTGGTTCCCCTGAGTTGCAACTAATGTCTGTCTGTGTCTGTTGCTCTACACTCTACAGTCTTCACCAACCTGCTCTTTGGCACTTTTACTTTACCACTGTTGCTAGGATAATTAACCAAGTATGCTGGGCTATTTGTGTTGTACCCCACAAAAATCCCCTTGTCACATCTTGAATTACGTGTCTTATCCTGTCTGTAGGCATAACACATTGATCCCACTTTCTGCATATCGTAATCGTAACAACCATTGCACTGATCAACATCATCAACAACATTGTTCACTGTGTTTAAGTAATACAGTCTGTCGTGCACATAGATGTTGAACTCTGTTCCATCTCTGCACTTCAGAACACTTTTACCTTTCGTGAATATAACAGTGGCACCTCTCTTGGTTGCTGCTTGCACAGAGAACACGTCCTGCGAATATGTGGGAATGTACAACGCCTGTTTCAAGGTGGTTTTGTGGCGTTGCCCCTGCTGTCGACCAGGATCACCTCCGCATCTCCTCTGCGCTCTGCCACGCCACTGCAACTCGTACCGTCAGCCAGCTGCACTAGGGTGGATCTTAAATTACCTTTTTTTGATTTTCTTGAGTCTTACCCCCCAATTATGTTCCTATGTACAAAAAACTGCTTTGGTTAAAATTTGGTTGAATTTCAAGCATATTTAGAGGTAGCTCAATCAAGTCAAAGATTGTACATTTTATTGGTCAAAATCGAATTGCACTGCCTGCACATTTAAGTTATATATTACACATTATTCTTATACTATGCACAGAAATTATATTTTTTAAGCTTACAAATCTAAACACAAATCTGATTACATGTTTGTCATATGTCAAAACAGAATTAATGTATTGTAGGAAATAGCAAAGCAAAGAATGACAAATTGCTATTTTTCAGGTAACGTGGAGAATGACTTTATTGCACACTCTTCAGTCATACTCACAACACAACAAGCACACAGCCCCACTTGTTTACCCCCAAAACCCCTGAAAGTCACTGCAATATAGTAACTTAGTAGTTACTGATCAATTAAAGTTGATTTGCGGCTATCGGGATACTTGTGCCGATGGTTCTGCACAATTTGCAGCAAGTACTGGAGTTGGGTCTCATCTTTGGTGATGAGACCACAATATTCCTGTATTAGGGCAACCCCACGCTCTGCATGATCATTGACAACATTGATTGTCTTCATTACAGCCAGAGCTTCTTGGTAGTCCTCCCTGGTCTCCCACTCATCGGGATCAACATCAAGGAAGTCATCTGGGAGATCCATCAGTTTGAAGAGCACCTTGGATTTGGGAGATACAAAATCTTCAATGTTCTTCCTTGCAACTGTTCCAAGGTCAACAGTGATTCTCTTCATATGCCCCTGTTCATCCTCTTCATTTTCATCTTTCATGGCTCTCACCGTCAGCCTCTTTGTTTGCGCACTCACTTGACTGTCAAACAGCGCTGACAGCAACAGGTGCCATTCTGGATGTTTCATGGCCAATTCAAACTGACCCGCAGGGAAGAAAAAGCATGCATTGATTTGTGCATTTTTGCAGTTTGCATTTATGTGAAGGCATGGATGATGGCACCTGTTGCTGTCAGCGCTCCACTAAATGACTTGCAACTGTTAAAATCGTTGCTGGAATATGCATCAATAAATCCTGAGGTGTCTAAAGCTGCTTCTCAAAAGTTCTCCAATCACTTGTGGTATTTGGCTCCAGAGATCGTCGGACTTGCACTGTTTGACAGTCAAGTGAGTGCGCAAACAAAGAGGCTGATGGTGAGAGCCATGAAAGATGGAAATGAAGAGGATGAACAGGGGCATATGAAGAGAATCACTGTTGACCTTGGAACAGTTGCAAGGAAGAACATTGAAGGTTTTGTATCTCCCAAATCCAAGGTGCTCTTCAAACTGATGGATCTCCCAGATGACTTCCTTGATGTTGATCCCGATGAGTGGGAGACCAGGGAGGACTACCAAGAAGCTCTGGCTGTAATGAAGACAATCAATGTTGTCAATGATCATGCAGAGCGTGGGGTTGCCCTAATACAGGAATATTGTGGTCTCATCACCAAAGATGAGACCCAACTCCAGTACTTGCTGCAAATTGTGCAGAACCATCGGCACAAGTATCCCAATAGCCGCAAATCAACTTTAATTGATCAGTAACTACTAAGTTAGTATATTGCAGTGACTTTCAGGGGTTTTGGGGGTAAACAAGTGGGGCTGTGTGCTTGTTGTGTTGTGAGTATGACTGAAGAGTGTGCAATAAAGTCATTCTCCACGTTACCTGAAAAATAGCAATTTGTCATTCTTTGCTTTGCTATTTCCTACAATACATTAATTCTGTTTTGACATATGACAAACATGTAATCAGATTTGTGTTTAGATTTGTAAGCTTAAAAAATATAATTTCTGTGCATAGTATAAGAATAATGTGTAATATATAACTTAAATGTGCAGGCAGTGCAATTCGATTTTGACCAATAAAATGTACAATCTTTGACTTGATTGAGCTACCTCTAAATATGCTTGAAATTCAACCAAATTTTAACCAAAGCAGTTTTTTGTACATAGGAACATAATTGGGGGGTAAGACTCAAGAAAATCAAAAAAAGGTAATTTAAGATCCACCCTAAGCTGCACACGATGAGTCTCTGGCTGGAATCTGTCATCGAATCTCGAGAACTTTTTCATGTCCGTGATGATGTGGGACGTCGCTCTCGTGTCGACCATTAGACCCGTCTTCTTGACACGATGTCCTCTTTGAATCTCTCCACCACCGTCAGCGTCACTCACTCGGAATGAGCACTTGCGACGGCCACTGCCGCTGCTGTCGCCGCCGACGCTGCCACCGCCGCTGCACTCGTCCGAGGCTCTCTTGACGCAGTCCCGCTGGCGCTGCTGCTGTCTCCTTCTGCAGGCTGCATACCGGTGTGTGGAACTGTGGCAGTGGCCGCACCACTGCTGCTGGCGATCACAAAGTTTTGCGACATGGCCTCTGACATGACATCGGTAACACCGCCGCCGGTCACCTGTAGTCGCCCACTTCACATTCGGCCTCATAATAATATAATAATAATAATAAACTTTATTTATAAAGCAGTTTTCGAAAACAATGTTTACAAAGTGCTTTACAGTGTCAACATAAAAACAAAATATGCATAAATATAACAACAGCGGTTCAATTAAAATCAAAAGTAAAATAATAAAAATATAATAAAACCAAAGCATAAAAGTACATACATTTGTGCAAAAAAGAGGCATTAAAATCTAAGGAAAAGCCTTGGTGTACAAATGGGTTTTCAAGAGTGCTTTAAAAGATGGCACTGACCGAGCAAGCCTTAGATCCAGAGGTAGGGCATTCCAGAGCCTGGGCGCACGGGCCGCAAAAGTCCGGTCGCCCATAGACACAAGGTTCATCGTAGGGGCTTCCAGGAGAGCCCTACCCGAGGATCTAAGGGTGCGTTGTGGCCTGTAGGGTTCCAGCATGTCAATAATATAGCTGGGGGCCAGGCCTCGCATGGCTTTAAAAGTGATCAATAAAATTTTAAAATCAACTCTAAAATGTACTGGCAACCAATGAAGGGCAGCTAGGATTGGAGTTATATGATCACGTCTCCTAGAGTTTGTCAGCAGCCTGGCTGCAGAGTTCTGGACAAGTTGAAGGCGGGAAATGACTTTTTTGGGGAGGCCAGAGTGCAGGGAATTACAGTAGTCTAATCGTGAGGATATAAAGGCATGAATAACTTTTTCAAGGTCAACAAATGATAGAAATGACTTGATTTTGGAGATATTTCTCAGTTGAAAGTAACAGGACTGTACCACTTTTGTTATCTGGATTTTAAAAGACAGTCGGGATCAAACATCACACCCAGGTTGCGGGCTGAAGTCTTGATGTTATTGGACAGATTACCAAGGTGTGGCTGAAGTGGGATGGTGGAATGAGATGGGCCGAATAAAATGATCTCAGTTTTGGTTTCATTGAGCTGGAGGGAGTTGTGGGACATCCAGCATTTGATTTCTGCGAGACAGGTGAGGATCCGTGTCATATTGTTTGGGTTGCCAGGCTTGAGTGGGATATATAACTGCGTAAAACAGTAATGGACCCAGAATTGAGCCCTGAGGGACACCAGAAGACAAGGGGGCCTGGGAGGATGAGGCATCTCCAATTACTACTGAGAAGCTCCTATCCGTGAGATAGGAGCGGAACCAGTCAAGCGCCTGGTCCTTGATGCCAACCCATTTATCTAGGCGCTGAATTAAAATAGAGTGATCGACTGTATCAAATGCCGAGCTGAGGTCAAGAAGGAGGAGCACAGAGCAATCCCCATTGTCAGCAGCGAGCAGAAGATCATTGGTGACCTTTACCAGAGTGGTTTCTGTGCTGTGACCAGCTCGGAATCCAGATTGATAGTCCTCAAAGATGTTGTTAAGATTCATAAAAGAGATAAGTTGAATCGATACATTTCTTTCTAAAATTTTGGATAAAAATGATAACTTAGAAATGGGTCTAAAATTATTTAAAACTAAGGGGTCCAGTGACGGCTTCTTCAGGAGAGGCTGAACCAAGGCAGTTTTAAGGCTTGATGGAAAGAGGCCTGAGGACAGAGAATGATTAATAATGGCTAAAATATCGGGACCTATAGTATTTAAAACATCTTTAAAAACTCTCATCTGGACCCCCATGGCACAGTCGCCCTTCTCCGCTGCCACCGCATGCCTCCTCTCAATGTCCTCACCTCTGAGCTTGGTTCTGGACTCGGAGAAAGGCAGTGGCTCTTCGCTCGCATAGTACTCTCGGAGGATTCTGAGCGCTTTGCGTCCATCGTCAGCCGCTGCCCGCATAACAAGCGACACACTTTTGTCATCCAAACACTGGAGCAGCTCTGCATACGCCAAGGCATTTTTATCATTGTCTTCATCACACTTCTCAGGTTCATTAAGGATAATGTTCTTCAATCCTCGAAGTAACAAATGTCCCAAAAATCTCATCTCCCAAAGTTCATACTTCTCCTCATCTCCGTCAAAAACAAGCCGGGTCCAACGGCTACTCGAAGCAGCCCACCTGGCCATGATGTTAGCAGCCTAGCACGGCTACAAACTTTTCACCTCAACAATATTTTTGGTACTACCTGGGCCCATAACCTGTTAAGGTTAGCACTGCAGCGATCTCACGTTTGACCAAAAATACTCGAAGTGAATAAAATACAGACGGAGGATAAAATAACTTCACACAGGGAGGCATCAGCTTCAGGCTGGAACACAGCTCGCACAGAACTGTGGCAAGTTTTATTTTGTCAGCTTAAATACCTTGGGGCTAACAAGCCCTTCCGGTCAGCCCTTCACAATAAAAGTTCACGAAACATCACAATAATTCAGTCCATAATAAATACAACAATAAATAAATATAATGGAGATCATATCTCAACATAAACTATGCTTTTACCAGTAGACATTCGAGTACTTTTTCCAAGCAGCCACACAGACGAGAGACACGGAAAAGCAATGCAAAGGGAAGGTCCCTCGACCTTGCTCTCTCTCTCTCTCTTTAAGTAGGATAGAGTGAGCTTGATTTAATACAGAGAGAGAGAGGAGTTCACCAGCGAATGTTCGCTAAATTTGACACAAGGGCGAATAAAAAACAGACGCCTTTTCGCTTTTTTTAAATTTGCGTTTGGTGTGGATGCTTCCATTGACCAGTGTTGGGAAAGTTCACTTTAAAAACGAACTAGTTCAAGTTCAAGTTCAGAACTTCTAAAATGAACTAGTTCATTTCATAGTTCATAATTCTATATTTTGAACTAAAGTTCATGGTTCCCCAAAATGAACTAACTTAGTTCTTTTTCGTTCTTTTTTTAACCATATATATTTTTTTAATACTTTTGGCTATTAAAATAAAATAAAAAAAAAAAAAATATATATATATATATATATAATATTATACCTGTCGAATTTAGCGCGCTATTAACTAGTTAACTCACAATCCTTTTAATGCCGAGAATTTTTTTAACGTGCGATTAACGCAGCTGATGTTTGAGCCTCGGTGCGCTCTGTAGTATAGAGAGTGAGGAAGCGAATGCGCAGACAACAGTCAGTCAGTGTGTGATGCGGCTAGCAGCCTATGGCTAGCAGCAGGGCTAGTCATAGTATGAGACCCCATAACTCTATGTATGAGACAGACAAAAAATACTGAAGCGTCGAAACGGCACATCTGTAGACAGCGCGAGCCCCAGACACACATGCTCCCAAGAACAGGAGCACTCCAACTTGTACACAAGCACATAGTAGCTTACTTCCCAGACCCCCGCACCAACACGCTAACAGTGACCACCAAATGCATGCAACAACGGCCAGAGAGCCCACATAGCAAACAGGTTTGGCCCAAACCTGTCTGGGCCTGGTTATGGCCCAATGGCCCAAATCCGGCTGAAATCCGGCAGGTCTGGCTGAGTGTCTCTAGTACTCTCTACATCATAACAGCTGGGTTTCTCAGTGAACTAGGGTGCCCAATAACACCAGTCCAGGGTGCCTCAGAATACTTTGATAATATTTAGAATGTATCAATATTACTTAAGTTAAACCAATTTAGACCCTCTAATGCCTCATGCTTGCTTTGTAAAACACCCCTGAGTTGCACTGTACTTGAGTTATATTTATACACCAACTCTCTTCACCCAAAATAGCCGATCTACAAGCTCTTGTAGCATCTTGTAATGAGCTTGTAAATCTGCTACTTTTGGTTAATATCCCCTTTGAATAGGGATGCTGGGGTTTAGTGATTGAATGCCAAGTTTATTTTAGATCTGTCCTAATGAAAGATTTAAGGGAGCCCCTGCACACTCAAAAGTGTGCAAAATCATGTTCTTTATTTTCAGTTAAATAAAGTGCAAGCTTTTGGTCATAGACCTTCTTCAGGCATGCAGCACCTCGATGAGCGGTGGTCGTTTCACTATTAATCTGTCCTAATGGAAGCAGATATTTTCTCAAGTTGTTATATGTTTGTTAGGCCTATTATGGACAGTATTTGTTATTATTCCAAATAATAATAAATATGCTGTATTTGCATAAAGCAAGTAGGCTATTTGTCTACTCCCATGTTGATATATATAGTATATAGAGTATTAATATCTGTTTAAGGTAGATTTAGAACAAATACAAAATATGCGATTAATTGCGATTAATCGTGCGATTAACTATGGACAATCATGCGATTAATGGGATTACATTTTTTTATCGACTGACAGCCCTAATATATATATATATATATATATATATATATATATATATATATATTTAGACGTTGCTGCATGCTATTATTTGTCAAAATTATTGACACAGCCCATATAGAACCACACACAGCAATAATTTCATCCAACTTAACATTGAGGTGCCCACAATATTTATGTGCCCACTGCCCAGTGCCCAGTCTTCCTGCACCCTTATTGTGAAGGGCTGAAGGCAGACGTTTCTAAACCTGGCGCACAGCATGTTTCCGCGTTGGTTAAAATAGCTGATCTACAAGCTCACGTTGTCTTGTGGATGCAACGCGTTGTGAGCTTGCAGATCAGCTATTTTCGCCGTGCAACACACATATGACAAAGTAGTCAGGTTTGCGAGACGTAACGAGGAGGAGATTCACAGCTAGTGCAGCTGCAGAGTGCAGACAGCACCGCATATCAACGTTCACGAGGAGCAGCCTGCGTGCACAGTGCGTGCTATTGGAGCATGTGAATGAAAAGAGAGACGAGAGGACAGACGACCGCGGAGGCGCGGACCGCCGCATGAACGGCCGACGAACGCCGACGAACGCCGTTCACGGGCGTCAGAATGACCGCGTTCGACAATATCGTTCATCAAGCGAAAACAATTACGTTCAGTTCACGTTCGCCCAAAATATGAACGTGTTCGTGAACGATCGTTCTTTGAACGCGTTCGGGTACAACACTGCCATTGACTTTATACGGTTTTAAACAAAAGCCGAATTATACGCTAATTCGCTATTCGCCAATTCGCCGGCGGTGTGTACAAAGCTTTAAGCTCTGTCCAGACCGGCGAATTAGCGAAAGCGACGTGAATAAGCGAACCAAAAA
>NC_137828.1:35678846-35800282 GCF_963921795.1 Nannobrachium achirus | reverse complement strand
TACAGACGGAGGATAAAATAACTTCACACAGGGAGGCATCAGCTTCAGGCTGGAACACAGCTCGCACAGAACTGTGGCAAGTTTTATTTTGTCAGCTTAAATACCTTGGGGCTAACAAGCCCTTCCGGTCAGCCCTTCACAATAAAAGTTCACGAAACATCACAATAATTCAGTCCATAATAAATACAACAATAAATAAATGAGGTGCCCACAATATTTATGTGCCCACTGCCC
Organism: Nannobrachium achirus; assembly: GCF_963921795.1. Lineage (NCBI taxonomy): Eukaryota > Metazoa > Chordata > Actinopteri > Myctophiformes > Myctophidae > Nannobrachium > Nannobrachium achirus. The sequence continues at coordinate 35,800,048 of NC_137828.1, read as the reverse complement.
AACACGTTGTGAGCTTGCAGATCAGCTATTTTCGCCGTGCAACACACATATGACAAAGTAGTCAGGCTTGGACCAAAAAGGCGAAGAATTCGCGATTCTCCTTTTTCCATACACACCAAAAAGCGACGCGAATATGCGTATAATATTCGCTTAATTCACCTAAAACGAGGAGGTGATTATCTGCCTCTGGCGCAGGAGAAAGGAGAAGAGAGGAGAGAGTAGAACAGAGACAGGATCCGGGGAAACAAATAGTACACGCGCTCCCTATTTGCGAGACAGTGCGCTCTTCGTATTATATCGCCTCTCTCTGAGTCTGCATGAAGTGCATTTGGCCAGAGAGAGAGAGGGGAAGGGGAGCAGAGCGTTCACCGTTTCTCCTCCGCCCGTGTCCCTGCATACTGGCAGGTCCCCGCAGCAGCTGGTGGAAAGTAACTAAAAGTAGGCCTACATTTACTTGAGTAGCCTGTACTTGTAGATGAGTCCAATTTCCAGTACTTTCCTTCTACTCCACTACACTTCGGATCCTTTTGTATTTAATACCCAGCGATTTATTTTAAAACATTAGTCTTTTTGCAGTTATAAATTAGCCTAAAACATACCATGCTTTTACCAGTGATACATTCGAGTACTTTTTCCAAGCAGCCACGCTGCCACACAGAGAGAGACACGGAAAAGGAGAAAAATACTGTTCCCCTCGGCCTCATAATGCAACGTGAAGGTCCCTCTACCATTCTCTCTCTCTCTCTCTTGAAATAGGGTTGAGTGAGCTTACTTTGATACAGAGAGAGAGAGGAATTCGCCTTTGAACGTTCGCTAAATTCGACACAAGGGCTTTTTAGAAATTCGCGTTTGGTGTGGATGCTTCCATTGACTTAAAAAAGGCGAATTATACGCTAATTCGCTATTCGCCAATTCGCCCTCAGTATGTACGGGACCCCAACCAGCACTGCAGATGTGCTACTGGAGTTGTAACATGTTAAAATACTCTACCATACAGAACAATGTTTCCTAAACACTGGGTCGGATACCTATTTGAGGGTCACGGACACATTTTTATGGGTCCTTTAATTTTTGGTTTTCTACATTTTGTCCTACATAGACAGGTCTTATCCTACAATCTTTCGATAAAAGGGTGTACCAAACTTTTCTCAGGTGATTCTAATGTATTTTTACCTGTATAATCCATTTCTGCCATGTACATTTTTGTATCGTGCATAATTAATGAGATAATTAGCATATTGACTAAAATATGCTAATTATCTCATTAACTATGCATGATACAGAAATGTACATGGCAGAAATGGATTCTACAGGAGAAAATACATTGGAATCAACTGAGAAAAGTTTGGTAAACCCTTTTATCATTTTTTAATGATTTTTTTTCCTGTTCTTTCTGCCCATGTGTCAAATTATTTGTAACATGGTGGAAATGACAGGACAAACCCTATTTAAAGAATGATAAGAGGGTTTACCAAACTTTTCTCAGTTGATTCTTATGTATGTTTTCCTGTATTATCCATTTCTGCCATGTACATTTTTGTATTGTGCATATTTAATGAGATAATTAGCATATTTGACACATCGGTGGAAATATTTGTATAATAATCTTATCCTGTGTTTCTTAACTCATTCGTAGTTTACGGCCGAGGAGCCCGAAGATTTTTCTATGTCTTTCACTGCTGGCTTCTCCTACCTGTTAACGCGGGCGCTCATCCAATTCCCATCGTGCGCGATCGGACACTGCTATGCATCGTGTGTTCGCGTATTCCATCAGCTCCTCTAACCCTAACCCTAACCCTTTTGAAAATTGATCAATCCGTTCTCCATCTGTAAGCTGTGGTGTTTAACGGGCCAAAATAGAGGACGGACCATCCGCTTCCGGTTTAGGGTCTCAATGTTAAGTGGTCCGCTCAATAATGTGTCCGTGTAGAAACCGATCACGGAGCATTAGTTCCGGCCTATTTTAGTTCCGCTTCGATAAAAAGAAATGTGGGTTCCTCGGGCATGGCAGGGAAGGGGGTACAAAGGGGTATTTTTTTGGCAGCATATGAGTTAAACTGGCAATAGGCAGACATAATTATGTATTTAGGCCACAGAATATTTATATTTGATCAAAATAAACTTATTTTTATATAAAGTGTTTTATATAAAGGTTATATTAGATTGGCTGAGCAAATATGCAAAGTAGGCAATGATTTAAGTGTACAGTTAGTTATGCATTATGCAAATGTGTTTGCTTTCTATACTTGTAAATACCGGTACTCCACTATGCACAAAGTAATGCAAACAATATATATTTATGCTAATTCATCTGCTTTTCTAAAACTCATTAACAATAACTGTACACTTAAATCATTGCCTACTTTGAATATTTGCTCAGCCAATCTAATATAACCTTTATATAAAACATTTTATATAAAAATACGTTTATATTGATCAAATATAAATATTCTGTGGCCTAAATACATAAGTATGTCTGCATATTGCCAGTTTAAGAAACACAGGATAAGATTAGTATACAAATATTTCCACCGATATGCTAATTATCTCATTAAATATGCACAATACAAAAATGTACATGGCACAAATGGATAATACAGGAAAACATACATAAGGATCAACTGAGAAAAGTTTGGTAAACCCTTTTATCAAATTGTTATAGGGTTTGCCCTGTTATTTCCACCGATGTGTCACATATACTAATTATCTCATTAAATATGCACAATACAACAATGTACATGGCAGAAATGGATTCTACAGGGAAAAATACATAAGAATCAACTGAGAAAAGTTTGGTAAACCCTTTTATCATTTTTTAAATAGGGTTTGTCCAGTCATTTCCACCCATGTTACAAATAATTTGACACATGGGCAGAAAGAACAGGGAAAAAAATCATAAAAAAATGATAAAAAGGTTTACAAACTTTTCTCAGTAGATTCTTATGTATTTTTTCCTTTAGAATCCATTTCTGCCATGTACATTCTTGTATCATGCATAGTTAATGAGATAATTAGCATATTTGAGTCAATATGCTAATTATCTCGTTTATTATGCACAATACAAAAATGTACATGGCAGAAATGGATTCTACAGGTAAAAATACATTAGAATCATCTGAGAAAAGTTTGGTACACCCTTTTATCGAAAGATTGTAGGATAAGATCTGTCTATCTATACTATAATTTTGCGAATGTCTGTCTGAGTGAGTGAGTGAGTGAGTGAGTGAGTGAGTGAGTGAGTGAGTGAGTGAGTGTCTGTCACAGCGTTTCTCCTCAGTGGCTGGAGCAATTGATCTGAAATCGCATCACCATTAGCATATGAACACACCTGACATAACTGTGAAGCCCGTTTGTCACTTTCACAAATCGTATGCTGTATATTAGCATTTTTATGCTGTATCTATATCTATTTAGCCTACAGTACCTTTTGTGACCACACATGTTAAGGGAGGGGCGCTGTTGTTCAGGCCATGCACAATCACACACAAACCCACACACACACACACACACACATACACACACAGGGGGGGGGGGAGTGTGTGTGTGTGTGTGCGGGCGGGCGGGCGGGGGGGGGGGGGGGGGGGGGGGGGGGGGGGTTCTGGCCCTGTTACAGATGTTGTCAAAAAATCATGCAGATCGGTACACAGTATCTCTGTAGCCGTTAAATGGAACGGGTATTTCTTACATTGATGCTCCTACATATTAGCATGCAAGCACCAGTTAAAGTTACTTTCCATCCCTCATATACTGTGTGCACAGTGCACATCCCATAACCCACACACTGCACATCATTTCGGAGCTCATATCTTTGAACGGGTAAGGGCTAGTTTCAATACATTTTCAAAAAATATTCCCCAAAAAGCAAAACCTTTCATGTATTGGAAAAATAAAAAATAAAAATTGAATAAATTCCATAAATTAGAAAACAAATGTTTAAGAAGTATAGTGAAAATAGACGATCTACAAGCTCATTGTGAGCTGTGAGATTACAGCATCTGTCTATGTGTTTTAATTTAGAACTATTGTGTTACCAGACATGAACCACTTAATTACTTCCCGTACAACTAATAGCATTTATTTTTTTACTTTCTGACATACTCAAAATTGGGATACGAGTTTGAAATTAAACTACATTAAATCAGAGCTGTGACAGTTTGCCACACATCCTTGCAGTGCTTTTGCCAGACAAATAATAATGGACATGGTTTGTCTTGTGTGATAGCCTGGAGGTGGACGTGGGTGGTGGAGCTTTGTAAGACTTGTTTTGCTCTCTGTTTATTTAATGTCCCTATCCTCCCTTAACCCAGAACCCAGCTTCTGTGAAAGTACTGAATCACTTTAAACATCACAGGATCTTGCTGCAAAGACCATGAAATCCTGGATTTTTCCTCCAGAGCTGTATCAATTTCTTAGACTTTTCCTTCCTCCAGAAGGTCAATCAAAAAAATGCCTGAAATCATGAACGCAGTGTGCGATTTTGGTGAAATTGTGCATGCACATTCCCACTAGGCAGAGGAATAAATGCCACTTAAAAAAAAATCAAATCAGCGTCATGGTGGCGCTATAACAGGCCGATTCGTGTTTTTACCTATAACTCCACTGATCAGTGTACAATTTCGTTTGTGCACTCCCTAGAGGCCAAGGAAAAACCTTTGCCCTGCATTTTTCATATCTGCCTTTTATAGCGCCACCTTGAGATTGTATCCAAAAATCATGCAAAGCAGTACGCAGTATCTCTATAGTCATGTGATCAAGACGTATCTGTCCATAATTTCATATTCCATCCTAATTGGCTAACATTGGCTTCCAAAGTTTGCAGGATTGATCCATTTTGAACAAAATGACTTAAATCATGAATGCAGATGCAAATGCTACCCTTTTCACATTGGCCTGTTATAGCGCCACCAGCAGGTTGACTTTTGCTAAACAAATTTTTGGAACAAAAATGCCTCAAATCCTGCATGTAGCGTCACATTGCCATTAAAGTCCAAAGAAGACATGGCACCCTTTTCACATTTAGCGCCACCAGGACCTACCTGACCTGGTGGAGACCTGTGCTCGGAAGAGCACTGCTTCTAGTTTAGTATCTGCTGACCACATGAGTGGTCAACAGATTTTTCTTTCAGACCGAAGTATACTGACTTCTTTCACTTTTTTAGTTGTCAAGACTGGACTTGCAATGTTAAAATGTCTACTTCCACGACAAAGAAGTCTCTTTTCTTGGCTGTATTCTGCGTCCTCATGTGATAAACTGTAGGGTGGGGCCTCTGAAAGGTATGATATTTAAATGACATTCAGCTGCCATACATTTATCAACACCCCACCATTCTTACACTGTGATAGGCAACACACGTGAACACTGCCGCGAGATGATTTCTGTGGTCGGATCATTGCTGGTTCCTACATTAGATTGATGAGGGCCAGTATGACCGAAAGTCAGTGGACACTGGACAGCCTTTCTATTTAGCGTTACTAACCAGCACCCTTTGTTCCAGTGGATGGAAATCTTAATGCTATAGTTATTCTCGACATTAGGCTATATAAGCCCCCAATGTCGCAAGATCCTATCAACACCAGCAGTAAGTAGCCTTTTTATGGCCCATAGGTCAGGAGTCTATAATATCTGCTGTTTCTGGAGTGTGAGGCAGCTTAATGTACAAGTACACTGCTGGACATGGCGTGAGTATGTAGCAGCACCCTTAGGGCACACATCTCTTGTCTCATGCTAGCTAGAGAGAAAAACATTTTTGAAAAACACCTTCTTAAATCAGAATAAATTGACTCCTTACTAGAAGTAATTCCCTCAACCACTTCAATACTTCCCCTCTAATAGATGCTGCTTAATATTGTGGCCGATAATATTGACATAACCCCTTTTCCAAATCCTTCTTCATAAGCCACACAAAACATAGGGTCAACAACACTATTTGTCTGGTCCACACTGGCTGTCAAGAACCAGAGAAGCCGTAAAACTCAGTAATCGCCCACACGGCAGCTTATTTACCGCTGCTAATAGCATAATCTGTCTGTTCTAATTCAGTGACAACATTGCATTGGGACAACACATACTGTATGTAGTCACCTCTCTCAGGGCATTTTCTAGTGATTCTTTGTAGAGAGTGCAGTGCATTAACAAAGGCTCCACCAGTAGGATACAGCAGAAATGTGTGTGGGGCAAAAACAACTAAATTGGTGAAAAAAAAAAAAACAATAATAGAAAAACTGTGAGTAATAAAATGAACACTGTAAAATGTTTCCAGCAACATAGCTGGGGTACAGCGTGACAGTATGATGTCAGGGTAGAACAGTGGTTCTCAACCTTTTCAGGCCGTGACCCCTAAAATAATCATATTTGAGCTGTGTTGTGGTCGTTTGGATGAAAGTTGTGCGTGCAGCGCGCCTCATCCTTCTCCTCCTGTGTGTTATACACAAGATGGTGACCTTACTTTTATTTGTGACTGTATTTGTGTCAAAACAAACAATAATCACCGTGTTCGGAGAGCGACCCTTGGAGTCATCGCACACGATGGGTCACCAGTTTCCATGTAGCTAACAAGACACCGCAGCGCCGGCTCACAGGGAGAGGAGATTATACATATTAACGCGTAGTCTACTGCAGGTCATGAAGAAATATCAGCGGTCGGGTCTTATCAATAATGACTCCCGTAAGAAATTCATGCTTTTAGAACTAATTATTAATCCAGCTTCACAACTGCAAAACAAAGATTGATGAGTGTTACTCCAGTATCTGGCCTATACTCCTGTTCGCAATTTTGTGTGAGGGGAGTTTCTCACCTGAACTGAGTCAGTGGGTCCCTAGACATGAAAAATCACTGAGGTGCTCGTCCGCCATAGTGCCACGAATGGCGCAATGGCCAAATCAAATATGGCCGCCATCGGCTATAATGAAAATCCAACTTTTGTGTATATGCACAAGCAATACCTCCATTCTGACTAATTTGGGTGCGGGGAATTCATTTCTGATATTGTTTTGACCATTTTGGGTGATTTGGACCTTGAAAGGTCATAGTCAAGGTCATTTTGTAATTCCGAAGACCATGGCCACAACTTGGCCATTGTTAGGAGTAAAAACAGGTGCTGTAGGTCTAAATCAACTAATTCTGACATGTATAATTCATTTCTGGTATTGTTTTGACCATTAAGGATCATCTTGTCTTTGAAATATCAATATCAATGCCATTTTTCAAAAACGTTTTTGTCTTTACTAGCACTTTTATTTTATTTTTTCATAATAGTTTGTTTTGTTTATAGCAAAAGACATACTAGTGATAAATATAAGTAAACACCCCCATTTAACTTTAAAGGGGGACTTTAAATGGGTGTTTAAATGAGCAAATAAGACTATTTACGAATAAAAGTGACAAATAAGATCACATAACAAAATCACACACAAAATTAAATAACAATTTCCCTCAAAGTGCACCATATTGTGTTTCTGTGTATGCAAGTTAGTGTGATGTGCTTTTACAGGATGGATTTGCCATTGTTCCATCACAAAATATGATGCACAGAACTCCATCAGCAAGGCAGCTATAACGTTGAGTGTCACGCTTCAGAAATGGCAGGAGTGTACTAAAGCCAAAGTGTTCCTTCCATCCATCAGGGCTTGACATTGACTTTTCGAGGCACTTGTCCTTTGGACAAGTACATTTCTCATTCACTTGTCCGGGCACAAAAGTCTCTTGTCCGGATAAACTGAGTCAGACATTGAAATAGAACGAATAACACAAGGACTGCTAATGACCCGCCTTTCTCCCTCCACTCCATAGTAAGGACAAGCCTAATGTCATGACCTGATCCATGTTCTATTGGTTCTAGTCTTTCCTCAGGTTCCTTGGCTGTTGCAAGCAGGTGGCAAGAAATGCACCAGAAAGGTGCCTTGTTGGTCTCAGCTGTTGTACTTCTCTGCTACCAATGCTGTGTCTTGTTCTGTCAAAGTCTTTGCCTCTCGGTCTCCAAAGTTTGTTAGATATATTGTACTTGGTCAGAAGCCATAACTGCATGTTTAATCCCCACCTGGCCCATGCAGTCATCTCCAGTCTCCAAGGCATATGTGCCTTGATCACTGTTTAGCTAGTGGTGCTCCAAGATCAATGCAGTGGAAGCATTTCCAATTTTCACCTGTGCCATTCTGCAGCCAGTGCTTGTAAATATGGGGTATAGTATAGCAGTTACGCGAAGGAGACAACAACTCTCTGGGGTCCGCCATAATTCCGACATCCCATTATTCCGACCATTAGGTTAGTGAAGGTTAGGGTTGGTTATAATGGAGTCAGTACACGCACCATGTGTCAGCCTCCTCAATCCTATTCAAGATGTCTGCGATCTCTACTCTACCTTTGTCATCTTCATCAGAGACAATGGTAAATGGACTGCATTTACAGTATATAGTGCTTTTCTCCAAAGCACTTTACAATTCACCCATTAACACACACATTCACACACCATGAAAACATGCAAGGTTCCAACCTGCTCATCGGGAGCAGTAAGGGATTCTTGCTCAAGGACACTTCGACACATAACCGGGAAGAGCTGGGAATCGAACCTGGAACCTTCAGATTTCAAGGCAGGCGCTCTATACTGAGCCACTGTCGTCCGACAATGATGGTAACATTGCCACAGGCTTGATTGGACACCATATTCCGAACACACAGCTGAGATCTGTTTGTTCCCCTCAGACACCCAGAATTTGGAAAGTTGCTGAGGGATGGATGTGTCTACTAGTAAGACGCCTCAGGGTGACATGCGTGCCAATTCTTGGCCATCTGGCCAGTGATGTGTATCGGACCAGTTACACATAATGGAGACCCCTGCATGATCAGGGGTCAACAATGTTATGTCAAAACATGCCAGATATGTCCTTAATATTGATGACATTGGGACAGGGATCTCCATATATGGGCATAAAACATATGTTAAAAGCCAAGCAGGGCCTTGGCGAGTTAGGGCCTGGGTTTGATGTCTGGGGATCCCCATATATGACCATGAGGGGGTACCCTAACAGGGCATCAAAAAGGTAGCACATCCAAAACTTTAAATCAGTGGAGAACAAAGTACTCACGTTTCCACTTTTTTATTGGCACAAACCAACAAGAACGCTTAAAGGGGTATCAGCCCAGCTAGAGAAACACTGGGAAATCCGATCACGCGATACAAAACGGGATTTCCCAGTGTTTCTCTAGCTGTGCTGAGTTCAGAGTTGAGCTTTTTGTAAACAAACATGGCGGCGACCAGGAGCTGGTGTAGCTCGGATATGCTAACAACAGTATGAGGGACTGAGACCGAGCGAGAAAAGTGAGTTTTGAGCGAGAATAATAACCGGATTATAAAACGACCCGAGAGGTGCCGTTTGGAGCCGTGGGGTGCAGGGGAGAAAATCGAAAATGGAACAAAATGCTGCTATGGGTCAAACAACACCTGGATCAACCCAGAAGCTTCCCGAATCATCATTTGAAAGGTAGGAAAGTCGTTTTTGACCGAAATACCCCTTTAAGCGTTTCAGCTATGAGCCTTCTTCAGAGCATTCTGGGTGTGTCTGTCAGCTCTGTTGATGAGGGGCTCCCCGCAAAAGGGGCTGGTGGTGAAGAGATCCCAGACATCGATCTAGATTGAGGAGGCTGGCGTTACATGTGGAGTCAATTGGCCCCATTATAACTAAACCTATCCATAACCCTAACGTCAGGATTATGAGCGGACCCCATAGAGTTGTCGTAGTCTCCTTTGCATTAATGCTATACTACACCCTAAACATTCAAGCACTGGGGATGAAGGAGATCTGGCTGCAGAATGGCACTAGGGGTGCACTATGGCACATGCTTTCACTGCATCAATCAGTCTCTCCTCTTGGAGCACCACTAGCCACGACAGTGATCAAGGCACATATGCCTTGGAGACTGGAGATGACTGCATGAGCCAGGTGGGGACTAAGCATGCAGCTATGGCTTCTGACTGAGTACAGTACAATATCTTAAAAAACTTTGGAGAAGCAAAGACCTTGACAGAACATGGTAGCAGAGAAGTACAGTACAACTGCTGAGACCAACAGGGCAACTTCCTAGTGCATTTCTTGCCACCTGCGTGCAACAGCCAAGGAATCCGAGGAAAGGCTAGAACCAATGGAAGATCGATGGATGGAAGGATGACTTTGACTTTAGTACACTCCCATGTCTGAAGTGTGACACTCGTCGATATGGTTGCTGGGCTGGTGGAATTCTGTGCATCGTATTTTGGCCATGGAACAATAGCAAATCCATCCTGTAAAAACACATCATACTAACTTGCATCATAATACACAATCACAATATGGTGCACTTTGAGGAAAATTGTTATTTAATTTTGTGTGTGATTTTGTTATGTGATCTTATTTGTCACTTTTATTCGTAAATAGTCTTATTTGCTCATGTAAACACCCATTTAAAGTCCCCCTTTAAAGTTAAATGGGGGGGGGGGTGTACTTGTAATTATCACTAGTATGTATTTTGTTATAAACAAAACAAACTATTATGAAAAAATAAAATAAAAGTGCTAGTAAAGACAAAATCGTTTTGAAAAATGGCATTGATATTCACATTTCAAAGACAAGATGATCCTTAATGGTCAAAACAATACCAGAAATGAATTATACATGTCAGAATTAGTTGATTTAGACCTACAGCACCTGTTTTTACTCCTAACAATGGCCAAGTTGTGGCCATGGTCTTCGGAATTACAAAATGACCTTGACTATGACCTTTCAAGGTCCAAATCACCCAAAATGGTCAAAACAATATCAGAAATGAATTCCCCGCACCCAAATTAGTCAGAATGGAGGTATTGCATGTGCATATACACAAAAGTTGGATTTTCATTATAGCTGATGGCGGCCATATTTGATTTGGCCATTGCGCCATTCGTGGCACTATGGCGGACGAGCACCTCAGTGATTTTTCATGTCTAGGGACCCACTGACTCAGTTCAGGTGAGAAACTCCCCTCACACCAAATTGCGAACAGGAGTATAGGCCAGATACTGTATTATGTAGTCTCTAGCGGCAGCCGAAGTTACAATTGCTTCACGAGTAGTCGTTTATTCTTTTTTCCATATTGTTCTTCAATTAACAACACACAATGCAGAATGTACTGTAGGCTCATCAGACCTACATTTGGTCCTCTATAAAGTCCGGCTCCGTTCACACCCGCAGCAGACCGGACCATGGTCCGTTTGGAAGCGGACCGAGTCCTGCCTTTTCAAGAGGACCATGGTCCGGACCAAACAAAGGGACCATGGTCCCTTTGCACGTTCACACCAGCGGACCAAAGGAGAAAGAGGACCATGGTCCCTTTTAAGCGGACCAAATAACCCTGGTGTGAACACGCCCTAAGAGTTGAGGGATTACATTTTGTGTACACGGTTCTATTGTGAAAATAGCAGATCTACATGCTCAGTTGTGAGCATGTAGATCTGCTATTTTCCCAATTTTTGCCTTGAATATTTGACAATTTGGTCCATGTATAATTTGTCATTTTAGAGGTATTAAAAAGTACTTTAAATTGTCACTTTAGAAATATGCAGATACCCTTTATACACTTAATTTATGTTGGTTTGTTTACTGTTGAGAGTGAAAACAATGTTGCACATTAAGTTTATCATCTTGGCACCCCCCAAAATAATTTGGGGACCCCCCCTGTGGGTCCCGACCCACAGGTTGAGAACCACTGGGGTAGAAGACCAGGGTACTTTAAAAGGGGAACACTATTACTAATGACTAGAGTTGACTATATAAGTTTTGGCAGATATCCGATTCCGATTATTGATTATTTGTAAGGTCACCTTATGCCATTCAGGTTGTGTTGCTTTTCGGTGAGTACACTGTATAACATTATAGAGGCATCTAAAGAGCACAATTTACATTTCTGAACTAGATAGTATCGCGAGACTCTCCACCATTCCCTGTCTGGAATCCAAATCTCGCGATAGCTCCGAGACAGATACAGCCGGCGCCGCTGTTTAGCTGCCTCAATAACATTATGTACCGTGCACATCGAAAAGCAAGTGATTGTAAAAATACCTGTGATACCGGTATGTCTTCTTTTATATTCCTGGAGCGATTATACAACAAAGGTCTCAATCGTTCAGAATTATTTTTTGTTCATGAGCTGTCCCAGCCGAAGCTCACAGACGCCAATGTTATTCATCGAGCTTCCGTTGCAAGTTCCGCCACCCAAAGTGTCATGGCGCATGGACCATGGTGTGGGCGTGACTTATGGTGTCTTCTCCTTCTTTGAGCCTTCTTGATTAAAACCAGTAAAGCAGCTGTGTCATTTTAGATTTTCAAAAATAGCAGATTTACAAGCTCATGAGCTCACAAACTTGCATACAAAGGAGCAAAATAGCGCTCTCCACAGCTCACAGAGCCTGTCACATTAAAAAAAAATCAAACCTCGGTTCGAAGTGGAGCGGTGAATCTGTGTGTGTGTGTGTGTGTGTGTGTGTGTGTGTGTGTGTGTGTGTGTGTGTGTGTGTGTGTGTGTGTGTGTGTGTGTGTGTGTGTGTGTGTGCGCGTGTGTGTTTGTGCCTGCACAACAGCGCCCCTCCTTTAACTTGTGTGGCCACTCAAGGTATTGCCAGGCTACAGACATACCCAGCCAGCCAGCCAGCCAGCCAGCCAGCCACATAGCCAGCCAGCCACAGACATACCTGTCTATTGGGAGCGCTTTCACCGCTCCAACAACAGACATATTAAAAAGGCCAAAGCCATTTACAAACATTAAAAAGTAGAGAGAGAGCAGACAGCATTGGTAAAAAAAAAAAAGAATAAAAGAAAAAGTACTGATGCGTTCAAAGTGCAATATAGATACAGTACTATTCAAAAGTGCTATTCATCTCAAGATGTTGGTTTTGAGATGAATAGCACTTTTGAGTAGTACTGTACCTATATTGCACTTTGAATGCATCAGCACTTTTTCATGATAAGAATCTGTTGGAAAACAAATCGTCAATTTAAGTGTTAAACAGGAACAGAACCACAGCTAAATCACATGTCCAGTGCATGGATACAAAACAAAACCGTGAACTCATAATTTGGCTCAGTATTGCTATTTAAAGTGGGGCGGCATAGCTCAGGGGTAGAGAAACCGTTATTAGAGCACGAAGGGTTCCCGAAGGGTTCCCAGTTCGAATCCGGGCTCCTCCTGAGTCAATGTCGAAGGGTCCTTGGGCAAGACTCTGAACCCCACTTTGCTCCCGGTGAGCAGGTTGGTGCCTTGCATGGTTTCCTCTGCCACCGGTGTATGAATGTGTGCGTGAATGGGTGAATGTAATGCACAATCTCTGTAAAGCGCTTTGGATAAAAGCGCTATATAAATGCACCATTTACCATTTATTTACCATTTAAAGTGGAACTGCTCAGATTGCTCTTCAACACAACTATGTGATTGTTTTATGTAGAAACAAATGTGGTTTCTGAAAGTATACTTTAAACTAAAAGAGATTCATATGACCCTAAGGTTTAAGCAAGCAGTTACATTATCATGAAGATTACAGCAAGTGTCACTTTTTACACTGGATTGACTGTGGAATGTGTATACAGGGGGAAAAGGTAGTGCAGAGAGACTGCCATTGTGAAGTAAAATAGACATTTTAGAATGCCAATCTGTGCCAATAATTTCTGTGTGTATGTTTCACAGCTCCTGTTACTGTCATTCAACAACTGCTCCAAGGTCTATTTCTACACAGTCTCTTTTGGCAGATCCAACAATACCATTGATGTTGTCCATAAGTGTAACAAGCATGTACAGTATGTCCAGACGTGCAGGGGCCCATATACAGAGACGCAAAAGCAGTTGAGAAAATATTGATGGAGCCTGGTGGCTGCTGCTTCTCTTTCCAGTAGTAGGATCCAATTTCAGAGTAAAACATGTGTTGAATGATCGCATTACAAATATCCAATAAAAACTTGTGGGGGCGTGGTGAAAACCAGGGGGTTGTTACGCCACTGCATCTTAGTATATATACCATACATGGACGCTCTTAACTTAACCAGTCAGTGTTATTGTACTGTCTAGCAATGACCATTTAGATAACATCCCTGTGTATAAGAAGGGTTATACACTGTTGCTCGGGTGTGCTTGTGGGGGGCTAGAGGTGTGTGTTCTCCGAAAGGGAGTAAAGAGATCGCTTCTGGCTTGTTCAAGCTGGCTTTAGTTGTTCCCATTTATCAAATTCCCTTTCCCTTTTTTGCTTTTGCAAATAAATGAAGCCTTTCGAAGGCTGAAACGAGAACATTGACCTCAGAGCCAGAGGTGTCAATCAGGCTGTATGACAATACAGAAGTCATCACACAATCTCTCATCTCTGCTCCTGTGATTCATAGAGCATATTGCCACAGCAGAAAAGGATCAGACCCGACCACAATTATCCAAATCTTGTCTTGTGCATTCCTCTTGAGTCACCATTTACAAAATGCAAATCTTTCAAAGCTATCCTTGTTGTTGTTGGAATGGAGATTGCTCTCCTAGTCTCCTGGAAGATAACACAACACCTGTTGTGCTAACGAATAATTAAGCACTGAACCATGAACAAAAGGCTCAATAAATAATCAAGTGCTCTTAGATAAAAAGGTATCCATAGAGGTAGAAGGATTATGCAAGTGTATCTATTTATGATGAAGGGATTTAGTCAACACCTGGCAGCAGACGGACTGGCTGGGTGTGGGATTAGGGGAGGTGATGATCGATAAATTCAGCATGGAGATTTCCAAAAATATTGATAATATTTGCTTTAAGCTTGGAACCAAGCCATCCAGACTCCTGGTGAATCGTGACCATAAAACATTTGATTCTGTGTCGAAAATATTTTAAAACCACAAAAATAATAAATCGAAATATTTCCGGAAATCTCTATGGGCTGAATGAATGGGCTTTCTATCTGTGGAATGAGAGCCGGTAAACAAAAGGGCCACCACTGGCCCACTGCTATGCTCTATACAAGCTCACAGTTGTGAGCTTGTAGATCGGCTATTTTCGGCAAAGAGCTTTGGTGTAGAGGGGGAAAAGAGCAGACTAAGTACAGAGTGAAAGGTTAAGTTGTTTGTTTTCTGCTTGTTGGTATTGACGGTTCAAGTGGTTAAATATCTGAAAACACAAATTGACAGGATCAAAAATACACTGATGATCGTGCTGTCAAACGATGAAACTATATAGAATCTATGAAAAGGTTGTGGGGGTCCCTGCTTCATCTCTCTCTCAACTAAGGGGTCCCTGTCCTGAAAACGTTGAAGACCCCTGTACTACGCGATCGGTGCTGTCTGTATGTATGTGGGTGGGCAAGTTGGCACTCTGCCGAGGTGCCAACTTGTGCCTTGTTATTTATATCAGGTTGCACTTGTTGATGGTGACGTCACAAAGAATGCTGATCCCTCAATGGCAACGGCTTAGACGGCCCCTCTCTGATTGGCCACGGCCCGTACGGCACAGTCAGTGGGATTACACTGGGCAGACACACAATTACACCCAACGCAGTACGCCCTCGGCTGGCGCAAGTAATGATGAGTCTTGCAGATACGACTTATAGTCATTGGAATGTGTTCTAAGAGCAGCATTCAATTTCATTGGTCCTCGTGCCAGGCCTCGCAACAGCCAGACTCTCCAAAAGGAGAGTCTGGGAGTTCTCCATAGACGATGCATTACGCGATGACGTAGTTACTCACTTTGACTGACAGGTCCATTCAGTAGTCATCAGCGCATCAAAACATCATCGGGAGAACATCAAATACGTCTTTTCCAGACAGAAATTCCAAAGGTGCAAACTGTTGTTAGTTTCTGAAGCGGTGAAAGCCGCTTCCAAGGAGTGGCTTTGTGTGTCCCACGTCCATATATGGCATTTTCAGTCCAGAATGAACAGGTTTTATCAAAAACAAAATGTGTGTCCCATGTCCATATATGGTCATTTCAGTCCAGAATGAACAGGTTTTATAAAAAACAAAATGTGTGTCCCATGTCCATATATGGTCATTTCAGTCCAGAATGAACAGGTTTTATCAAAAACAAAATGTCTGTCACCTCATGTCCATATATGGTCATTTCAGTCCAGAATGAACAGGTTTTATCTGTCCCGTACGTCCAGAATATGTGTGTAGTGTCCGTCCCAGTCTGATGATTGGATACTTTGAGGATTGGTCAAGCTTCACATGACAATTCGGCCCTCCAGATAAAATCATTCATTCATTCAGAATATGTGACTAAGTCTGGCACTTTGTGCCTTATGTCGGTATTAGTTTGAGTTTGTCTGTCCCGTGCCTGTCACGTGCCTGTCCAGTCCAAAATGAGAAATTGAACATTGGTCAAGCTTCACATGACAATTTGACTCGCCACACAATTTTATACTCAGATTCACCGCTTCACTTCGAACCGAGGTTTGATTTTTGCCAGACCCATGAAATGGGTAGGCCTACATAAGCAAATGTCGGTCTGTCTGTCCGGGTTTTCTATATAAAGGGTATATATGATGATGACATGATGATGACATGCCTACAAAAGGCATGATGTCATAAATGATGATGACAGACAGAGGGTCGGCCTACATAAGGCTTTGTCTGTCCCGGGGTCTGGCACAACCAGGTTGACCTGGTCTAGTTAAGTTATGAGATGCCGTTTATTTCAGATAAAACTTCGCTTAATGCAGCTTTTATTTGCGATTTGTGAACTCGCATCAGACATGGGGTCCGCCATGTTTGTTTACAAAATGCGAGAACTGTAGCAGCCGCTCGACCAATCAGGAGCGGTGTGAGGCGGGTTCGCTCGAAATGCAGCCTTTTGATTGGAAATTGAGAACCTAAATTCTCATAAAGAGACTCGATGGGAGGGACACCAGACCGAGAAAGGAAGCACATTGGTGATGACGTAACTCGGGATGGCTTGCGAGGCTACCTCGTGCCCGCCCAAAGGCGGGTTCAATGGAATTTTGAATTGTGCAGCAGCCATCTTGCTAGTGTGAACCACTCCTACAAAAGACCTACGGTACCTAGGTAGGTACGCAGGTACCTACTTACATACCTACCTACCTTCCTACCTAACTACGTACCTACCTACCTTACTACCTACAGTACCTACCTTCCTATCTACCTACAGTAATAATAACTTATCAGCTATCAAGAGTTCAGGTCCAAGCAAAACACACCAAAGGATGTAGTGAATCTGAATCTCAAGGCCTTTGTGGAATTTCTTGAAGAGATAGCTTAAGGATGAATCGTGAAATTGTAGTGAGGCTGAGGCCACTGCATGGGCAATAAACTGTCAGTGGAGTACAGACGATTACATTAAAATAAAAGTAAATTAAATAAATGTTACTTTGCAATAAGATTGGGGAATGTCCGTACAATTAGTGTATCATTACAAAATCATACCACGTATCAGGCAAATCAATGAAGAATATATAACTTTTCATTGAATAGTAAAATACCATTGAAACTAGAAAAGTGAGCATCTGAGCGCACAGGCCATGTCAGTGAGTGCAGCTATAAAGGACACAAGCTGAGGGGGACTTAGTGTTTGCACCCTCTATGTGCAGAAGTGAAAGCATTTAGTTTGACTTCCACAGATAAATATATCCATTGATAAGTATTGTGAATATAGGCAAGCTTGTAGATTGGCAATATATTATATATATTATTGATAGGACAGTAGACTGACAGGAGATGGGGAGAGAGATGGGGAGTGACACGCAGCAAAGGTCGTCAAACCCGCAACACGCTGCCATGCACCAGAGCCCACACGACACGTGGCTGAACCGCAAGGCCAGTGGGCACCCCTATGCATCTTTTTTAAGAAATAGCCCCCACCCACAATTTTGAGAATGAAATTTCAGGCAAACAGTAGGCTGTATCAAAAGCCTGTTTGATGGTCCTTGTCACATGACTCACAAAACCGCATTTGTGTTTCTCCCTTTAGGTGGTGAAATCGCCTCTGAAAAAACAAATCCAGAGTTGGCTCTGCATTTTTATGCAAATTTGGGAAATATCGCACACTGCAAAAACAATCTCTGCCATAATAATGTGTTCTCTATATCCATTATCCGCGCGTCACTGAGATGGAGCCAATAATGAGAGCACACTTCTAATAATACCAACAGGGACAAAGATGTGCCTGACACAGGTAGTTTATTATGTGCCAGCAATGTTTGGAATCCATATTTTGCAAAAATCTAGCTCCTGGTGGTGCTATAACAGGATATTTTGGGGTCCACCCTATGTTCCCCAGGTTCTATGTTCCCCACAGGTTAACCAGCATTAGTTTTACTGAGGTTAGGGTTAGGGTTGTTAGGTTTAGGTGGTAAGCAGTGTTGGGCAATATTACTTAGGAGAGTAATCGCTACTTATTACTTATTACTTATTACTCCTTGGAAAAAGTAATAATATTATATTACTTATTACTTGGAATCAAGAGTAATAATATGTAATATATTAAGTTATATTACTTTTTTTTTTTTTTTTTTTTTACCTGCAAAATCTGTTTAGCCAGCTCCTTTTAGAACTGAATCCAATTTATTGGAACAATAAGAGTCTCTGGGATGCGATTAAAGAAATTATAATTGCAGGCTTTGTAATTAATTAATCTCAATTAATCACATTTTAATCACACATCAATATTTGACCTGGGAACAGTTAGAAACCTTTTTTAATGGATTTTGATATAGGCCTACAAGCGAATCAATTAATAATTAAGACATATAATATATAACCCAACAAAACATTGCTTATTTTTTATTACATTTAAAACTCTCAGCTCTGTTGAAGACCCCTGCCCATATTATCCTTAAATAATAGGCTACATATTTTCTTTTCTGCCTAAAAAGTTTAGGCTATTTTAGACGTGAGGTGCAGGGGCTCTGGGTGTTCCCACTAAGGAAAGTAGGCTTTCAACTCCCTAAAACCGTCTATTTCGGTGAGTAGTTTTACATTTTACAACAGACATGAGGCTTATTGGGCTCAGACAGTGGAGGCTACGCTAACTGGCAGCAACTCAGTCCGCAGTGGTCCACGGTGGTCCCGCTGAGCTCCGCGGACGGTCCGCGGCGGACCCCCGCGACGGACCCCTCCGCGGCGGAGGCGGGCGGACCCCCGCGACGGACCCCTCCGCGGCGGACTCCCGCGACGGACCCCTCCGCGGCCGAGAGGAGTGCTTGTAGATTGTAAATGTCCCATCCATGTAAGCGCGTTGCACGCTGTATGCTCTCACTGTGACAGGCAGCGCAGCGCTGACACTGGTCCATGCACTGGTCTCATGATGACATAAGCAACGTCATAACTGTGCGCACTGCGCAAATGACTGATCTACAAGCTACATCGCATCTCTGTAGATGTATGTTGATGTCTTGTAGATCTGTTCTTTTCTGCAATCGGCTAAAATGGCTAGTAACGGAGTAACGAGGCTTTTTTTTGCGGAGTAAAGCGTTATATATTACCATTTTTTTAGAGTAATACCTTACACTACTCGTTACTGGAAAAAGTAATAATATTACAGTAATATATTATTAGTAATTCGTTACTGCCCAACACTGGTGGTAAGTGGGGAACATAGAACCTGGGGAACATAGGTACGGTCCAGATGTTTTGGGTGGAGGTTCTTCCTTGGCCATACTGGGAAGGTGCGTTTAAAGTTTCTCACAGATCAGATACTTGTGACATTTTGTGGGCCCCTCCTGCAAACTTTGAAAGCCAATCAAAGTCAATCGGAATGGAAACCGAGAAATCTGACAGATGCATCCTGATCATATGACAACAGAGATATGGTGTACCAATTTTGGCGAGGTTTGGATCAAAACGTTAGGGGTTGCAAAAAGTGAGCAACTTGGCGGAACACTCTTCAGGTGAAAATGGGAGTGGATTATTTGGGGGGTTGATGCAAGTATTCAAAATCACATCACACCAGTGTGAACCGAGCGGTGGTGTCCATTAATTTCAAGGCTGTGTGTGTGTGTGTGTGTGTATGCGTGTATGCGTCTGTCTGTCTGTGTGTGTGTGTGTGTGTGTGTGTGTGTGTGTGTGTGTGTGTGTGTGTGTGTGTGTGTGTGTGTGCTTGTGTGTGTGTGTGCTTGTGTGTGTGTGCGTGCGTGCGTGCCTGCGTGTGCATGTGTGAGTGCATGCATGCATGTACATTTCAAGGCTGCTCAACAGCACCTCTCTGGTCAGTCAACGGTATTGCAGGCCAGGCTCAGGCTACATACAGACAGACAGACACGGACGCATACACGCATACACACACAGCCACGCTATGGAGACGGTGTGACCACCACTCAAAAATAATTTTGATTGGCCGTGTGCGCGCGCGTGTGTGTGTGCGCGCGTGCGTGCGTGTGTGCGTGAGTGCGTGCGTGCGTGCGCAAGCAAGAGTGTGCGTGTTTGGAATGTGGATGGTTGGATAAGCGAGCCACCAAGTGTGCCACGATAGTGTGGCAGGCAGGGGGAATTCAGTCAGGCGGCAGCCCAGACCTAATCCCCAGGCATAGGAAGCTATGTCCTGAGCGGTTATGGGCCACTGCCTTAACGCAGTGAAAATAAGTGTGAAAAAGACAGGAGATGGATGTGTTGTCATTGTTAATGCATGGTAGTTGTCCAGAAAAGACACCGGCATTTTGAATGGGTGAAATCATATGCATGTGATGAAATTCCTATTAAGTGACGTTGGCCGGTGTCCACGCTGCCACTAAAATGGCAATAAATATTCTTTTGAATTTACAGCCAACTTAAGGTGCTGCGATTTTTTGTCCTTTTAGCAGACATTGTTTTTGCGACCATAGGTCGCAGTTTAACTGTGAGAACCGGCACAGCTTGTCTGTATGTAACTATGTATGTATGTATACGTGTAATGCCTGATACTGTGGTGATGAACATCACAGGTGACATTGCAGTGATGTCAGATACTCAGAGCAGGGATCTCCATATATAGGCACAAACAGGTGACATCACAGTGATGTCAGATACTCAGAGCAGGGATCTCCATATGTGGGCATTGTTAAAACGCACAAGCTGATTAAAGGGATACTTCACTTTAAAAAAAAAATTGGTAATTTTATCGTTTAATCAGAATGAAAGTCAAATTGACAAAACATAATGGTATATCAATTGACCAGCAACTCTAAGCAAGCAACATAATCACAATCAAGACTAAAACCAAAGCCCAAAGCAATATTTTGGGCCTAAATAACAGAATATGTTAAAGCTATACTGTGTAAGTTGCTCAACTAGTGGTCAGTAGCTCTATAGCAAACCTCGGTCGCGTCCGCGTCTTTTGGCCGTTTTTCGCCGCGGACACCCCCGCGTCTGCCTCCACCTCGCCGAGATCTATCTTTAGAGGGGTCCCTGGTTCCTGTGCGTTCAGGCATTCCGGAGAAAAAGACTCCTTCAACCATGCTTCACCGTTCACCCGAGTATAGAGACACACGGGAGACTACAAATATGGCCGCCCTAGCGACCCCACTTCAAGATGCGCTGTGATTGGCCGGCAGTGTATAACCCTCGCTGTGATTGGCCGGTAGTGTATGATGACGTCATTTTGCCGCGAAATTCTCTCCCCCTCACGGCTCATAGAAAACATAAAGAGAAGGCTTTTGAAGCTGAAAATAACGGAGTGGGCGTTCTAAAACTTTAGCGAATTAACAGTTAGGACAATTTTAAGATTTGTTTTATAAAAAAAGTTACATGGTATAACTTTAATGTTATGTCATAATGTTAATGTTATGAAATTAGACCTTTTACGGTGTTCAGAGACATTTTATTACGCTCTGTTTATGAGAGGGTCTGTGTGTGTGTGGTTTCCGTTTTCTGGAGCTAATTTCAAAAACAGCTCAACCGATCGGTGGCAATACTTTTATCTAAAATGGGTTTCCATTCCTTATCATAGCATGAAGAATGCTCTGTTACACAATGTAAGAGCAAACATAATTTGTCCTTTAGTTGTTCAGTGAACCATATCAGTGATCCTATACAGAAAAGGCAAGAATTGTTGTCGCCGAGTTGACAGACCAGGGAAAATGGGAGAAATGGAAGCAGGGAGGGTTTGTTCAGAAAATCACATTCTAACGCACATTTACTCCTGCATAACGAGCAATCAATTAGTCTACAAGATCAATACACAATGTACTATAAAGTATAACATTCTTTCACATTCACAAAGCTACAGAGAGGGTTTGTGAGGGCATATCCCCCGCATGCTCACAGCAATGAGGATGTCTCATTGTAATTGACCATATTCACACAGCTGCCTTTTCTTTTTTTGCTCTTACCCCCAAGTATGAGGAATGAGCAAAATGGCCATATTTAGTAATAACAATCTGACACAAGAGGGTCTGTGAAAAAAGTTTTCCAATTGTTTTCTCTTGGCTTAGGAAAGGGCAGATTTATTAACTCGTTTGCTGCTATTTTAAACATAGGCTGAACTGTTTTCCTGCCAAATTGTCCTTACCTTTTAACGTGGGCACGTGCACGCATAGTGCATGATCTGTGCGCGACTCATGTAGTAGACCGGTAGACTTGATGACAGCTTTTGAATAAAAAGTGTTTACATAAGAAAACATTGGAAACAGCCAGCTGTGCGCTATGGTAACACGTGGACACGTCCGCGGCCGCGCACATAGCAGACGATATGTGCGCGGATCAATTGCCACGCGGGCACAAGAATCAAACAGCTATCAACTTTTTAAAAAAAAACGCGTGGAAAAAAGACGATGATATGACCGAGCAGGATGCTTCCTTGTTTACATGGAAACCTATGGGCCCGGAGCTATGATTGGCTCTCAGACCGGATATGGAAACCTAGATCCGGTCTAAACCGGAAATACCACCAGATACAGTTAGGAGGCGGGCCTAAAGTCTCCGAAGCGGCTATATACAGCGATCATACTTTTAATCGTTTCATAATGATTAAAGCTAATTAAATCTTCGGGCTCCTCGGGCATCGCAGAGTGGTAAAGCGGGAAATCTCCGGTTTCTACGGGGATCGCAGGAAATGAGTTAAGCTAAATATCTTTTTGAGCCCAACCAATGCAATTCCCCTTGGTTCTCTTGATTGCCTGCAGTTTTTGAGCGGTGGTCACACCGTCTCCATAGCGTGGCCGTGTGTGTATCCGTGCGTGTGTGTGTGTCTGTCTGTCTGTGTGTCTGTAGCCTCTGGTGTATGTAGCCTGAGTACCCTGGGTGACCAGAGAGGTGCTGTTGAGTCTAGCCTGGCCTGTGCATCAACTGCAACACACACACACACACACACACACAAACACACAGGGGGGGAGGGGGGGGGGGGGGGTTGGTGGGTAAACCACCGCTCAGTTCACACGGGTGTGATTTTTTTTACACAAACTACTACTAAGGTTTTATGAATATTCCACATTGCATTTCCCCCCTTTTGTTTTTCTTCATGTTACCAACCACAATGTAGTGGAAGGAAGACACAGAAAATGTGATCTCACTTTAAAGGGAAGAAAAGTGAATTAAACCAGATTTTCTTGTAACTGAGAATTGAAACAACAACAGCAACAAAAAAAGGTTTACCTTTGTGGTTGTCACTGAAATAGCTGAAGTAATTGGGGCACGTTATGGTAACCACTTCACCAACCTTGGCAGATGGCCAGCAGGCAATGATATCCCACATGCCTTGGCAACCTGCCAGGAAAGAACATTACCATTCACATATTGTTACTCACTGACTCACAAGGACAGCCACAAAGGCCTACTTTATAAACATCTCTCACACACACACACACACACACACACACACACACACACACACACACACACACACACACACACACACACACACACACACAGACACGCACGTTGCACGCACACACCGAATATTAACAACAAGTGCAGTAGAACAAATGTAAATAATATGGTTAACAACATATTATTGCAACATTAGTGCAACATGATTAGGGATGTGGCTTGTGTGCGTGCTTAAAAAAAAGAAAAAAGAAAAAGAAAAGGCTATTCAGCACACAAAAATGAATGTGCCTTTAACCAAGATATTATTATTTGATACTTTTTGTCATAAAATATTTTGCACGGCTAATCCTGACACAGAGTCTGCTGGTTTAGCAGGGGGAGGGAGGGGCAGTTTTTTTATTCTTGTTTTTTCAATATGTCAAAGATGAAAACTATTGAACGACACGTTACAGACAGTGCTTGAATTGGTCCAGTACTCACTGGTACAGAGTACTGTACCAGTTCGACTACCTCCATTTTTGGTTTTTGATATGATAAAAATGTGAGGAGACACATTAGGGAGGAAAATTACACTGATGAAGCTTTTACTTAAAATGTTCATGTTCATATTCATCCATCCATCCATCCATCCTTCCATCCATCCATCTTCAACCGCTTATCCGGAATCGGGTCGCGGGGGTAACAGTTCCAACTGAGACTTCCAGATTTCCTTATCCCGAGCAACTTCCTCCACTCCCTCAGGGAGAATACCGAGGCGTTCCCAAGCCAGTTTGGAGATATAATCCTTCCATCTGGTCTTTGGTCTGCCACGGGGTCTCCTCCCAATGGGACGTGCATCGAGGACCTTCCTAGGAAGGTGTACTAGTGCAAAATCAATAGTACTAGTCATGCAAGTTAAATGTTCCTATATGTCCGTCCCAGGCCGAAGGCATGGGGAGACTATGTTTTCGCCCCTGTCCATCCGTCCGTGGTGCTCCAAAATTAATATGCTGTCTGCATCAATAATCAAATGCTGGTATGAATATTCATGCTAAATACAAGGTCAATTAAAATGCAAAACACAAAAAAATCCTTCTATTAATTCGCCAAATATCTGGTAACGTCACACCCATGTCACGTTTGTGCCACTCAGTCAGTAAGTGCCTGATTGGCCAATCTGACCCCACGGCTTAACTGAATGGTTGAGCTTCGCGAAACGCATACTGTAGCGTATAGCCCATACTGTATACGTGACACGGTACGCAATTGAACAGAAAGTGGGCAAAATCAATACTATAGAAGACTGTGATAACAGAATGGCAGTTATGTTGGGATGGAGGAGAAGGAAGGCATCTTTATCAGCTTCAAATAAAAGTGTGTGAGAATAGAAGGTACAGTATGGGAAGGAGGTAATTACAACATGTCCATGTATTCCTGACTTTATGGCCCCTTTGTGTGCCAGTCTAGTAATGAGTAAATACAAATCTATCAATAATGAAAAGTTTACAGCAGTTATCCTTAACAGGCATCTGTTATGGTTCTGTAGTATACATTCCAGTGTCCTTCTACGAATGTGCCAGAGCGTCAAGCAGGAGTCATTAATCCAAGAACAGAATGTAAGGAGGTTTAGTTGTGGACCTTGATACTGGCACAAAGGACTAAACAGATTGCTTTGTTATTGTACCAAGGGGTGAAGAGTCTCTGACTCCTACTGTACAGTAATCGCTGTACAGGGGCGTCACAAGGGGGGGGGAGTCTGTGGGACTGAGTTACTAGGGCCCAAGGTGGAGGGGCTTTAATTATTTTGTACTGTGACCGCTCTTCCCCACTTCCCCACTTTCTTTTTGTCTTTATCACGCAAATGTATTTAATACAAATCAAAATCATATAAGCACATATAGCTTGCTGCTTAGCAGAAATGGAAATTCATTAAATGTAAAGATATTTTAATATATATTTTCGTGAACAGAAATGACGAACAGATGACAGCTTCCTGTCTCGGATTTCAGGAGGTGTACAGTTACTTGCACCAGCAGAGTGCGCAAGTAGGGAGTGCTGTCTGTATGTGACTGACAGCACAAAGGTGAGTGCTGTCTGTATGTATGTGACCGACAGTGAAAAGGCAGGACTTTTAGCAAATAAGGGAGCAGGGTTCTCAGTGATGTCACCATCAAGTTGGCACCTGGACAGAGTGCCAACTTGCCCACATACGTACTACAGCACTCATCACCCTACTTGCGCTCGCAGCAACCTACAAGTGCGACCTGATACATGGCACAAGTTAGCACCTCGACAGAGTGCAGTCTAGTTCCAGACTCTATATAGCATTCGGAGATTGTGGAATAGTTGTCTGGCTATGTGAGACTGGGTCATCATATAGAGGGTGTGAAGTTGCCCGAGCGGCCAGGCTTCCAAAAACAGATGCCATTTTGGGTTTTTTATTTCGCCCAACTCCAAAAACAAAAATTACAAAAATAACAAACGTTGAGACTGAGAAATACTACAATGAAAAATAAACAATTAGGGCTGACACCAACAAAACCAACAGGCTAGCGTTTAACGTGCGCTTGCCCAGGCCTTACGGCCTGGGCATAAATATAACGATTGCATTCACCACGGCTTCGTAACTCGCGCGGCGCTCCGCCGGCCGCGCGGCCCTGGCCCGCTCTTCGCGGCCACTCGCGCCTGCGGCGCTCGGGGGCGAAGAGCAGGACCAAGGTCCGCTGGCCTTCGCGCCGCTTGGGGCTTCGTGGACCCAGGGGGGCCTCGTAACTCGTTTGGGCTTCGTGGATACAGGGGGGCTTCGGTAGCCGCTCGCAGTGTCGTGGACAATAGAGCGGCGCACCGCCTGGAGTACGTTGTATTGGCGACCGCTTGCTCCGCCCCGTGCCGCACCACGAGTGCTCCGCGTCTCGAATGTGCTGTTTCTCTAATATACTATGACAAATACACAGTTTAACACAACAACAGGTTTAAAACCATTAGTCCTTGCATGATATAGAAAGCAGCCTGGTTTATGTGTGTATATAGGGCACGGGCAAGGCTGCCCCGTGACCGAGGGGATGGGAAGGTTTACTCAGGACAGCTTCCAGTATAGGACTGTTTGTTTGAACTTATCAACCTCTCTGGAGTTGTTGGCCTGCAGCCTGCCCTCCAATCTGTCCTGGTATTGACGTTCCTTGGCCACCAGCAGAGCCTTCTTTATATCCTTGCGGATAGCCTTGCCCCCCTCTGTGACGTGTGCCACGAAAGCCCTCTGCTTCCTGTTGTCAACAAGGCTGTGATTGATCCAGGACTGGAAATCTTTGGTGGAAAATGGTCTCCTTACAGAACCTGATTTAATCTGTAATCCACTGGCAGACATGCCCGCCCGCCATCAGGAATTATACAGTATACACTTTCCGAAATTGGGCTCCCCCTCCCCCCATAACCAATGATGCCTGCTACATACATTTAGCCCTGTCATTTGCTAAGTTAAATACACAGCTGTTTTACAACATAACTGAAACGAAGAATAGTCTCTGTATGAAGTGTAAACAACATTAGAGTATGAAAGACATGGGCCTAATATGTGGGTATTTTGATAGGATCTATAGGCTGTAAAGGTAGCCTACCAAACAGTTGACTATGCATAATACTGTAACTCCCAGGTTCTAAATTATTTACAGCAGTCATGACTGAATGAAGCGCAGGTATTTTCCAAATAGCCTAATACAATTTCCGTTTCTCAAATGAAAATAATACCAGTTCACTCTCTTTTGTGCCTTAAACACACACATCAAAGGGAAGTCTGCAGCCATTGTACGTAATAATTTGAGTAAAACACACAGAATATTAGGATATCAGCAGATTCAGAAACTTAACTAGAGAGCCCTTAAAGCTTAACTTACATTTCAGAACTGAGTGTGACAGTTCTTCATCGCCTTAAAATTTGAGGTTTTAAACTGTATCCGATATTTCTATTCTCTGTGCCAGCTCATGGAGATTGTAAACAGTTAAGTGTGTCTTGTTTCATTATTGCGCAGGTAGTTTATATTTTATATTAATAGGAGAAACCGAAGCACTCAACTAGACGTGCGCCTATAGTGGTTTATTTCCATCTGTTATTTCTGCTCTCTAGTTTTATATTCACAGACAGAATATTTGTGATCTGTTTGCCCCATTTGCCAACGGAAATTCCGTGGTCTTACTCTCTCTTGTATTACAGGTGCGTAGGCCAGTTGTTCTCAACCTGGGGGTCCCCAGATTATTTTGAAGGGTCTCCAGATGATTAACAGCCCGGATTTCAAAAAACATATTTAGAAAAGCCTTTCAGGGCTGAAATTAATTGAGTGGGTGTTCTTTAGCGAAACTTTAGCGATTTAATAGTTAGGACAATTTTAAGATTAGTTTTATTGGAAAAGTTACCCCCCGGCTCCACCGGGCGCGTCGAGCGTCGCGTCAACGTCATCGCTGGGAACGCTCCCGTTTTAATCAATGAAGGGTGCTCCACTGCCGACGTCAACGTCGGAAGCTCAAATTCGCCCCGGTTCATTTTTTGACGCCGTCCGACGCCGGCACGACGCCGTCATTTTGGTGGAGCCCTAGCCTTATATAGTAATAAAATAGCTTTAATGTGCAACATTGTTTTCTCACTCAACAGTAAACAAACCAACGTTTTAAGTGTATAGAGGGTATCTGCATATTTCTAAAGTGACAATCTAAGGACTTTAAAAAAAATCTAAAATAACAAATTAAACATTGGCCAAATTGTCAAATATTAGAGGCAGACATTGTGAAAATAACCGATCTACATGCTCACAACGCGAGGCGTTGTGAGCATGTAGATCTGCTATTTTCACAATATAACCGTGTTATACAAAATGTAATGCCTCAACTCTTAGTGCTCGTAAGGTGGGGGGGGTCCCCAATTAAAATATGATTATTTGGGGGGTCGCGGCATGAAAAGGTTGAGAACCCCTGGCATAGGCTACCCTTTGTAGATTAGGTGTTTGTTAATCACAAGGTTTAACATCTTATGCTCACTGGCATGATCCAACATCAAAAATCCATGATGGATATTCTGTTGGGGGTATAGCGATTGAACGGAGAAATGAAATACAGTATGATTGATAATGATCGCCCTTCATTTTCTCCTCTGCAAATGTCAAGATCATAGGCTCATCCAGTATGCTGTGTGTGTGTGTGTGTGTGTGTGTGTGCGTGCGTGCGTGCGTGCGTGCGTGCGTGCGTGCGTGCGTGCGTGCGTGCGTGTGTGTGTGTGTGTGTTGTGGGCTTGTGGTGTAAAAACATTC
Source organism: Nannobrachium achirus (assembly GCF_963921795.1). Lineage (NCBI taxonomy): Eukaryota > Metazoa > Chordata > Actinopteri > Myctophiformes > Myctophidae > Nannobrachium > Nannobrachium achirus. The sequence goes on along the minus strand of NC_137828.1, from coordinate 35,771,062 downwards.
ATAGGCTGTCTGCTCCATTGGGTGGAGCTTTGCACTGTGACTGATCTTGCTGTTCTAAAATGAGAAAGTTTAACAATGGCAGGTTGGACATAATGTAAATAGTGCTGTGAGTCTAATGAATACGGCCATGCACATGATCAGCACTCACTGCCTAGGCTATGGTCACCTCTGCTGTTTGTTTACATGAACTTCCCACGTGCTTTGACATGATCTGTCGTTTCATATCAGAACCTTGAGCTAACCTTAAGTTAGCTCAAACAGAACACAACACACCCTTGTTGAATTTGTTATACGTAATGATTGAGTCCGTCCGTGTGGGCACTGCTTTGATCCTTATCTGTTCAACAACCTTCAGTCATTTCTCCACTTCCCTATCTGCTTCCCCGACAGGAAGGTATACTGTACGCCACTGGCAAAGGTCACATCCCTACTAATAAATGGATTAACAGCTGTTGTCTAATGTACTGCGCATGCGTGTGAGTTTGTGAGAATACTATGCTTATATTCAAAGCTTGAGGCTGTGCGTCATATGGTGTCCCGGTGTTCAGTGACTTCCTAGAAACAAACGGAACGGCCATAAAAATGAGGAATACCTCCTGACAGGTTGTATATCCTAGCATGTAACATTCGTGAGAACACCGCTCACATGCCAAAACCACTGTGTTCACATGTGTTCGCGTAGGGGTCGGGGTGTCCTCCTCCCTGTGCCTGACCGCATACCCCGTTTTCAATTTCTGAGTGTTAATTAATCCTCTTCTTTGCAATCCCTGGTGAAGAAGGCCAGCTCCGTCGTTGGTGCTAAACTGAAGTGCGTAGGTGAGAACTGGGAGGACGCTGGAGGCTCTCAACCCCTCCATGACAAGGTAGTGGGGTCAATGAGCAAGACAGGTAACCACAGAATCATCTTCCCCGGGCAGCATAACAATAGACTTGGTCTGTCCTTTGTGCCGGTATGAGGTTACAGTATACAATAATGTATATGTTGTACCGGTAAGTGATGAATTGAGTACAATGGATCACAATGGAAACAAGACCCCTGGGGCTTTTTGACTTTTAGCAGACCTCTTTTGACTGTACTGTTGTACTGTAAACAAACACAGTCATAGTAGACATAGTCTACTTTATGACTGTACTATCGGCCTTACTGTAAAGTAAACAAACACAGTCATAGTAGAGCCAGTTATCAGTGTATTATTTTCCTCACTGACACCGAACAGTGTAGTTATTGAAGTTGTTGATACTGTACTGTGTCTGTGTGGCGAAGTGAGTCATGAACCAAGGAGTCCAGGGGAACATCATGTTTTATTGTATGGCGACCTATAAGTCCAACGGTACCGGAGTTAAGTTGTTCACAGACACATGGAAAGACGGACGGACGGACGGACGGACGGACGGACTGACGGACGGACGGACGGACGGACTGACTGACTGACGGACTGACTGACTGACGGATGGACGGACGCACACACAGTCACACACACACAGAATCTCAGCTTAGCAGAGACAAAAAGTTAAATAAAATCTGGACAAAAGTTTAATGAATTGGTGCACACTTCCCAGAGCTCAATTTTGCTTCAATAGGCCTATACAGTATTAGCTTTCTTGGGAACAGAAAGCCAATTCACAGTTGGTAAAATTACATTTTTGACAATAATACAAATCAAGCTAATTGCTGCCTCCCCATTTTTTTCCCAAATACTTTCTAAACACTAAGAATGAGAGTGTGAAGAGTGTGAGAATAGGAGAGTAGGAAAATGACCTGAAGTGACGTTCCCAGAGGTACTGTTCGCACATCGCTCTTTCTCCAGCTCAATCTCGTTCACCACACACATCTGCGCTGACGGCACCTACAGGAAAGGCAGAGTTGAGGTTGAAAATTACCCACTTTTGTTCCTGTGCAATATGGCGAACACTGAATTTATGTGAGGTGAGTTATGTTCCAGATTAATGCTTCTTTGCAAATGTTTGGCATTCTTCTTCCACACATGTATGTAAAACAGATGTTTGTACTCTCATGAGCTAGGATTTCACTTGTTACAAGTGGACACAGTACACATATACAAACATAGAACGGAGATATACTGTAGGCTATCCTCAATACTGTTAATGTAGTATTTCTAATGCAATGAAATCCCTACCAAAAACACAACTAAATCAATCTGAAATACTATGCACTGTATACGGTTTCAACTTTCAATCAATTTCAATTCAATCTTAACTTAAATGTAGACAGGAAAAACATGCAAAACAGAAATACATATAAATACCCAAAGAAATCCCCAGAGAGCCCCCATCTCCACAGAGAACCTTCCATTCCCTACATATAGACGGTATCATGCAAATGGTATAGACGTGCAGAGTGGACCAATGACCAATCTGTTGCAGTGACTGTCTGTGTCAACAAGCGATGACAAACTCAAGCTGACAGACGCTGGCAGAGCCTGCGGGTCAATGAAGAAGTAAGTACAAGACCAGAGAGCGGCTTGAAAAGGCCAATGGAGATAAAACTGTCGAGGGAGATCAGGAGAGAGACAGAGAGAAAGAAAGAGACAGACAGGCAGAGGGAGAGAGAGAGAAAAGAGAGCATAAATAGATGCATCAGAGAATGAGAGATATGGCCAAGAAGGTCCACGTGGTCTGCATGCAGCAGCAGCAGCAGAGAATATTGATGGCCCCCCATGGACGGAGGTTGAGGGCCACAATGATATAAGGCACAAGCAAAGGGCATGGAGTACGCATAGAATCACATACTAAAAAGAGCACAATGCATGTTCTGCAGGGATGGAACACCCATCCAGCACTCATTCGTGTTGATTTCAAACATTGCATGCATGCAGAAAGGGTTTGCTCTCGTGGGTTTTTCCATGCAACCGCACTTGCAATTTCTCAGAATTGCATCTTAGTCGGCGGATATCTTAAAAAGTCTTGGAATAAATTCCTTACCAAAAAATGTCTTCCACCAATGTGTTTGTAAAGACTTCTAGTAACACATCCCACAAAGACTGAAATTCAGTTTCCCTAGGAGAATCCTTGACAGCTGCTGAAAGCTGGGGTCCTATTAACTTAACTATACAGGATAAAACACACCAAATTAAACATGCTTTAAGTAGCATGTGAGGGGTCAAACTAGGGGTTTTTCATGATTCTGAATCCATTGCAAGCATTTGTTTTGCACGAAAAACATTCCTTGGGCTAAAAACGCCCCCACAAAAATATGGTTTAGTGATGATTCATCACTTTTCACAGTTTTGGGGAGCCGCCTTCACCCCAAGGAATGTTTTTTGTGCAAAACAAATGGTTGCAATGGATTCAGAATCATGAAAAACCCCTAGTTTGACCCCTCACATGCTACTTAAAGCATGTTTATTTTTGGTGTGTTTTTTTCCTGTATTGTTAATTTAATGGGACCCCAACTTTCAGCAGCTGTCATGAATTCTCCTAGGGAAACTGAATTTCAGTCTTTGTGAGATGTGTTACTAGACGCCTTTACTAACACATTGGTGAAGAAATCTTTTGGTAAGGAATTTATTCCAGGATATGGCACTATTTCCGAAGATATCTCCCGACTATTTGTAGTTATTATTGAGCGTGCTCCTGGAAGGAGCTAAGCTCCAACATTTGGCTTTGTCCAAAGTTTGTTGTACGCCCAGGATCACATTGGCCAAGAGAGAACAGCATTCTAAACCCCTTTAATCCTGGATTAAAGGACGACTTCACCACTTTTCGACCTATCTTCACATAATTGGTCCTCACTACTAATGTTCAAGATAAAATAGTAAAAAAAGAAATCTACTCGGTTTGTGTCTCTTAGGAGAGCTGTGGGCAGTTCAAAAACCCATCTGCCAGTGACAATTTACAATTTACAATTTAGGCATTTAGCAGACGCTTTTAATCCAGAGCAATTTACAATAAGCAAGGTAATACATCAATACAATAAGCAAGTCAATATATCAATACATCAACATCAATACATCAAATGCATAGAAAATACAATCTAGACCAAAAAAAAAAGAGACCGAGCACCTAATCAGTAAAAAAAAGCTTGAAATAAAAACCTAAAAAAATGCTATCTAACTGAGTGACCTCACCGTTTTTTTAATATATATTTAAATATTTCGATTTTTATTATCACAAGAACAATGGTTTCCATTATGTCATTGTAACTTTTCAGGAATAGAAAGCCTGTAGTTTCTATTAGTTTGGATTCCCTATCGATGGTGTCACTGGCAGACAGGTTTCTGAACTGCCCACGTCCCTCCTATGAGACACAGACAGAGAAGTCTTCCTTTAAGTTGCAAGATCAGGGGCTCACTGAACTGAACATCTATCTGAAGGCGCCAGAAAATGTAGCGATGATCATGAGCACCTTGACTCCCGATCCCGACGGCCTTTGTCGCCTGTCACTCCTGTCAAATAAAGGCATATAAGCCCCCTCCCCCCAAACAAAAGAAAGATGAATCATGAGTCATGACAACACTTTACATAAACAGAGCAGCAGACAATGGGATTCCTCTGAATGCCGTTGTATTGCACTGTCCTTCAGATGGCTGTTGCAAACGTGGGTGAAAAGGTGACAAACCAGGATACAATGCACAACTTGTGAGGTGCTGCTGGCCGTGAGATGCTGGTTGCTTGGGAACATGAACTAAAGGAAAAATATATTAGTCGCATGCTCCAGCCTCACTGGCAATGCTACTGGCAGCAATTCTAGCTTTCGTCATCATCAGGGCAAATATGCCATGATAAAATAAAACCAGGGCAGGAAAGAGAAACACAAGATAGAAGGAAAAACACAATAACACACAGTTATGACAATACCCCAAAAGAAAATGGCTGCATTTAGACAGTATCTTAACACATTTAGACCTGTTGTAAACCAATTGTACCTTTCATGCCAGGAACACGTCTATGTCACTTTAGATGTTAATATTCATTTCTCAGCCTCTTCAGAAAACTCACATAGAATGCTTTTTTTTTATTGGCCTCAGGTCTTAACGGTGAGGCCTTTAGGAGGGCCATTCAACTGCAGCAGCTGAATGGAATGTTTGGTTTGGGGTCTGGTGCAACGCACAGGTTCTGAACCTGGTGAGAGCAGGAGAGGACCTGGTGAGACGTAGGAGGAGCCCGGCCAGGAGTCAACCCATAGAGCCTAGTTCTTCCACGCGCCAGAATAGTGCCCCCAATCCAGGCAGAGTAGTTCCGGTGCAGCACATTGAGTGACCCTGTCTTTCCCTAATAGGACTGATCGTGGATAGCTACTGGGACGTAAGTCGGGACTTGATCAACCCCGGCTGGGTCACCTGGGCGAGGGTGTATGATGTTGCGAGACCCGAAACACCCGTCGACCCCAGGCTACATCACTGATGATACGTCCCAGTTGCATCCTTGTGATGTTTTTTTACACTATTAGTTCTATTTATAGTGGCTCATAGGAATAGACTATGTGACAACCAGGAATAGTTTGGTGACCACCGGAGACTCGGTTGACGGCCGGAATTTAGACGGCACCCGGGAGCAGGTTGGGTTAGCGCCCCAGCCTGCGTCTTCCGTGAGGAAGAAGCCCAACAAATCCACGGTGAGGCCTTTAGGAGGGCCATTCAACTGCAGCAGCTGAATGGAATGTTTGGTTTGGGGTCTGGTGCAACGCACAGGTTCTGAACCTGGTGAGAGCAGGAGAGGACCTGGTGAGACGTAGGAGGAGCCCGGCCAGGAGTCAACCCATATAGCCTAGTTCTTCCACGCGCCAGAATAGTGCCCCCAATCCAGGCAGAGTAGTTCCGGTGCAGCACATTGAGTGACCCTGTCTTTCCCTAATAGGACTGATCGTGGATAGCTACTGGGACGTAAGTCGGGACTTGATCAACCCCGGCTGGGTCACCTGGGCGAGGGTGTATGATGTTGCGAGACCCGAAACACCCGTCGACCCCAGGCTACATCACTGATGATACGTCCCAGTTGCATCCTTGTGATGTTTTTTTACACTTAACAAACTGCTTTACTTCGACTAAAAGTTTCAAATTCTACAGAACACAACAGCCAGTGAAGCGTGTAGACAGAGTGATTCACAGCTGAGGAAATTACCACATTTAAGCATTGGGTTCATAGTAAAACACCACATGAAGGGTGATGATGAGCATCACATGACATTAAAGGCACTTTAAAAACCTTAAAAGGTAAACAAAGTTAATGGCAAGTGTGACACAATAATACAATTATACACAACCACCCGCCCAACGCATCGACTACGGCGCGCAAAGTACCACCCAGAACGCCTGTGATGGACCTGTGTTAACCTAGCCTAGCACAGCTAAAACAATCCACCCATGTTAACATACGGTGGGAATGTATATACTGCAGTTAGTTAGCTGCATTAGTATATAGTCTGGCTACGCCAGGCTAGTGTTAACCTGCATGTCATCCTTATTTTGCCTTGTGTCTGGGCACTCCCATGAGTCACCAGCGTCTCCATCATGATGCAGGCTACCATCTGCAAGCTGTTATTGCAGAAAATCCTCCGTAGCCTGAAGAATAGTAAAGCCACGGCCTGGGAGGCAAGAGACTCATCTGGTGGCTTTATGGTATCTGTTCAGAGGAAGACAGATTGGGAGCTTGTGGTGGTCCCTTTAGTAACCTTATTTTTAATGAGCATGAAAGTATCCTTTGAGCAAAGTAAAGATGAGCCCTTAGTAGAGGATTTACAGTGCAGAAACTAAGGGCGGGGAGGGAGTGAAACGTGTTCCCTTTGTGTTCCAAACAGAATGTCATGTGCCTAAAGCCAGTCAGTTGCCCGTGACAATTACTTGTTTGACTACACAAGTGACAAAAATGAATTACAAACTATGCAGCAAAAAATGAACAACAGCCTAAGAGTATGGTGCCAAATGGTGTTCACACAAATATGATATTCAACTACTGAGTTAAAATTCACAAAATGAATGAACCTTTGAACGTCGCTGACGTCATGTCTTATCTCTTTGGAGAGAAGCAAACCATTGGCAAGAGAACTGAAGTATCCAAATACTGCAATAATCCTACAAATAAATACATTGATTTCCTCATCAGGGGGAAAACAGACATAATATGTTAATGGAATGTGTAGATAAGCCGACGCTGTAGCCTGAGAGCTCAGCACTCTTCATTACACGGGGCGGTGATAGTTCTGTTCTATAATGCTGTGCATTGTAAATACAGCCAGAATACACATGGAGAGCCCAGATACAACAACACAATCGTGAGAGTTCAGGATGGAAGCGCATTTGATAAGCAGTGGTGAAAAAAGTTGCATGTTTACATTACGTGGAAATAATTTGAAACACATGGCACCGACCCAAATTAATAGAGGGACGTACAAAAACACACACGCGCGCGCACACACGTGCACACACAAAGACACACAAAGACTATGTTTTGCACCCTGTCTGTCCGTCCATCCGTCCGTTACCAACTAATCTCCGGCACCATTGGCCTGGTCACTTGCCAAACTCCCTGGATTTTTGATAAACACATTTTTTGACAGTACTCCTACAGATTTTGTCCAAAAATGACTAGTCTCCATCCTAATTGGCTAACATTGGCTTCCAGAGTTTGCGGGATTGGTCAGTTTTGAACAAAATTACTCAAATCACGAACGCAGCGATTTCCATGACATTCTGCAAACACATTCCCACTCTGTGTTGTAGTGCTAAATTTGGAAGTGTGGGCACTCACTGCACGTGCATGCACGCACATGCACGTGCGTCCGTGCGCGTGCACATAACGTTTTCGCTGGCTTAAAACGGGTCTGCGCGGCGGCAGAAATAGCCTTAGACCAGTGGTTCTCAACCAATAATTTGATGACCGGATCATCAGCCAAACTTCCCATGCAAAATAGCTCCACAACTGATATTTCCAATTAATTAATCCATTTTCAAATCTTATATTACCATCTGCTGTTAGTCATGATCATTTCAGCACGGCTGGCAAGCCTATTTCAACCAATTGCTGGGTCAGAACGACCTGAAAATATAATATCAACTGACTTGACTTGAGAGAAGTGTGGGCACTCCGTACCCCCGCGTCCCCCCCCCCCCCCCCCCCCCCCACTACATCCCTGTAAACTAGGTCGAGGAACAACAGCTTTTTTTATTGGCCCGTTGACTGACATGTCATCTACACATCATGGACACAACCTCAACTCCACAAGGAAGGCAGCAGTTTATCAGCTTGACAAAGCACACAAGACAATGCACACACTCTACAGGCCATAGAGATAGACAGACACGCACACGCACGCACCCATGCACACTCCACAGGGGTTTAAACAATTCTTGGATACCTGCCAGCTTTGATGGTTTGTTAGCACCGATCTCATCATGACAGTTGCCTGGCTGGTTGCTGTCTTAAGTGTTTAACGACTGTTTGACATTTGACAACGGCTGCTCTTCGAGACCAGTGCAAGTACAAATACATTACACTAATCAAACAAGCGCAGGGAAATCTGAGGAGGGATAATGGAAAGAAAGGAGGACGTGAGTGTGGTTGTAGAACGCAGATGTGTTTATCTCTCTCCCACACTTCACTGGAGAGCGACTGTAGCTGTAAACCATGCTCAGTCTTTACCAGGGTCGATTTTCCAGGTAAACGGTCGTTGAAGAGGATATAATATGTTACACTTTCTACCATCCCTGAACAATACCAAATGTGCCTGGTTCATTCGCGAGGAGCTAAATCGAGACCTCGTGTGCCAAGCGCGTCTCCGCTGAAAGCACCATGGTAGCGGGCGACGTGAAAATAAAAAGAATAAACACTTCTTTGGTATTTTACCCCTTTTTTCCTGCATAGTTCTGCGTTTTAGTTGTCTATCATTCTATGCTAAATGCACGTCTCCAGCTCCGCATAAAGCACAATGGAAGTACGTGGAAGACGTGTAAATAAAAAAACTATACATTTCTTGGGTATTTTATGAAAATGTTGCAACACTCAATGTTCCCTGCCATGAAGGGAGCGTAGCCAAAAGCTCCCAAGCCGCGAGGGGGCGTCAACCTTGTCCAAAACCTCAGCCGATTTAGCTCTTCGCTCTCTCTTCTAAGAAAATAATTCTGTGCATCTTAAGTATCTTTTAACAAAGTCCACCTAAAATGTTATTGGTTTGAGGCAGTGAGTTTCTGGACTATTTTAATAATCACACACATCCTTCGTACTATTCCTACCTCTACTGTCTGCATTGTGTTAACAAATACTGTAAGTAACAGACATACAGCTCCATCTATGGTGAATTCATGGTGCTTGGTGATCTACTTATTAGGGGGACTTTCTGCACACTTCATGACACTAAAACGCCTAAACAGATAACGCCTAATGCTGATAAAGCATGTCAAGCTCAGCTGTGCTATTTTGTAAGGGCAGCTGGCAGCCGACTGTAGAGCAGACACAGATGTATTGAGAACAGACTGTCAAACATTTAAATATTTTCCACACCAACGCCTACAACAAACACAGAAAATATGTTAACAAAAGATGCCCCAGATTGCTACAGTTCTGCGGTATGGAACATCGCTCTGATAGAGGCTAGAGTGAAGAATAAAGAAATAGAAAAGATGTATAATCACACTGTCACATAAATGTTCACAGCATGCATGTGAACATAGGCGATTCTAGTATCTTCTAGCAGGGGGTGCAAGACAGGCTGGATTCCTCATGCACGCGCGCAAGCAAGCGTGTGTGAAAAATGTGCCACCCCGTTAGAGTCACCTATGCGATCATTGCACAATTAAAATACGTATAATAGGCCTATGCCTGAGCAAAGTAAGCCATTTACCATGAGAGGGAGTGGGTTGTTGGCTGATTTACCACTGTTTCAGGGTTGTGCAACGAGCCGCCAGGTGAATTGCCTGGTCTGCTGAACAGGCAATTCTCAAAGTGGGGTCCAGGTACCCCAGAGGCCCAGGTGGGCGGTGTCCCCAGCCAAATGTGTTAATAGCGTCACAATCATTTTAACCACTTTAGCCATAATTTATATTTTGTCTGTTCAAGAATGGCTTATGGCAGATATGGCCTACAAGCTCCTACAAGCTCAAATCATTAAAAAAAATTGCAAGTCTTTCTTTTTTATTAACTTCTGACTAAAATCTTTTCTTCCGGATGTTCCTGGCACAAAGTCATTTTGAGATGACAGCCAAATCCATATCAACTAGTCCTTACCCGTTCAAAGATATGAGCTCCGAAATGATGTGCAGTGTGTGGGTTATGGGATGTGCACTGTGCACACAGTATATGAGGGATGGAAAGTAACTTTCTGGTGCTTGCATGATAATATGTAGGAGCATCAATGTAAGAAATACCCGTTTCGTTTAATGGCTTCAGAGATACTGTGTACCGATCTGTAACAGGGCCAGACAACACCCCCCAAACCCCCCCCCCCCCCCCCCCCCCTACACACACACACACACACACACACACACACACACACACACACACACACACACACACACACACACACACACACACACACACACAGACAGAGCTGGTTAAACATGTTGCCCCATGCTAGATGCAGAATAGATATGCCTCATGCTAGATGCAGAATAGATAGTAGATACACCATAAAAATGCTAATATACAGCATATGATTTGTGAAAGTGACAAACGGGCTTCACAGTTATGTCAGGTGTGTTCATATGCTAATGGTGATGCGATTTCAGATCAATTGCTCCAGCCACTGAGGAGAAACGCTGTGACAGACACTCAGACAGACAGACATTCAGACATTTGGAAAATGATATGTTTGATAGGGGATCCCTGACACAAAAAGGTACAGAGAATGCCCTCCCCTATAGCCGTCTTCCCACTCGCAAACACAGAATCATACCACAGCCCCCACAATGGTGGGCAGCCAGGAACTGTAACCCTGCGCCACTAACCGGAAAGCTCCCCAGTTACCTTTCTTATCAATAATTCATGATCAGTGAAATGATTGCATGCAATAATCTTTCCTTATCTCTATAGGGCAATGCACATGAAGATGACTCCTCACCAAAGAGACTATAAGAAACTCCTTCCAACTCCTTGCTCCAGACTGGCAGTCTGTGGCATTTAGTGGCAAACTTGGCATTTAAAAGTCGGGCGACGGAAGATTGCATTCAGACGAGACATCCGTAGCCTGCACGTGAGCCTGCAGCACTAAGCTGGTGTGTTGCCAGGTTTGCTCATTATAAGCGACTTTGGTCTTGTTTTCCTGTAAAGTCTCTAGTCGCGGGTTGCTTTTGTTCGGGCTTGTTTCTGAAGTGTAGTTGCTTATTTGGCCTTGCTTTCAACATTCTTCGAGACAATAGCTAATGTAATAGAGCTCAGGTGGTGAAACTGTTGGGCTTGTTTTCATAGACCTGGTCAGCACTTGTTTCACAAGTTTGGCAACTGCAGCAGCAGCGGCGTTTCTCTTCTCTCATCAAAACAAAGCACAGCAGCGCTATTACTATTTTGCTTTGGACTCGATTGGTATAGTTATTGAGATTGAGAATATGGTATTTCGTTAAAATGTGCCACGGGAAAATGTATCTGGCTTATTTAGGCTTGGTTTTTGCAGCAGCAGCAAACTAAATGTCCACTCTACAAGTCATAGTCGGAGGCCTTAGGGAGATAGAATGGTAATTTCGTGCTAATCAGTCTAAAAGCACCACCTTTTGCACAGATTTAGCCCAGGCTAAGCTAAATTATTAGAGCATGCCTTGGGCTACATCTGTGCAAAATTTGGCACTTTTAGACTGATTAGCACGAAAAACCCTAAGGCCTCCGACTATCACCTCAATTCTACCAACTGTTGCAAAAGACTGAGCAGGCTCAGTTTTCCACCGACGGGTCCCGTCGGCTTTATCGACGGCAAGCGTCTCTTGCCGACAAGCTCCCGATGGCTCCCTGTCGGCAGCCGATGCTTTTTGACGAAAATCATGGCCGAATCTGTGTGGTTAAAAGTGTGCTTTAAACAATGCACACACAACAGGTCAAAGGAATTTTGTGGTAACACAGATAGAAAACCCCATTCTTTTTTCCCAGTGGCAGTGTTGTATAAGGAGAATTTTCTCATATTTGTACTATGGGTTTTTATTATCAGATCGTTGTGTACGCTCCCTCTAGTGTTGTAGCTGTGTGTCGCTAACTTTTTGGAGGTGTTTGGTCTGATATGCGGGCACTGTGGGGGTTGGGCAGATTTGCAATGACTATTTTGAAAGTCAGTCCCATTTTTATTTGTTTAATCCTGTCTTCTACTCTGTGCCATCCTAGGCTCGCAAAATGTGTGGAGGAGACATGGGTCATGGGCCCCAGGTTGAGAAGTAGTCGAATCAATTTGTTTTGGGAGGTTGGAGTTTAGTCATCAGTGGTGTTTTGATATTGGAGTACCAGGAGGTGCAGTCATACTGTAGAGTGGTGCTGAATGATGGCCCCAGCAAGTATCTTCTACCCCATGTTAGAATGCCTCAAATCTTGCCTGTGTTTAAAACACATTTGAAAACTCACTTACTCACGTACTCTTGGCTTTCAATGACTGAGTCTGAGAGTTTGCCGTTTCCATTAGGCAAATATGTGTCGCATCCTCTATGTGTTTTTTTTATTATTTGTTTACAGAGTGTACAGCACTTTTGTTCAACGCTGTTAAATGTGCTCTATAAATAAAGTGGATTGGATTGGATTGGATAGATTTGTTAACTGGAAACGTGCCAAACTGAGAATTTTCTGCCAAGTAACACTGGACCAGATATATTGTACGTAATTATGATGATATTAATGACCTTGTCTCAATGGTCTGTTACACTGAAATAATTCATGAAGTACAGAATCTGCCATCAATGTCAGATCCTTGAATAATATCGTGTTGGGTTTTTTATCCCATAATGCTTAATTGACATTTTATGTGTACTTTATGGGGAGGTAAATGACAGAAGTTGTTCTTTGGCTGTTTTAACAGAGAGCAAATTACTTTTATCTTAACACGTTGTGCATGGGAGCACAGGAAAGTTATTATGACTGAAAGCATTGCATCCACTTTGATGTTTTGAGTTATAAACTAAAATGATGGACGAGTAATGCTAAAAGCAAGTGATGAAAGAGACCATGGCTGTTCTCCACCTAATAAGATGTAATGTTTCAGTGAGTCAAAACAGGTACTGTGGGTGTGAAAATAGTTCACCATAATTCACAAGATTACACCAATCAAAACTGTGTGCAAACTTACTGTAAGCATGAGAGCACATTTCAACAACAAGGCAATTATTCAATATGCTTTACACAAAACATCAAACAAAGGAAACACAATAATAAAATGAGTTAGTTAGTTTGTTAGTTAGTTAGGTAAGGGCTCAAACACACTGTACGATTTTGCATAGTCGGCGAGTCATCAGATCATTAGAGTATTTCACACTGCACAAGTGACTTTCTTGAAATCGGCTCGTTGTGGTTTTCGCCGACAAGATTGATCACCGACAGATCACCAACAAGGGGTCACACACTGCCAGATATTTCACCAGGATGCATCCCCGATGCATAGCCAGTATTACATTTGTTTTTATTCTAATTGTGCACGGGAGCGTGCGCTAATGATTTTCCTCGCTGGCTGTGCGTGCGTGCGTGCGTGACACACACACACACACACACACACACACACACACACACACACACACACACACACACACACACACACACACACACACACACACACACACACACACACACACACACACACACAGAGCGCACTCCGCACCTGTTCAATGTTTTCATAATAACACCAGCCATGCTGCTGCGTGGTTTTATCAACATATTGTGAGATGCGTTGGTTTTATATTGTTATGAAGAGAGAGAGAGAGAGCGCGCACGGTGCGCTGCGCTGTGACAGAGCCAAATATCAAAGCTGCTATAGGCCTATCTAGAAATGCTCGGGAAGCTGTCGGCGACCGCTGGAATCGCGCACGGATCTTCTCGCAGTGCTTTTCACACACAGCGAGTAAAACCTCAGCGAGCAAAGCCCGATCTTGCGGCAGATCGCCGTTTTTGTCGGCGAGCGCCAAAATTGGTCGGCAATAGCATAATCGGCTCAAAAAGTCGGGCAGTGTGTTCGAGCCTTAAGTAAGTACTGTAGGTACTTAGCTAACTAACTATTAGACTGCATTGTTTTTGTCTGTGTTTTAAAGGTGTGATGTCATGCTGCTGCCCCGGAAATTAACATTATGATAGGTCATGTGTCTGAAAACGGGGCGGGACAGTATCACAGATTGATTGCGTATTAGTGAATGTATACTTAGCCAATTTACAAGCTCACAATGCATTGCCTTGTGTGAGCTTGTAGCTCTGCTATTTTCTTTCACCACACACACGCACACGCTCACGCACGCACACACACACACACACACACACACACACACACACACACACACACACACACACACACACACACACACACACACACACACACACACACACACACACACACACACACACACACACACACACACACACACACACACACACACAGCGCTCCAGGGTCGCCCCTGGTGCTTCCAGTGGATTAGACAGCAGGAAATACCGTAGCATATGCCATAAGGTTGCAGAATCTTAAATTTTTTACAACTGCTAGTTTTAATTTTTGTTATCAGAATGCATTTTCACTGCGGTCACCATTCTGTGGTGAAGATTCAGAATATAATGATATATGCACACTCAACTCCGCCCCTTCCCCCACAACGGATAACCTCACTCTTTCAGAACAGTAAATTCAATAAATGAATTTGATTGGTTAATATGATTGATGATGTGACGTTGGGATTAGGCACAGCATTACATCAGCATTCGATCATATTAGCTAATCAAATAGCCTTTACCATTTTTTGGATGACCTTCGAGAGTGTAAAAATATAGACCCTTAGTAGAGCATTAGCCTCCAGCAGTCTGTCTTTCCTTTCTGTGTCTAATCCTTGCACTTGTAAACGTAGCACAGAGCAGTAGGGGTGAATCACTTTGCTATTCTTGTAAATGTTAGTGTCACTGTGAGTAGCAATAAATGTAGCGTTATATTTAGATACAGAGGTGGTGCCATAGTTTTGTACTTTTTCTGTTTTGTGGGGAAATCTCGCTGTTTCGAACGACCATCATTTCGACAACGGAACGTCGGGAGGGTTAGCGACTCACCCCACGGAGGTTAGGGTAAGGGTTAGGTTTGGGTGTGGAGTTAACATTACTCTAGTAGACCACGGTGGGGTTATAATGTGCAAGTTTGCCTTCCCTGTGTATTTTTGGTTTCTTCCTGAAAGCTGAAAGCCTCTGAGTCAAAAGGCCAGATCGAAAAACACTGATTTAATGAGATCATAAAATCATCCCCTACCCTTAGCTTTTACCATATAATACACCCAACATCATTATCTAGTTTGAGATAGATAAGGTGGAGAGCTCGCACACGCATATACGTACACGTGCAATGCATATTAATGTCATGAACTAAATTATAGGAGTCTGCAAGGTAAATGCATATGACAACACTGAAGTATCCCCATTATGCAAGTAAATCAAATACAATGTGATATACCGGTATATTGTGGGTTAATAACAGTGGTGCATTGGTGATTCCATGTTTGGGGGGTCGCTTATCTAGACGACACACGCACGTCGCTCAACACCTACTAGATAGATATATTGATATGCATACAAGCTCGTTTATTTGTTAAAACACCCTGTTGTGACACTAAAGCGTTTGCGTGGGAGGAGTGACCCCTGCTCAGAAAAGATATGGTGCGTCGGGGGTGCGCGACCCCAGACTAATTCAACACTGGTTACCGTAATTGCGACCGAAGGTCACAGTATACCATGAGAAATGTTGCAGCATGTCTCTGTCTGTGTCAGTCCTTCCTTCAGTCAGTACACATTTTCACAGTCTATTGGTTCCCTTGTCACTGTGACATCACTCTGACATCATGCTCTGATGTCACTGTGATGTAGGGGAACCACTCTAAACAGAATGTGTTTGCTGCTCTGACATCACAGTCTGGCTTCATGTCCCTTTTATGCCCATATATTTTATGCCCATATATAGTCGACAATGTGATGTCAGAAAATGCCCATATGTGGGCATTCCCAGATCACACATCCTTGTCCGTTTTATGCCCATATATGGAGATCCCTGTCCCAGTGTCATCAATATTAAGGGCATATCTGCATGCCCATATATGTTGGGCATTCCCAGATCACACTTGCAAATGAATTACGTCCTTGTCCGTTCTATGCCCATATATGGAGATCCCTGTCCCGATGTTATCAATATTAAGGGCATATCTGGGAATAGCCTGGCTCCAGCCAATAGACCCGCCCACTCTCTGAGTGAACTGCTTCTCTTGGTCTGGTTTTGTCATATGACGCGTCTCTTTATACCGAAACCGACCGAAACCGACCAATGAAATCAATGCAATACGGAGGAGGGGTGCGTCTAACTTTTGAAAATCAACAGAAACAGTGGAGGGAGGGGTGGCTCACCAGAGTTCTTAATTGCCTCCTTTGAACTTCAAAAGCGCTACAACTACAAGTGTCTATAGCTCGTTAGTGATTCTCTTAATCAATGAAACATCAAAGACAATGACCTGTTTGGTGCATGTCATTAAGGGGAGGGGGAGGAGGGAATGTTTTGTGTGCAAAAGTCAAACACAACCCCTCCCACCAGATCTCTTGTGATTGGGAATTTCACATGTTAAATCCCCTCCCCTTTTCAATCAAATAGAATGGGGACAACTTCAGACTCAAGCTCCAGCGTAGAGTCTGAAATCAGGCTAATCTGGGAATGCCCATATTTGGTAATGCCCATATGTGGGCATGTTCTGCCAATCTCAACATGCACTGTTGAGACAGGCACTGTTGAGATTGGGTAACTGGTCCGATATACATCACTGGCCACGACCGGGCACGACCTCACCCTTTAGGGCGAGGTCGCCCTAAATAGGCCTACATATAGGGAGTGTTTTCCAGGCTAGGGAAACACTGGTCTATGACATATTGTGCCTATGACGTATAGCAGTGTTTCTCAAATGGGACTGTACCCCTAAGGGTACACGTGGGTACTGCAGGGGGTACGGGAGAGAGACTAGAAAATGGGAATATGTATTTAGACCTGCTCATCTGTAAGTTGTTAAACCAAATTACATCAATAACTTGAATAGTACAGCTGTTATTGAATAGAAAGCAATGTTTATTTGCTATTTTGCTGTTTTATTTTTGAACATATTGGCATTGGAACTGGACTTTTGATGTAAATCTTTCTAAGCAAAAAGCTGTAGTCAGGGGAAGGGGGTACTTGGCTTCAGAAATCAGTATAAGCCAAAAAACGTTTGAGAACCACTGATGTACAGTATGACTCCAAATGTGGTCAGGGTTTCAGCCTGATGAGAGCCCCATTGACTTATACCAGTATAAAACATATGTATGCTCAAATAAATAATTGAGATACTTCTCTGGTCTACTGGCAGCATGCCCAAGAAATATGGCTGAGATCGGTCCAACGGTTTGCAAGATTAGCTCCGGACATGCACCCAGACACAAATGCAGACAGAAACACAGACCCTCTTCTAGGCAGCGAGACCGCTGCAAGGCCACGGCGTAAAAATGGCATTACTTACTTGACAGACTACAAGACAGTCACAAACAATAGCCAAGCACGTATAAACTGGGGAGTGCCGTACCGTCAACAAATGATGTGTGGAAGACATTCCAATACAAAGATAAAACTGTACCAGAGATGTGTTCTACTACAGTATACTGTATGACTCAGACAGCTGTAGAATGACAGGAAGCAAGTTCTCCAAACTGTCATCATTCCACACTTAGAGCCTCGTCTTCTATTCGGCATTCCACCCTTAGAGCCTCATCTTATGGCCTAAAACTATTTCAAACCAGCAACTGATGGTTGCCATCAAGAGAACTCACTGTAAGACACCATCTGTAAGACACCATCATCAGGAGAAGGACAGTAGAGAAAACAAGATGACACCATCACCCTTCACTGAACACCAGAAGGAAAACAAAGGTCAGGTATAGACCCAAGGAACGCTTTGAATAGTGAATACCATTGAAAAGCTCATCCAAAACAAATAGCGCACGCACGCACGCACGCACGCACACACACACACACACACACACGTGTAGCGGAACCTCCTTTTTGTTTCCTCATTAGCTACAGTACTGTAACAGCAGCTACAGTACTCTAGTATTCCTGGCGTTTCCACCAACATCATCAACATCATAAACAACAACAGAAATTACATAAATTCAAAACAGTCATACAGCAGACTCACCACAACATACGGTACAACACAGAAAACAAACTATTAAATACTTATTTAAAAATAAAACAACTCAGAGATCACTTGACTCAACCTCAATATATTCGCACATAATAGAGAAACGGGATGTAAAGCTCTACAGTATATTCACATCACATCCTCAAGAGAGAGAGGAACAAAACTGAACATAATGTGTTATCATTTCTTGTGTCACTATGAAAAGGAAACTTTTTGTATTACTTTCGAAAACTTGCTAATGAATTCCATGCCAATATTGTTCTGAACTGTTACTCTTTGTATTACATTAGTTCTACATGAAGGGAACAGGAAACAATCCTTTGATGACTGGCGAGTGTCTGGCGAGAAAATATAGTTTTTTTTAGGCTTGTTTTTATAGTGTAGTTGCTTATTTGGGCTTGCTTCCCAATGTTGTTTAAACCAGAGGTTTATTTATTTTGATTTTCAAATCAAGGACCCCCAAATGAATATGTAGGCTATTGGGAACCACTACACTTTGATTGTAATGACCACAATTACAATTGTCTAATGTAATCCTGGGCGCTACTCTCCCTCTGCCAACCTGGGTTGAACAACGGACTGACCTCATGCTTCCTTATCTGCATGAGGAGTCCAAGCTGCTTCTTTTCACCTGGCGGGGTTCCCCGTTTGTACGTAGCGAGTGGAAGGAACATGTTCCAACCAGTTCCTTTCCCCTCCATCAGGCGCCCCGGCTGGCCAGGGGGAGGCAGTATAGAGACCAGGATTACAGCATGTTTTTTTGTGAGAGTATCTACCCTAGGAGACAAACTCCACATAGAAAGGCCCTTTTGCCAACCCCACCTAGGGTATGGGCACTGATGACGCAGAGTAGAGAACACACCCCCAGCGCCCACAGATTTTATATGATATACACAACAAACATATACATACTAGGGATGTAAAAAGGTGTCCAAAATGAATATCGATTACCATAATTGTATTTGATTATTCGAATAGTCGATGGGCGGTAGGCATAGTTTTTTTTTTTCTTCTTTTTTTTATATTAACTCATTGCATGCCAGGCCCGATAGTCCCGAGATTATTTCAATGTCTTTCCCTGCCAGGCCCGATAGTCCCGAGAATTTCCGCCATTTTGAAAATAAAAAAATCTTTTTTTTCAAAAAAGAAATGTTTTCAAAAAAGAATTTTTGACCCCAAAAAATGTAGTAGGCATGATAGAAATCGCGAAATTGCATGTTTAACCCCCATAGCAACCCCATCTATCAAACATGGCAGCCATCTTTGTTTACATTTTAGGAAAACATAATGGCTTCTATCTCATGAATGCCTGAACGGATTTCCATTCGGATTTTTTTGTTTGAAAGCTGTGAGCAATGTGGACACACGTGGTGCATTATCTAGACATGGGTGTGCATGATCCGTGCACTATGAATTACATGGAAGTCTATGGAGACTGGAGGCATGGTAGAGTACGAAGGTATTGTTAAATGGCGAAAAAAAAGAAACCATTAAAATAAGTGCGGAAAACCTTTTTTTTATTCTGCTATCAACATAAATGTTGCAGAACAATAACAACTCCAATAAGGTCCTTCTTTAAAAGTAAAATCAACACTTATATTATAACTTATATTATCCCCCTATATTATGCTTAAATAAAATTAAAAAATATATTTTTTTTCTGGACAAAAGATTAATTTTAGACATGAAGTGGGGGGGCTCCGAGTGTTGTAAGGAAAGTAGGTTTTCAACATCTTAAAACTGTCTTTGTTTTGGTGCGTAGATATGTATTTTTACTTTTTACTACAGACAAAACTGATCAGTCTGGGCTGCCGTGGCAGTGATCATCAGTCCCATAGCATGTGTGGTGGTGACAGAAAATAACCGATCTACAAGCTCACAACGCGTCCCGTCCACGACGCATTGTGAGCTTGTAAATCCACGGGGACAAGCAACGCTGTGCATACTGTACATGTATGCATGCTGCTCACTGGGGGAGGTTGTTGCTTGTTGTGATCTGATCATAGCGTAATAAAATGCTGGCTGCTTATATCATACGACTGGTTGGTGGTGCTGCGCTATTATCGGTACGGGTGAAACTCGTCCAGTGAAAAAGGCTCTGCAGTGAAGAATTAAATGATATATACAGTATATATATTTTTAATTACGTTTTGATAATCGACTTTGATCTCATAAACAACAATTCCTAACTTTTACTTGTAACAGAGTATTTCTGATATTGCAGTAGCTATTGGTGCTTTTACTTAAGTAAAGTCAGTACTTTTTCCACCACTGGTGAATGCTACCGGATCCGTAATCTTTTCCCACGTTGCTTCTGGTCTTATCAAAGGCAAAAGTCTCTGCGTGGTAAACATAACTGATCTACAAGCTCACAACGTGTCCTGGATGTGACGCGTTGTGAACTTGTGAGCTTGTAGAATGTAGATCAGCTATTTTCGGCATGAAACACGTCGGATGAACACAAGCTTCAAAGTGAATGCAAAGAAAGATCACGCGTGACCGAACAGCGGCCGGCCATTCATTATCACCTCAAGACAACAGCGGCTACTGAATAGTCACATATTCCTTCACACCTGACCGTATACCGAGCGCTTTTCATGGACGTCTCGAGAGGGAAGACGCTATTTCTCTTTTTTCTTTTCACAGCATACGGAGTAGCAGTATATAGAACACAGCACTGCTGTACCCGTCCTGTGTTTCCTATTGCAGTGCTGCTATGACAACTGGATTTCCCTCACAGGACCAATCCATCCATACATTTAAGGGACTTTCCCCTTAAATGTCATGAGCACGACTGCTACTCTGCAACACTCTGCTTCAGCTTCACAGTCATGATACAATCAAGCAATCTTCTACTGTTGACCAAAGAGCAGCTCTCCTGTAGTAGCACTCTGTCTCGCTCAGGAGCCTGGGAATGAAGAAGGGGAGGTCATCATTGTCTCACCAAGTGAGAATCTGTCCTTTTCCCAGACAGACGAAAGTCAGTCTCCCAAGAACTTTTAAAACATTGTATGAACTATGAACGGAGAGTTAGATGGATGGACAGACAGACTTTCTGACCAACAGTTTGTGGATAGTGGATACTAGTGATGCGCCCTTTGACCTGTTACCTGCGGACCCCGCGGTGCCGGCAGGTCGGCCAAGATTTCAGCGGCTGGGCGGGCGGGTCATCACCACTCTCATGTGCAAAACATTTAAATAAAATCACCTGCTCTTGTTTTGCCTTTTATTCTTAATAAGAGTAATAATAAGAATAAGAATACAACGGTTTGAATACACTTGAATTGAGCTTCAGCGAGCAAGTTTTAAAATGTGCCAGAGAGGAGCGAGCTTTTTCCTCCGCTCCTTGGAGTGAGGACCGTCCTCCACTCCAATTCTGCTCCTGTTGGGGCCGCGAACCACATGTCTGTATTGCCCCTCGCAGACACGGTGACACACACGCTGAGCGGAGCAGACGCACAGAGCACAAACGACTCGCAGCACGTGTCCCTGATCAGGATTTCACTTAAATGTCTCTGTCATCCACACAAGTCTGTTTATACTTTATAAGTACCTTGTGTCAGAGTTAAATATCACCAGCCAGTCAAAGGATACACAACCTTTGACTGGATACATAGCCATTTGAAATGCAAGTGAGACAGAATTTTACACTTGCCTTGAGTCGCCCCATCTCTCGAATCTGGTGATTACCAACAGGATTTAATATTGTCCATCTTTTGCTGTCTTTTGCTACTATTGTGGTGATGATTGTCATCTTTTTTTAAGTTCCACTCGGGGTCGCGGTGTGGGCAGATTAGTTGATTCGTATATTGTTCTGCGGGGCGGGGCGGACGGGTTGGGTTCCTTGCGGGCTCTGCTGGCAGTGCGGGTTATGAAAAAACCTGACCCGCACATCTCTAGTGGATACCCTTGTCTAATTAGTGCTCTTTTTTCCAGTGATGGAAATCGAGATACTAGTTGCAAGGACATAGTGGCATAACTCAGGGGTAGCGGCATAGCTCAGGGGTAGAGAAACCGTTATTAGAGCACGACGAGTTCCCAAAGGGTTCCCTGTTCGAATCCGGGCTCCCCCTGAGTTAATGTCGAAGAGTCCTAGCCTAGCTGGAGCTAGACTTCATCCCCACACATGTTAAAACCTATGGTTAAAACGTGGAGGGGTTACGCAGTTACTAGTTAGCTGCATTGTATATAGGCTGGCCCCAGGCTAGAAGAGTCCTTGAGCAAGACTCTGAGTCTGAACCCCTAATTGCTCCCGCTGAGCAGGTTGGTGCCTTGCATGGTTTCCTCAGTCACCTGTGTGTGTGTGTGTGTGTGTGTGTGTGTGTGTGTGTGTGTGTGTGTGTGTGTGTGTGTGTGTGTGTGTGTGTGTGTGTGTGTGTGTGTGTGTGTGTGTGTGTGTGTGTGTGTGTGTGTGTGTGTGTGTGTGTGTGTGTGTGTGTAATCTATGTAAAGCGCTTGGATAAAAAATGCACCATTTAGGCAATTTTTGTGGCAATAGTTTGCGGATGCTATTTCCTATTTCTGAATGACAAATCTCGCTCAGGAGCCTGGGAATGAAGAAGGGGAGGTCAGGTTGGTGCCTTGCATGGTTTCCTCAGTCACCGGTGTGTGTGTGAATGGGTGAATGTAATTTACTATTTCTGAATGACAAATCCCGCAACCCCCCCCCCCCCACACACATAGAGAATGGTTTGTTGAGATGAATGAGGAAGAACTTGACAGGCAAGCACAGAGCCATTAACCCAAGCACATTTGTAATCAATTAGAAATTAGAAGGCCAAATGCGATCCTGTCCTAATCTCCCATCATTAAACGTCTGACTCTGACCTCATTAATGGGCTTGTGGCTGACACTATATGTTAGGCAATTAGGCCTGGCTTGCGTTCCAGGTAAATAGCAATTATTTGCTGTAGCTGTTTACAGTGTTTAACGTGTAACATCTTAAAGCCCTGTGGGTTCGATAGGAATTTGAGAGACGTGATTAATTAATTTTATAGTGTATGAGCTAAACAGAGTGGACTTCATATTAATTCCTGGCAGCTCAAATGCACCTGGACATTTCTGCTGACTTGAGCCAACTACATTTTGTTTATACAGCTGCAAAGTGATAGCATGTTGGACTGATTTGTTATTGAACTTTTCAAAGTTTCACAATTTAGACTGTTGCTGGAAGACCATCACCAGGACTGGCAGGATTAGCCCACAATACTAGATGAGGCCATTTGACATATAGGACAGGAGGGGTAAGATGTCCTTAGGTCCCTTCTTAAAATACACCTTAAGCCTTTAGTACTAAAATGAAATGAATAAGCTAAATAAAAAATACAAACTAAACAAAAATAAAAAAATAAAATAAAACAACAATACACTAACGCAGCAGTCTGCAAAGACCTTTAGATTAGAATACATACATGATATGCCTATGTAAGCCTACCTGAGTCTTGTATTTGTCCAACATATTATTTTTAAAATTTCAAAGCTGTTCCACAAATTGACCCCTGACTTATGCCTATGTTAAATAAAGAAATCTCCAAATGTTTTAAACATACAAAGTCCCCAAATCATACCAGTTCTTATATATATATATATATATATATATGATTTTCTATGAATTATTTGTCCTGTATCATTCAAAACACAATAACACATTATACATTATTTCTATGTTTATTATTATTATTAATTATTCTGGGTTTATTGGTTCCTGGTAGCTCTCTTCTGCATTAAACCTAGATTTTGGTTGGTTATCTCCACACACAGGGTAGGTATAGGAGTCGGACTAGGTATCTCTTATGGACCAACAACAGAACATTACAATATTTCTACAGACTACAGTGAGTATAGTGAGTTTTTATCTACTATCATGATTCATGCCCCAACAGTTATTTCCACGCACTCTTTCTATTTACCTTGGTTAGTAGCCTATATACTTCATTGTGCAGATACACACTTTCAAACACTTTCAAAGTGAAAACTATAGTTTTACTATAGTTTTTAAACCCATTTTCAGGGGGTTTCATTCCATTTCCACTATTTCTATCAGTCGCCACGATATCCAACTTGAGAATTAGCCTAAACAATTTCGGGAAATAAAATAGATTCAGTTCTGAGTGATTTACTGCTTATTTGTTCAAGCAAAACAAACAAAAACATAGATAAACAATACACCGTCTGTCATTTGTTTTACTCGAAAGCAACAGTTAAATGGATAGCCTACTTACCAGATACGCGTAAAACACCAGCAGAAAAATCATTCGTGGAGCATCCATCATTTAAGTTGCAGGATCAGTTTGCAGCTAGGAAGCTGTGCTCTTGACAAACTCGTTTACAGAAAAGTCAGGACACTAAACTTATTGCGTGCGCAAATCACAGCACATGTGTATGGATCCGACGCTACGCAGACTTGCAGAGTGCAGTGAGTGCAGTGTGTGTGTGCATCGCGGCGCTGGCTCCACGATGGATCGCTTGGTGCACCGTGCATCTCTGTGCGTCTTTGGCTTTGTATCCGCCCATTCCCTCATTACGCATTCCGGAGAGCTTGTATGGTGGCGCGTGATGGTCCGCTCTCCGCAGGCTGCAGACAGTGCAACAGTTTATGAGCAGTTCCTGCAGTGGCTGCCTCAAAGGTTGCTGCGGGCTGAATCTGGATGGCAAGAACAGAAGTATTAAACAGCCTTGGATGAAGAATGAAAATGACTGTAGAACATGTGTCTTCAACGTTTTCAGTTTCAGGCCAAGGACCCCTGTTGAGAGAGAGATGAAGCAGCATGGACCCACAATCCTTTCAGAGATTATATAGTTTCATCGTTTGACAGCACAATCATCAGTGTTTGGATTCATGTAAATTTGTGTTTTCAGATAGTTAACCACTTGAACAATCAATACTTAATAAACTTGACATTTCAATCTGTACTTAGTCTGCTCTTTTTTCTCCCTCAAACCTCTTTGCCGAAAATAGCCAATCTACAAGCTCACAACAGTGCAAGGCGTTGTGAGCTTGTAAGATCTACTATTTTTGGCTAAGTTCTCAGAATATGGACACCTATTAGGTTCAAGTGGTTAATATAAAAAAGTAGGAAAAAAATCACACCTGTGTGAACTGAGCGGTGGTCGTGGAGGCTACGCAACAGCACTACCGTGTGTGTGTGTGTGTGTGTGTGTGTGTGTGTGTGTGTGTGTGTGTGTGTGTGTGTGTGTGTGTTGCTCACCCAGGGGTGTGCATGCGTGAGAGAGAGAGTGTGTGTGTGTAGGCCTATTGCAGTTGATGCTCAGGCTACTCTCAGCAGCACCCTCTCTGGCCACCAGTGGTATTCAGGCTAATACACACATACACCGATACACACACGGATACATACACGGATACATACGCGGATACACACACGGCCATGCTATGGAGCGGTCTACCACCGCTCACACAAAGATTTGGAGACCCCCTGTAGTAACTCTGAGGACCCCCTATTGAAGACCCTTGCTGTAGAAGAACTAATGGAACCAGTGGTGGAAAAAGTAGTAAAATGTTAAGTATCAGGGCCTACTGCAAAGTAGAATAACTCTGTAAGGGTGCCCTCACACCAAAATACCTATGAGAGTGGAATCCGCGTTCCGCCAATGCATTTCAATGAGAAGGGAGCGTTTTTTGCAGAAATCTTCTTTGGCATGAAACCGTTTCACTCTCATTGAAATGCATTGGCGGAACGCGGATTCCACTCTCATAGGTACTTTGGTGTGAGGGCACCCTTACAAGTAAAAGTAAGGAATTCAACATTTACTTGAATAAAAGTACAAAGGTATAGGCTATGCATATACGCCATTTTGTTCTACTTCCGGGTGTCTTTCAACTTCCTTCACAGGTGTTACTGATGATACTAATGAAGGGTCTGTTTGATTTATTGTACAGTGTTTCTTTAATTTCAAGAACCCCCATAACTCTGTACAAATGGAATCAACAAATGGAATCAAATGGACCCTTGCAGGTCCATTTGCCTCCATTTGTACGGTCAGAGTTACACACTAATCCAGTATCTGGCTTAAAGTCCTGTTCGCAATTTGGTGTTAGGGGAGTTTCTCACCTGAACTGAGTCAGTGGGTCCCTAGACATGAAAAATCACAGAGGTGCTCGTCCGCCATAGTGCCAGGAATGGCGCAATGGCCAAATCAAATATGGCTGCCATCGGCTATGATGAAAATCCAACTTTTCTGTTTATGCACATGTAAGACCTCTATTTGGACTAATTGTGGTGTGGGGAATTCATTTCTGATATTGTTTTGACCATTTTGGGTGATTTGGACCTCAAAAGGTCATGGTCAAGGTCATTTTGCTATTCCGAAGACCGTGGGCCATAACTTGGCCATTGTTAGGAGTAAAAACAGGTGCAGTAGGTCTAAATCAACTAATGCTGACATGTATAATTCATTTCTGACATTGTTTTGACCATTAAGGATCATCTTGTCTTTGAAATATCAATGTCAATGCCATTTTTCAAAAACGATTTTGTTCATTACTTGCACTTTTATAGAATTTTTTGTAAGTTTGTTACTATTTTATAGTAAGTTTGTTTTCTTTATAACAAAAGACATACTAGTGAGAAATACAACAAGTAAACATCCACATTTAACTTTAAAGGGGGGTTTAAAATGGGAGTTTAAATGAGCAAATAAGACTATTTACGAATAAAATTGAAAACAAAATCACACACAAAATTAAATAACAATTTCCCTCAAAGTGCACCATATTGTGATTGTGTGCATGCAAGTTAGTATGAGGTGTTTTTACAGGATGGATTTGTCATTGTTCCATGGCAAAATATGATGCACAGAACTCCATCAGTGTCGAGTGTCTTGCTTCAGACATGGCAGGAGTGTACTAAAGTCAAAGTGCTCCTTCCATCCATCAGAGCTTGACATTGACTTTTTGAGGCAGTTGTCCTTTGGACAAGTATATTTCCCATTCACTTGTCTGGGGACAAAAGTCACTTGTCCGGATATAAATGTCATACATTGAAATAATAACAAAAGGACGGCTAATGACCCCCCTTGCTCCCTCCACTCCATAGTATGGGCACTTGTCCCGGACAACAGGACAAGCCTTTATGTCATGCCCTGTTCCATTTTCCATTGGTTCTAGTCTTTCCTCAGGTTCCTTGGCTGTTGCAAGCAGGTGACAAGAAATGCGCTAGAAAGGTGCCTTGTTGGTCTCAGCAGTTATACTTCTCTGCTACCAATACTGTGTCTTGTTCTGTCAAGGTCTTTGCCTCTCCAAAGTTTGTTAGATATTGTACTCGGTCAGAAGCCATAACTACATGTTTAATCCTCACCTGGCCCATGCAGTCATCTCCTGTCTCCAGGACAGGAGATGGCACATATGCATATGTGCACATATGCATATGTGCCTTGATCACTGTCTTGGCTAGTGGTGCTCCAAGATGAGACTGCTTGATGCAGTGGAAGTGAGTCTCACCAGTGCCATACTGCTGCCAGATCTCCTTCATCCCCAGTGCTTGGAAATATGGGGTGTAGTATAGCAGTAATGTGAATGAGACAACAACTCTCTGGGGTCCGCTCATAGTTCCGACATCCCATTATTCTGACCATTAGGTTAGTGAAGGTTAGGGATAGGCTTAGTTATAATGGAGGCTGTACATGCACCAGGTGTCAGCCTCCTCAATCCTATTCAAGATGTCTGGGATCTCTTCTCCACTAGCCAAATCATCAACAGAGACAACAGAGCTGATAATGGTAAATGCACTGCATTTACAGTATATAGCGCTCTTCTCCAAAGCGCTGTACAATGTATTTCACATTCGCCCATTAACACACACATTCACACATAAATTCACACCATGAAACCATGCTTTGAAACCGTACTTCAGATTCCAAGGCAGCCGTTCTATCTACACCGCCACAAGCTTGAATGGACACCATATTCCGAACACACAGCTGGAGAGCTGTTTGTTCTCCTCAGACACCCAGAATTTGTAAAGTTGATGAAGGATGGGTGCGTCTGTCGACTCTGTTATCTCTGATGATGATGAGTGGCTCCCTGCAAAAGGGGCTGGAGGTGAAGAGATCCCAAAGATTGAACTAGATTGAGGAGGCTGTCACCAAGCTGCTGGTACATGTGGAGTCAACTGGCCCTATTATAACTAAACCTACCCATAACCCTAACCTAATGGAGGGAATAATGGGTCACCAGGATTATGAGTGGACCCCAGAGAGTTGTCGTAGTGATACTTCCAAGAACTGGGGATTAAGTAGATCTGGTAGCATTATGGCACTAGGTGTGCAGCGGCACATGCTTCTACAGCATCAAGCAGTCTCTCATCTTAGAGCACCACTAGCCAAGACAGTGATCAGGGGACATATGCCTTGGAAACTGGAGATGACTGCATGGACCAGGTGGGGACTAAGCATGCAGCTATGGCTTCTGACCGAATACAATATCTAACTTTGGAGAGGCAAAGACCTTGACAGAACAAGACACAGCATTGGTAGCAGAGAAGTACAACTGCTGAGACCAACAAGGCACCTTTCTAGTGAATGTCTTGCCACCTGCTTGCAACAGCCAAGGAACCTGAGGAAAGACTAGAACCAATGGAACATGGATGGATGCAAGGAACACTTCGACTCTCGATGATATGGCTGCCTTGCTGATGGATATCGGTGCATCATATTTTGCCATGGAACAATGGCAAATCCATCCTGTAAAAACACATCATACTAACTTGGATGCACACAATCACAATATGGTGCACTTTGAGGGAAATTGTTATTTAATTTTGTGTGTGCTTTTGTTGTGTGATTTTATTTGTCACTTTTATTCGTAAATAGTCTTATTTGCTCATTTAAACACCCATTTTAAACCCCCCTTTAAAGTTAAATGTGGCTGTTTACGTGTTGTATTTCTCACTAGTATGTCTTTTGTTATAAAGAAAACAAACTTACTATAAAATAGTAACAAACCTACAAAAAATACTATAAAATTGCAAGTAATGAACAAAATCGTTTTTGAAAAATGGCATTGACATTGATATTTCAAAGACAAGATGATCCTTAATGGTCAAAACAATGTCAGAAATGAATTATACATGTCAGAATTAGTTGATTTAGACCTAGTGCTCCTGTTTTTACTCCTAACAATGGCCAAGTTATGGCCCACGGTCTTCGGAATAGCAAAATGACCTTGACCATGACCTTTTGAGGTCCAAATCACCCAAAATGGTCAAAACAATATCAGCAATGAATTCCCCACACCACAATTAGTCCAAATAGAGGTATTACATGTGCATATACACCCAGAAACAGAAAAGTTGGATTTTCGTCATAGCCAATGGCAGCCATATTTGATTTGGCCATTGCGCCATTCCTGGCACTATGGCGGACGAGCACCTCTGTGATTTTTCATGTCTAGGGACCCACTGACTCAGTTCAGGTGAGAAACTCCCCTAACACCAAATTGCGAACAGGACTTTAAGCCAGATACTGTATTACACCTGCATGGGGACATTTGGAACCCACTCAATGACACTTTGAGACCCACTGGTGTAGCAGAGTGTTTCCATAGTGAGCCAACATGCACAATATCAGCACCCTGACTCTGTTTGACCAGAATGGAACAGACCCTTCATTAGTATCATTGGTAACACCTGTGAAGGAAGTCGAAAGACACCCGGAAGTAGAACAAAATGGCGTATATGCATAGAGCCTATTGATCATAAATGTAGGCTACTTAAAGTTCCAAAGGTAAAAGTATGTCCCATTTAAAGGTATAACAATCTTTTGAAAATAGCAAATCTACATCTCACATTGAGACACATTGTGAGCTTGTAGATCAGCTATTTTAGAGTTGAAGTGGTTACTGTATAATCTGTAATAATAATCAAAATCTACAAAGTAACTACAGTAGCAACTAAAGTTTTCAAATAAATCTAGAGTAAAAGTACAATATTTGGATCTGAGATGTAGTGGAGTAGAAGTAGAAGTAAAAGTATTGGAAATTGGAAATACTCAAGTAAAGTACAAATACCCCAAAAGCCAAAATTGTACTTAAAAGGACCACCTCACCTCTGGGACAACCAGATCTTATTTTATTGTTGTTTGGGACACGATCAACACATTTTGCATCATATGATGCATGAGATGATGCAATATCATGCTATGACCAGTTGTAGCATGCTGAAATACTAACATATCTAAAAACACAGATTGAACACAAAAAATAACTCAGGATTGTGTTGATCGTGTCCCAAACAACAATAAAATAAGATCTGGTTGTCCCAGAGGTGAGGTGGTCCTTTAAGTACGGTGCTTAATTACTTTACACCACTGACTGCAATGTTGCAGATGATCAAAGTACACACACACACACACATGCGCACAGCGCACACACACGCACGCACGCACGCACGCACGCACGCACGCACACACACACACACTGAGTGCCTTTGTGTCATTTACTTCCATTCATTGTAAATTTGAGTGCCTTCAAGCTACCCTATATATATAGATCATATTCACACAGCGGCCATGTTGGCATTTTACATAAAAAAACACGGTGGGTAATACCACAATGGCCATTGTGTGAATATTGTCTACATCAATTAGAGTTCACACTTCACAGGATTTGTCCAGACCATAAGAACAAAGTACCGTTATACAGTCAGTGGTGTTAAACATGGGAGAGCAGAGACAGGATTCAAATCTCATTACAGTTTTGACCCGAATCTCTCTTCTTATCTGTGAGATTCCCATTTCAGAGGCTCCCGCACGTAACTCTGGCCTTGCTTGAATGATGATCAAATAACTCTGAGCAAAGGGATGGATCAAAGTATCTTGACCCTTGTTTAATAGTCGAGCAGCTAAGAATCGAGAGATTGTCTTCTTGATTATGCATGGTAAGCTGACAAAAGGCAAACCAATTTAAAAATGCAAGTCTGTCAGGGAGATGTTAAAGACGTGCGTTGGTGGTAAGTAAGACGCCTCAGGGCGACAGTAAGACGCCTCAGGGCGACATGCGACCTCACCCTAAAGGGCGAGGTCACCAAACTTTATCAGAATCAAACTTTATTGTCACATCACATTACAAGTAATATGGGTGAAAGTGTGCAGGCCCTTCTGTGCAGCTTAAAAGATAGATTGAGAATAGAAGAAGTATAAAGTGCATTCAGAAAAAAGTGGCTAATGTGCTTTAATTAAGAGTCATAAATGTGACCCACAAAATGTAGATAGATAGATACCTTTATTATCCCAAGGGGGAAAATACAAAGTTACGGAGTAATTTGAAGTCAACTTGAAGTCATTGACCTGTTCCACTGCAACTCCATTGATGTCAATAGGTGCGTGCTCCCTCTCCGGCCTTCTAAAGTCCACAATGAACTCCTTGGTCTTGTCTAAGGCAATTGCGTCATCTGTGGATCTATTTTGATGGTATGCAAATTGGCATATGTCCAATGTGGCCGGCAGCCCGGAGCAGATATAGTGCACCTTCAAGGCACTGACAATCAGAGTAAGGGCCACCGTTCTCCAGTCATTCAAGCATGCCACCATGGAACGCTTGGTAACCGGCTGGCTTTGTATGTCAGCCTCTATGACAGGGGTCTTCAACGTTTTCAGGCCAAGGACCCCTTAGCTGAGAGAGAGATAAAGCAGGGACCCCCACTACGCATTGTATAAAATTGTGTTGCAGATCGATTTCTTAGACTTATTTGACCGCACTGTCATCAGTGGGTTGTTGGATTAATGTGTATTCTCAGACATTTAACCACTTGAACCGTCAATACTTAGTCTGCTCTTCTTTTCCCTCTACACCAAACCTCTTTGCCAAGAATAGCAGATCTACAAGCTCACAACGTCTCGCAGCGCAGGGCTGACTCTGCAGGTAGTGCAGGCAGTTGCAGGTTGTTACTTCACTCGTCACTCTCAAAACAAACATAAAAGGTGTCCAACAGCGAGGGAAGCAGAGGGACTCTCTGTCTGCAGACCTGTTTCTCCCTCTAAAGTCTGTGATGGTCCAGAGCCCTTGCCACGTTGTCCTCACATCTCACTCTCAAATTGGCTGTGTACTCCCTCTTGGCCCTCTTTTCTGGAGCACTGCCCTTCTTCTTCTTCTTTCGTGTATCATCGGCGTATCCCCCAGATTACCGGATCTGAAGGCGCCATGCAAGGGAGTCACAAGGGGGGGGGGAGGGGGGGGGGGACTGAGTTACTATAGGGCACAAGGTAGATGGGTCTGCATTATATATTGAAAAATAGCAGATATACAAGCTTGTAGATCTGCTATTTTTGAAAAGTCGTGAAAATGTGTGCAAATCTTTGAATATATGTTTTTTTTAAGCAAACATTTTGTAAGTAAAACTGACAAAATAGTTCTCTTTGATAGTAGTCTTTTATCAGAGTCTCATCCTCTTGGCAATTTAATCAGTGTCTCCTCCTTTTGGCAATTCCTGCTGGACCAATGCCAACCAGACACTCTGTGAAGGCTATCTATAGACAAATGAGTGGAAAACGTTTTTTTTTTTCTTTCTTTCTTTGGTGAATGGAGCTCAGCCATGTCTTTGAATGACTTACTGTTTTATGACACCAAGCAAGTTGACATACCTTGGCAGTCGTCCTTCGATGAATAATAGCATTAGCAACTGAATAATAGCATTAGCAACTGAGCACACAGCCACCCACACACATGAATTCTCCCCATCTCTCCCCTGCATCCAATTCAAACCTTGACCTTGCATGCAAATGAAGGTGGAACCATGTGATTCAAACCTGGTTTTGTACCAAGAACCGTGATAAAAATCCCTTTGCCAGTGGAGGAAAATGATAAATTGTAAATGGTACATCAGATCAAGAGATATTCAGTTATGTTAATAATAATAGACCCTTCTCAAAGCAAGGTGAAGAGTAATTGATCCAACACAGGCAAAGTCTGTTCAAGTGCACAAAGTGACAATTTAATGAGGGGGCTCATTACAACAGCAGGGTGGGGGGAATAAATCAAGCTCCAACAAAACTTCTTCCCAGTCTGGAGAATGGCCCTTTAAATGGAGCCCTAAAGTTTATGTCCCATGTTGCCTACACACAGAGAGAAAAAACACAACATTCTGTGAGTGGTGAAAGGGGTGAACAAATTGCAACAGAAATTCTTTCAACTTGTTTGTCTCATAATAAATATGTCCCAGTGGTGCAAAGTATTTAAAAATCGAACCTCTGTTCGAAGTGGAGCTGTGTGTGTGTGTGTGTGTGTGTGTGTGTGTGTGTGTGTGTGTGTGTGTGTGTGTGTGTGTGTGTGTGTGTGTGTGTAGCACCTCTCTGGTCACCCAGGATCATGTGTACCGATTCTTGTGACATTTGAAGAAAATATGTAGGAAAAGGTGCAAAAAGTGTGTTTTGGAGAAAATTCAAGATGGCGGAACATCTATCCTGGCGCAAATGGGCGTGGCCTATATGGGGAGATGCGTCTTGACCCAAGGAATCCAGGGAAAAAAGAATTTAAATTTTCCGATCTACGGTTCAAGAGTTACGGGGCAAAACGCAAAGTGGGCCGTTATAGCGCCACCATGAGGCCGAGTGATGTAATTATTTTTGGATTCATTTTTAAAATCATTATGAATCTCCTCTCCGAGGTTTGAAACTGTAGCTCCTATGGTTTACGAGAGAAAAATACTTGAATGTGAGTTTTTTCAATTCCAATTATAAGTCAATGGGGAAAATTAATTCACTAATAAATTAATATCAATTAAACTATAGAACCTTTCTCTTAGCAAGTTACTAGCACACGATTCCCGAGTAAGCCAGTCGATTTGACATATGGCACGAGTGTGTGGTGCAAAAACTGTGGGAGGAGTAGCGTGCCAAACTTTGAGGCTACATACAGACGGACACGGACGGACGGACGGCCACACACACGGCCACGTATAGGGAGCTTGTGTTCCACACAGCGGTGGCGCAGTGGTTAGCGCTTCGCCTCACAGCTAGAAGGTCCTGGGCTTGATTCCCGCCGGGGGACGCTCTGGGTGCTGGGGGCGTGTTTCTCCCTCCGCATCATCAGCGCCCACGCCCTAGGTGTGGTCGGCGATAGGGCCTTTCTGTGTGAAGTTTGCATGTTCTCCCCGTGTCTCCTAGGGTTGATACCCTCACAAAAAACATGCAGTAATCCTGGTCTCAATAATGCCTCCCCCTGGCCGGGGTGCTTGATGGAGGGGAAAGGAACTGGTTGGAATAATGTGTTCCTTCCACGCGCTACGTCCATCCCGGGGAAATCCCCCCTGTCAGGTGAAAAGAAACAACTTGGACTACTCATGCATTGAAGCAAGCATGAGGTCAGTCCGTTGTCTCCCCAGGTGCGATAGAGGGAGAGTAGAGCCCAGGATTACATAGGCAATTGGCACAGGGTGAAAATGGGTTGCAAAATCGTGGGATAAAAATTATATAAAAAAAAAAAAAATGCTGAAATTTCCCATTGTGATATTGGCCAAAAATGACATGGAGTTCCAGCAAGCACAAAACTACCTCAGTGAAGTGTAGTGTGGATAGGACACTGTCCTGCAAGTAACACCTAGAAGAAGTTAAGGCCAAGGTAACATCATGGTACTCGCTACTCGCTCATCTGACGTCTCACTGGCACAATCTGGAGAGCCACCAGCAGCCACCAGTAAGCCCTGGTCTTATCTGCAGCTGAATACTGCGCCCCAGCTGGCGCAAAAGCCCACACATCAAAAAGGTTGATGTCACCATCAACAGCGCCCTCATAATCATAGCTGGTTGCCTGAAGCCCACCCCTGTGTCCCACACATCCTGTATGACACAACAACGACAGTGGCGCCTCCAAGCAGACTCAAGTCCCTGCTGCCTTTCAATAATGCCACAGAAGAGATGCTCCGTTTGGAACAGACATTGGCACATACAGTACAGTACCTCCCCTAAATGAGCTGGCCAAGGAGCCGGCGCTGGCCATGGTGCTGAACTCTTCCCTCAGACCTCTGGCTCACCTGGTGGAAGCGCTCACCTGGGTGTTTACAGCGATACTCTACACAGTATACACTTGCTCGCTCCTAATCTTGCTGTTGATAGTGAGAGAGCGAGTGAGTGTGTGTGTGCGTGCGTGTGTGCTTGCGTGCATGTGAGAGAGAGAGAGAGAGAGAGAGAGAGAGAGAAAGAGAGAGAGCCCTAATGAAGATCCTGGCTGTAAAGTAAGTAATACTTGCCGAGCCATGAGGCCCATAGGGCAGGAGCCCATCTCCTGTTTCTGTAGCGTGAGGAAGCTTGATGTACAAGTACGCACCTTGGACATGACGTTAGTATGTCGCAGGGACTTACCCCCAATCCAACCCTTGATGCTGAGTGCCAAACAGGGAGGCACTGGGTCCCATTTGTCAGAGTCTTTAGTATGACCCAGCCGGGAATCGAACGCCGACCTCCCATTCTCAGGGCGTACACTATAACCACAAGGCCACTGAGCTGTGTGCGCGCGTTCTGTACATACGTGAACTAGAAGCAGTGCTCTTCCGAGCACAGGTCTCCACCAGGCCGTGCGTCCTGGTGGTGCTACTGTATAATAGGCCAATGTAAAAAGGGTGGCATATGTTCTTCACCTTAGATCTTTCATGGCAATCGGACGCTGCATGCATGATTTCAAGCATTGTGTTCCAAAAATGTGTTATGCTAAAGTCTACCTGCTGGTGGCGCTATAACAGGACAATGTTAAAAAGGTAGCATTTGTTCCTTGACCTAGTGGGAATATGTGTGGCAAATGTCACGGTAATCGCAAGGACTTGATCACATGACTATAGAGATACTGTGTACCGATTTGCATGATTTTTGGATAAAATCTCAAGGAGTAATATCCAAAAATGTGTTTTACATAAGTCGGCCCAAAGGTGGCGCTATAAAAGGCTGATGTGAAAAATGCAGGGCAAAGGTTTATCCTTAGCCTCTAGGGAGTGCGCTTACAAAGTTTGAAACTGATCGGTGGAGTTATAGGTAAAACCACAAATCGGGCTGTTATAGCGCCACCATGAGGCTGATTAAAAAAAATTAAGTGGCATTTCTTCCTCGGCCTAGTGGGAACGTGTGTGCGCGATTTCATGATAATTGCACTTTGCGTTTGTGATTTGAGGCATTTTGTTCAAAACGGCTCAATCCCACAAACTTTGGAAGCCAATCTTAGCCAATCAGGATGGAATATGCAAAATCGGACAGATCCGTGTCGATCACATGACTGTCGAGATATTGCCTACCGATTTGTAGGATTTTTGGACAAAATCTGTAAGAGTAGTGCACAGAAATGTGTTTAGCAAACATCGGCCACTAGTTGGCGCTAGAAAAGGCCCATTTGAAAAATTTAGGGCAGAGGTTCTAGATTGGCATCCAGGGAATGTGTGTGCTCACTTTGGCAGCGACCGGGCCAACGGCGACTGAGATTTGGCGCTCACAAACTGCGAGGACGCACGGACGCACGGACGGACGGACGCACGCACGGACGGAGAGGAAAACATACTCTCCCCCATGCCTTCGGCTGGTGGAGACAATGAGTGTGTGAGTGCTTGAGAGAGAGAGAGAGAAAGAGAGAGAGAGAGAGAGAGAGAGAGAGAGAGAGAGCCCTGATGAAGATCCTGGCTGTGCCACACTGAGCCCAGTCAGTTAGAAGGAATCATGTGAAACAGAACAAATGTCCAAGCAGCGTTAGTGAGAAGAAACCTTTGTAACTGGTGTGACAGAGTGCAGGCAGGTGTAGCTTTCGTATTTCCTTTGTAGTAAATGTTGTTCAGCATGTTGATTCAACGTTCATGCAAAGCATGCAGATGAATCTCTTTTCATAAACATGTTTCTTCTAACGTGCATTTCATGCGTGACACCATCTGTTGGGGCTGGGAGCGAGAAAAATGCATCGAGACACTGACATTTTTGGTAAACACAGGACAGTTGACACTGACATTTTTGGTAAACACAGGACAGTTGTGGACATTCAACATATCCTCCCTAACAGATTATTGAATGTCTGGCAACAAATAAGTTACCTTTGTGATGTAAACTGGATGCATTCAGTTAACCTTTTATTTCCCTATTTGAATACACGCTCAAAAAAGACCAAACATTTTAGGCCAAAGTTATAAGAACTGTTCCTTACAATGCAATATATACAAGTCATGACATACAAAACCAGCTGATTGAAGCAAAGAGCAGTGTATTAACAGATGCCATTAATGACATAGGCAGTGGCACGCAATGGTTTACATTCAAGCATGCCAATATGCCCATATATTGGCATGCTTGAATGTAAACCATTGCGTGCCAGGGGATAAGGACAGATGGGTACATTGGGTACTCTGACAAATAACTAAACACGATGACTCAGACATATCAGTCGGATCAGTGGTGCGACAAACATAGGATCTCAGCCAGGGCTCCTCTCCTCTAAGGCAGTTCAAATGTTTGATCTTTTAAAGTGTAAATCAATCAAAACACTCAAAAGGCAATGTGCAGCCAAAGTGGTAGGATCACAGCAGAGCTCATACAGTTTACTCTCTTACTTTGAGAATGTACCATTTCTAGCTCTGTAAAGTGCAAGCATGTTACCTAAGGTAACTTAAGTGTGCATTTATTTACGCATGATGGAAGCAGAGTCATAGCACATTGATGAGTCATAGCCAAACACACACAGATGTCTGAGGAGGATAGGGCTTGCACAGTCCAAGTGGGCAAAGGAAGAACCTCCAGCACAAATGTTTGTAACATGGTGGCTGCTTCACTGTTGAGGGGCCTTTTTTCCAAAAGGTTTTAATACTACTGAAAATTCAAGCTCATCACACGTGGGTTTGTCTAATTATACTTCAGCAATCAGAACTTACAGAGCCATTCAGTTGCATGTTACCTTATACAGACCAATTTAAAATGTAAGGACTGTGTGCTTGAGTCAGGGTTGCCAATGCCAAGTGAAAAATTAAGACAATAGAGAAATTGGTCCTGAAGCAGAAGACACAGTAACATTTAATCGAACTAATTGATTATACAAAAGAATAGTTAATCGATTGATAGTTAATAACTGATCCTGATTTTTGGCATGTCATTATAGCTAAAAAGGTAACATCAGACCTACAAGCTCACAAACAGTTCCCATTTTCAGGGTTAGGGTTGCATTTTCACTATTTGTGCATGACACCATATTGTGCAACAAAGTATGTCTCTGTCTCGGTATCATGTGTATCCATAACATTATAAACTCTAACATAATGGAATCATTTTGGGACACATCGACTGAGTTTCTGTTCTCAAGGATGATGGATGTGGTTACCCACATCATGGGAAAAACATTTTAAAAAGTGCAGAACTGTTGTAAAAAAGGCAAATATATATATGTGTTATCTCGTTTTTTTTGTTGGTTTGCTAAGTCGGTGCTAATTAAATTCAGTGAGGGGTGCTAATTCCCGTGATATTCCATGTAGCCTATTTATATTGATCATTAGTTGAAGCAAAATTACATGCTTGCTGCAGTGCAGACACACAGTGTTTATTGTTTTAATTAACATTAATTACAAAAGATATGATACACCAACATCTAAATACAGATAACCTTGTGCCCTGCCCCATGCTCTAAGCACCCTGCAGTGCAGTAGTTATCTTTATAATTTGTCAAATAATTTAAGCATGTACGTGTTCATTTGTTTGTTGTTGAAAAACACATGCTATAGTAACCGTCTGTCGGTGTCGGCTCTCAGGTGCATTCAGCAACTTTATTTCAGTGCAAGGTCACTGCAAATCACCATCATCACACTGGCTTTGGGAGATCGGGTCCTCTATCTATCTTTATGGAATAACACCTCTCAGACATAATTTCATAACTCTCATTAAATTCTAAAAGAAGAAGAGAGATGCCACTAAAGAACGAGAACTACTGGACACAAATCATGCCTGGATATGTATATCAGAGTGAACAATCCCTACCATTTCAATGGCCTATTGCTTAATTTTTTGTGCATCCTAGTCAGATAGTTTAAAAAGGACTAAGAGGGTAATACAGTTAGCCACTTTGTTTTGCTGGAGATTCGTGAATCTCTCACAATACCCAGTCAAATTATAATAACTGGTGTCTTTGAAGGCTTGTGACTATACTGCCTACAGAAAGTGAGTTATTAATGAGGAAGCTTGTATTCATTAAGGTTTGACCAATTTTACACATGACATGCAACATCTGTAATTGGCCCCCCAGTATGGGTATTATGACTCAACTAACCCCCAGACTGAAAACCAATGTTAATAAATCTTTTAATATGAAACCGGGACACTGCATAACTTCACAGATTTTGCAGTCAATTTCACAGCAAGAGAAGACTTGTAGAAACGTTCTATGACTCACCAACACTATTCTTCAAATAAAGAAAAAAGAGCCTTTCTGAAGTTATCTCAGCTTTTGAAGTAATATAATTATCGCCTCAGGAACATTTATTTTGATTGATTGAGGCCAGACTGGGGCACCACACAGTAGGCGGTGCAGGGCCGGACAGGGGCACCACCATAGAGTTATAAGAAGAATAGAGAGGACACCAGATATCCTCGCCCGTCCACTTGCATTGAGTTGCTCACTCAGGGCATGAGGCGTTTTCACCCCTTCTTCCGCGTAGTAAAACGTGACGTAGTGGGGCTTATGTGACGTGTTTTGCGTCATAGTTTGTGTTCATGGACGCGCTGGGGCTCCAATTCATGAACGAGCACTTCCGGTATGAACGCTCAGTCAATACAAAGAAGCCTAGATGCGCCTTCATGTTTCTGGCCCCAACTGCAGTACATCAAAATGGCCACCATGTCCATGGCGCTTCAGAGCTCCCCCAAGGTTCTGGGGGCTTGGGCACCACACAGTAGGCATTGCAGGGCCGGACTAGGGCACCACACAGTAGGCGTTGCAGGGCCGGACTGGGGCGCCGGACTGGGGCGCCGGACAGTGGGCGGTGCAGGGCCGGACTAGGGCACCACACAGTAGGCGGTGCAGGGAAATCTAGGCTTCAAGACTTCATGCGGTGTGTAATTGGTAGAAAATTTTGGGTGAACTACTCCTTTAAATGTAATAGAAAAGTAATACAAATCCCCCTTTTTGAAATAAATGTAAATATAAAGTCAAATATAAAATGTAAATAATACCTGGTTCCCACTGTTCTGGTTACTCACTTCTACACTGTCTGAGGGAACTTGATCCAGGTCACAGCACCAATACAACAAAGTGGATTCAAACCTTGGTCGGGAAAACCAACCTACCTGTCCTGTCATCCAAAGGGGAATGCCCTCTGGATAAGGCAGATACAGTATTATCCTTCTGGGGTT
This sequence comes from Nannobrachium achirus, assembly GCF_963921795.1. Classification (NCBI taxonomy): domain Eukaryota; kingdom Metazoa; phylum Chordata; class Actinopteri; order Myctophiformes; family Myctophidae; genus Nannobrachium; species Nannobrachium achirus. The sequence continues at coordinate 35,730,461 of NC_137828.1, read as the reverse complement.
CAGGCAGAACTACTCTGCTACACAGAGACACACTTTTGGGGAAAGGGGTGGCACTGGAGTATTTCTTCCACCAGTGCTCACACCTACATTCCCTGTAACATGAATACATTGTTTACTTTAGTAATTGATATCTGCAACTTGCTCCCCTTCTCCAGAGCTTTTTGATCTCCAATCCAATAATAAAAAGTTTGTTATGGTTCCATGAATGGACTCAAGAGGATGAAGGATGGTTAGCATAGTGGAAGAGTACAAGCAGATGTGGCTGTGTTTTCCGCATGGTAAAGCATTGAAACACCCTTCTCTTTACTTGAACTTCACTCTGCTTAAAGTTCAGTTGAGAATTATGGCAACTGCAATTCGATTTCACACCAGACAAGCTTTTGATTTCCAACACGCAATGTAAAGTCGTATAGTATTATTGAAATTCAGAGGTGTTCATCAGAATCTGCATTTCTGTCAGAAAGCAGCACCACAAAGAATCTGAGGCGAGGACATCAAGTGTGTGGGTTTTCCATAAAAAGCATGAAATAGACAGGTAATTCAACTGTGAGCTCCATTTCAGAGGCTACTGCAGTCCATGTGTCAAGCAATCATTTTTTGGGGCCTTTGTTAAATTTTCAACGTCAGTTTCTCTGCCATTCATATTGTTCTCGCAGCCATATACTTACTATACAAATCAAGTTTCGTTTTCATTCTTGGATCAAAGTCCACTCGATGAATGCAACTCTGTCACGCACACACGCACACGCACGGTGTACACACACACACACACACACACACACACACACACACACACACACACACACACACACACACACACACACACACACACACACACACACACACACACACACACACACACAAACAAACAAACACATGAAATGGTAGTAGGAAATCTTTATTTAATTTTTTTAATATAATTAATACATTTGAAATTAAATTAGTGACGTTGAGCACCTTCCCACTCAGTACGGCCCTGTGTGTGTGTGTGTGTGTGTGTGTGTGTGTGTGTGTGTGTGTGAGTGAGTGAGTGAGTGAGTGTGTGAGTGAGTGAGTGAGGGAGTGAGCGAGCGAGCGAGCGAGCGAGTGAGCGAGCGTGTTTGAACTGCATATGTGTGAGTGTACAAATGGAACCAAATGGTCCATTGTCTGCAAAAAGAGAAAAAGCAAAGGTTAGGCCCAGATGGTTGGCATAACCATCTGGGAGGGTAATACTTTTCATTACACGTACTCCTATAGGCTGGTACACACCTGTCAGCGGGGAGTGTAGGCCTGGAGGAGTAGGACTAAGGCTCTACATCAGTGGTCAACAGGCCAGAGCTTGCCCGTCCAGCGATAACATCTGGCCCGGGAAATAATTATAACAACGCATACTAGGTACTAGGTAAGATATGGACAGTAATGGCTTTACATTGACGATACCGGGCGGGTAGGATGAACATATCTTTCCATTCTTCTGTGAATGTTCTGTTTTCACTGTCAACTGTCCTCTTTAGACTCTTGGGTGATAAACTTTTCTCATGTAACAAACCAAAACTGTGTTTCACATGCCTTTGAATAACTTTGCAGCAGGGTGTATGCATGTATTGAATTAGCTGTTCAATTGATATTCAGACACAGCTCATGGTGCAGGTAAAAAAAGCAATTTATCAGCACATAATGTATAGACAGCATCTACATACGTATTATGTCCTACGCCGTAGATTGAATGACAGCATTAATCAAATGAGGGATGAAAGGTGATGTTGTCTGTGAAGATGGAAGGAATCATTCATCATCAGTATGCCATATGTATTACTTTTGTATTCATAAATTTGCATAGATATGTTTTTTCCTGGCCTCACCCTCTTGCCTGTTCATGCAGACAGATAATGGCAACGGCAAACTGCACTTTCTCACATTGACAGGGTCTTGGAAGCCTAGCTCTATACTACCCTACAAAGTCAGAGTGCTGTAAATACGTTTGTGTATTTGTGTATCCCAAAGGTCAAATTGGCCTTCATAAATGGTAAATGGTGCATTTATATAGCGCTTTTATCCAAAGCGCTTTACAATGTGCATTACATTCACCCATTCACACACACATTCATACACCGTTGGCAGAGGAAACCATGCAAGGCACCAAGGCAAGGGTTCAGTGTCTTGCCCAAGGACACTGGAGCTGGGATTTGGCGTGGTCACAATGTGGGCATGGCCACTTGGCCAGGCAGTGACGTCAGAAAGTCAGTTTGGTGACAACAAAAATAACTCTTTTAACTGTAAAGTGTGCAATACTAATACTAAAATGTAGCCTATTATTATTATTATTATTATTATAGGTGAGTCTCACACACCCACAGGCATGCATGCACGCACACACACACACACACACGCACGCACGCACGCGCACACACACACACACACACACACACACACACACACACACACACACACACACACACACACACACACACACACACACACACACACACACACACACAGCTTAACCTGAGGGTTGAAAGTTCGCTTGAACTACCTGTCACTTCAATCATGTGCTGGACAAGAAGATGTTCACCTACTGTCCGTCTGTTGCTGTCCATTGCTCCTGCAGAGTGTAACGTGCAGTGGCAGTCATTGTAATTTCCCTGTTAGTTTGGAATGGGTTATACATGTTGGTTGCATGTGCAGTCCACCATGTTACGTTTGACAGTGAATGAATACATCTTTGTGACAGTACACTAATTGCGTCCTGAGTCCTCTCTGTCTGTTAGGCCTGTCTTTTCAACCTATCTTCATATAATATAATATAATATAATATAATATAATATAATATAATATAATATAATATAAAATAATATAATAGGTCCTCACCAATGACAAAATAGCAAAAATAAAAGTATATACTCTGAATAGGAGGGCTGTGGGCAGTTCAGAAACCCGTCTGCCAGTGACATCATTGATTACCATATTATAATGGAAAAATAATTGTGAAAATAAAAATCTATATATTTTTTTCTCTAGTTTTTTATTTGTTTTGTTTTTTTATCTGCTTAATGATGATGTCACTGGTAGGCAGGTTTCTGAACTGCCCACAGCCCTCATAAGAGACACATTTTTATCGTGAACATTAGTGAGGACCAATTATATGAATATTCTTATTGCTGTCAAAAAAGACATGCATGCTATATTATGCGCATCCATATTTACTTCACATAGATAAGCCTTCTTGTTTATAAATAATTTTGAGAATGCCGTTCATTTCCATCATCACAATTAGAGTAATCTAGACTGGCCTCCAAGTACTCTGACAACTCACTTTCTTTCCACCTAATTCAAAGACACTTTTCATCCGATGTTTTGTTGCTATATCACCCCCCTTTCATTATGCAGGCTGAGCTTCATTGTAAATAGACAAGCAATCAAGCAGCCCCTTCTTGGTGGTATGATTGCTTACTGTTATTCTTTGCTATAGGTTCCCATGTCTAAACGACTCAGCATATCCACAAGCATAAGAGAAGCAAGCTTCACAAACTCTTTAACCACATTTTAACCAATTTATCAAACTCAGTAATAAATGCCGTACAAATATATTAAGGGAGACAGCCACAATTAGTCTGCCTAATAAAATGAAAAAAATACAAAATAAATGTATCAATAACAATTCAACAAATCTTATAAAAAACATCTAATAATGAGTCTTGCTGATTATATCAACCTCCATCCTGGTTGTTTTGACGCTCATTAATTACTCTCTCTCAATTGCTGTTGGATCAGTTTTGACTTAAAGGACAACTTTGTTTTTTTACAACAAGGGTTCATATCTTAGATTGTAATTAAAGAATATAAAAGATGAGTGTTAAAATTATTTCATTTAATTCTTTCTATTGTTTTAGAGATTCTCATTTCAGTGGCTGCATGGGGGCATACGTACAAGTGGCTAAATATGTCATTTTACACAGAATAAGCCCATTCCCAAGATACAACGCAACCTTTCATGGTTGGATGTGACTTATGGGGGCTAGAAGTGTTACTGTAAATAGCAATAAAGAAACTGCTGGCTTATTGTGTCTAAAAATACATATTTAGCCACTTGTACGCATGCCCCCATGCGTACGCATGCCCCACATTTTAGCACGGTAAGCGCAATAAAACAATAAAATGAAGCAAATGCAAATGAAAACATTTTAACACTCACCTTTTCTTTTCCCTAAGTACAATCTAAAATACGAACCCTTGTAAAATTACAAAGTTGTCCTTTAATAGACTGTAGTAGGGGAGGACCCTGAAATAGCTTAGGTGACATATGCCTAATTTCCCCCACATGAACCACCACTCTAGAGTTGCGCAGTGGCCATTGGCTGCTGTTCAACTCCATTAGCCAGCTCTAAATGTCACAGACATAAGGTGAGGGAGAGATGATCCCCAGAGCTTTCACACTAATTGCTTGGTTTATAATAAAGACAAAGCGAGAGAGAATGGCCATGCCCTTCCTCCAGGCTGAACATCCCTCTGCAGGGTGCCAGTTTATCTACTTTGATTGGGAAGACAAAAATAAACTTGAACTTCCTGTTCAGACACAACAAAACACAAGAGAACGAAACACTTCGATTCTGTTCATTTCTCCATGATTTCATAGGCACAGAGGCACCTGATTGGTTCACTCTGATTTAGAGCGTGTTTAGGCCGCAGAAAATACGTAGTTCGCAAGTTTACAGAAAATCCGTAGTTCGCAAGTTTACTATGAAAACCATCACATCTTGTCCGCGTATCTCTGTCTGTAGGTCTGACACTGTGGTCCCTGACACGTCAATGTGACATCACAGGACAGGTGATATCACAGGTGACAACACCTATGTAAAAGTCCATATATGGGTATTCCCTCACGGGAATTCGCGACATGCGAGGTCGCATGTCACCCTGAGGCGTCTTAGTTCTAGAGAGGAGAGTGTAGAGCCAGGAAAAGGGCAGAGACAGAGGAGAGAGATGTAACAAGACGTGGTAACTGTCAATAAACCTGATCAATACACAATTGTTACCCTATCCTTTTTTGAATACTTGGCATTTACTATAAACAAGCTGCAGCCCACTTTGTTTATTTCAGCTAGTATACCGTCCCCCGAAACATAATAGCTCTGTTATTTCTGAATTTTTGGAACTATATCCATAGCCATAACAAGATACAGCAGAATAACCCTTCTTGGAGACTCTAACATCCATATCATTGAATTATTTAATTGTGTACTTCACCCCACAGGATCAACTCAAGGCCACACTCTCGTCTTGTCTTCGGGCGTGAATATTTCTAATCTAGAAACCATTCATTTCTGTCTGTCTGACCACAACTTCTTTTTAGTATGTTATCTTCTCCTCCTTCCAGGAAAACAACCACCTACTCTCACATCCTAACTGCCTACAAAACACCATAACTGCCAGCAAATGTATAACCGTTTTTGATTCCACTGCAACAGCCCCAGCTCGCCACTATTCCATTGACGATCAGCTCACTTATTTTAATAAAACCTGACAGGCAACTCTAGACCTTTTGGCCCCTTTCAAAACGCGTGCGTGTGTGCGTGTGTGCGTGCGTGTGTGCATGCGTGTGTGTGTGCGTGCGTGCGTGCGTGCGCGTGCGTGTTTGTGCGTGTGTGCATGCGTGTGTTGTATCACAGCCTGCCCTACAGTATACTGTATGTGGGAGAGACATGCCCCCATTCAGGGTTCTGTGTCCACTGCCCTCAATTACTATATGGTAAGTAAGTAGTCCCCAAGGCAGGCAATAGATTGTTTTTACTTTAGAGCTGTTGAGTTTAGACCATGATTGTGTTTATTTTAAAGTTCCTATGTTCCTCAGGTGCCCTCCTCTCTATGCATCAGTGTTGAGGATCAAATGTGAAGAGGCTACTCGAGGTATGTGCAACAACGTTGCTTTAGTAAATCTGCACCTTCATTTGGTGGTTCTAACACTCCTGGCATTGGGGAATGTATCAGGTTTCCGCCCTCCCATAAACATGCACCATGACTTTCAAGGTAATGGTATTCTGCCCCTTTTTTAGACCCTTGTTCATTCTGATGTATTGTATTTTATTTCATTGTGATAACCCAACTGCCACTTGTTAGTTGTTATTGTCTCCACCAGCCGAAGGCATGGGGGAGAGTATGTTTTCCCCTTCGTCCGTCCGTCCGTCCGTCCGTCCGTCCGTCCGTCCGTCCATGTGTGTGCGTGCGTGCGTCCTCGCAGTTTGTTACCACCTAATCTCAGTCGCCGTTGGCCCGGTCGCTGCCAAAATGAGCACACACACTCCCTGGATGCCAATTCAGAACCTCTGACCCACATTTTTCAAATGGGCCTGTTCTAGCGCCACCATGAGGCCGATGTTTGCAAAACACATTTCTGTACACTATTCTTACAGATTTTGTCCAAAAATCCTACAAATCGGTAGGCAGTATCTCGACAGTCATGTGATCGAAACGGATCTGTCCGATTTTGCATATTCCATCCTGATCATGGCTAAGATTGGCTTCCAAAGTTTGTAGGATTGGGCCGTTTTGAACAAAATGCCTCAACTCCCAAACACAAAGGGCAATTGTGATGAAATCGGGCACACACGTTCCCACTAGGCCGAGGAAGCAAATTTTTGAAATCAGCCTCATGGTGGCGCTATAACAGGGTGATTTGTGGTTTTACCTATAACTCCACCGATTAGTTTCAAACTTTGTAAGCGCACTCCCTAGAGGCCAAGGAAAAACCCTTTCCCTGCTTTTTTCACATCAGCCTTTTATAGCGCCACCATTTCTGTACACTACTCTTACAGATTTTGTCCAAAAATCCTACAAATCGGTAGGCAGTATCTCGACAGTCATGTGATCGACATGGATCTGTCTTTTGCATATTCCATCCTTCTTTTCAAATCTTTTTTATTAAGGTACAATGTCACATTGAGGCAGGTACACACACACACACACACACACACACACACACACACACACACACACACACACACACACACACACACACACACACACACACAGTGATGACACCCCAAGTCCCATTCCCATCACAATAATCATTGGTACAAAATAGCACAAGGTCTGAGGCCATCACGGTACGTAAAAGTTCAGTATAAAAAGAGAAACCCTGCCCATAAAGGATAATAAAAGAAAACATTTTCTCCCCTCCATATACCCAATTTAGTGTTAAGCCAATTCCCCCATTCCCTGCATATTCCATCCTGATTGGCTAAGATTGGCTTCCAAAGTTTGTAGGATTGAGCCGTTTTGAACAAAATGCTTCAAATCACAAACGCAAAGTGCAATTTTCATGAAATCGCGCACACACACATTCCCACTAGGCAGAGGAAGAAATGCCACTTACATTTTTTTTATCAGCCTCATGGTGGCTCTATAACAGGCCGATTTGTCGTTTTACCTATAACTCCACCGATCAGTTTCAAACTTTGTAAGCGCACTCCCTAGAGGCCAAGGAAAAACCCTTTCCCTGCATTTTTCACATCAGCCTTTTATAGCACATGGTAACACACAAGTGTGTACGACAAACGGTTGATAAGTAAAGCCAAATAAATTTTCGGCCAATCAGAGGAGGGGGCGGGGCAAAGTTAAACCAATTAAGGTGAAGGACTCTTAATCAAGTCAATTGACACCACCCACAAGTGTGTATGACAAACGGTTGATGAGTAAAGCCAAATAAAGTGTGGGCCAATCAGAGGAGGGGGCGGGGCTAAGTTAAACCAATTAAGGTTAAGGACTGTTGGAGCAGCAGGAGTCGGTGGTCCCCGGGAATTCCCTGTGAGCAGCCGTGATTTGGTAATTTTTGCACTATTTGGCGGCGGTGGCAGGGGGTCCCTGGGGGTCCTGAAGGTTGTGGTTTGGCAGGCAAGGAGTGTGTGTGGAAAATTTCACATGGATAGGGGCAACGTTGGCGGAGATATGAGTAGGGCAAAAGTGTGACGTGACGTGAAAGACAGACTGACTGACGGACGGACAGAGAGCCGGTGGAGGTTTTGATAGTAACTGCGACCTGACGGTCGCAACAAAAGAAGGACGGGCAGGCAGGACATTACAATAAACATGAAATATAACTGAAGGATCCACAAAAGTGGAAAAAAGCAGCACACCAAAATAAAAAATGCAAGACAGGCTCAGATGCAGTGTTCCATTTTATTCTGAACGTTAATGCGTTTCGGCGCTAGGCCTTCTTCAGAGCAAGTTAAAATGATACATACATAGTGAATCCATTTTTTATAGGATACACAATCATCCCCACCTGTGTAGGGGCCTAGGGGGGAGGTGCTGACTTAAAGTACTCAATTACTGATTACATACAATATGGATATCAACATACAACATGGCAGTTCAAAATAATCAGTACAAAAAATATAAATACTACACAAACAAATGTGTGTCTCAATATCTGGTATAAATGTATGGAATAATCTTGATAAGAATTTAAAAATGTGTAATAATATTAAACAGTTCAAGCACAAGCAATGGAACACTGTGTAAGATGGGCCCGGTCTTACTGTTACGTTCAAAACAGCTGTATTATAATAATACAATACTATTAACCATTTACCATTAAAGGAATGTATATATTTTACTGTGATATAATTATTCTTATATAAACCCAAATGGAAAAGGGGGGCTTTTGTTGCCGGACAACGCCAGTTGGATTTAAACCAACGAACCATTAAAGGTTCAACACCACCAGGCTAAACACAGGTTCGTATTTTCACCAAGGAGAGCAGCAATAATTGGGTCCAAACACCCGGAGAGAACTGAGACCACACAATTGTTTCGGGGAGATACAAAAGTACAAAGTTTTATTAGCCTATACAGGGCGGGGACTCTAAATTACCCTAAAAACATATACAAAACAAAAACCCTAAAACTAAATGGCGCCACTATCTAAAACACAATACACATACTTTAATAATACTTAAAAGGTTCTTAAAAGGTTTCTCAGATCGTCTAATAAAGTGACAATGCAGTTCCACTTTACTAGTTCGTTTGTGTACGATTGGTGTAGGCAGGGGATGGGCACCAGGGTAGCCACACAGCTTCCAACAAAATGGGATTCAACAGCAGGTGGTATAGGTCATCTCTTCACAAGGGAAGCAGTATGCCTCCCTCCGAGTGTAATGGGTATGCGACACACTCAGAGCCTCGCTCCGTCTGCTTCTCCCAGGGGACCAGATAATCGTCCTTCTCCGTCTCTCTCACCGGCGGTCCCAGGTACTCGTCTCGTTCTTACAGCGGCCAGGCAGCCTCTGCCACAGGCAGCCAGTCTCTCCGTCTGTAGTAACTGATAATAGTTCTCACAATGTCTCTCACTTAGTGTAGCTTAGCTACCGGCCTCAGTCCATACGCCTCCAGCTCTCTCACAAAGCACACCTGTGCCCTTCCCTGCTCAACCTGAAATGAGAGTCAGTCACTCTTTTATAGGGCTATGCTCTGCCCAGCTGTTACCCCATTGGCCAGCCGCGACGCCCACCTATTCAGTCACTTAAAGTCCCAGCGTACATTCATAAGGAGGAGAATAGGGTTAAGGGAAAAGGAAGTTAATTCAACATAATACCATAACGAAAATACAATGTGTTTAAATAAAAGAAACAAAAAGAAAACATCATTGTAGTTGAAGGAATAATACAAAAAATGAAAAAATAACACCTTCCTTTCATCTCCCTCACACTCCCCCCTACTTTATCGGTAGCAGTCCCTGCGACAAATCAGGCCTGACTATATCGTGCAGGCGGCTGCCCCAAATTGCTCCTAGTGGAACGTCGTGGGCCCATAGGGAAAAACCCATAACACTGTGGCACTACTGGTCTACTCACTTCAGGCACTGGCTCGGGAGGCGCCGTTGGCTGTGGCGGGGACACACACAATTTCAAAGCATTACGGTGAACAGTTCGATCCCGGCCTCCCTTCTCTGGCCTAATTCTGTACACCAGCCCCGCCTCCCCGACTGTTTCCATCACTACAAACGGCTCAGGGTCCCACCATGGAGCCAACTTCCCCTGTCCTTGTCGATTCCGATTTCGAACCCATACTCTTTCCCCTGGTAGCAATGGAGGTATACCTGCCCTACGATCATAGATGCGTTTTCGCTGTTCAGCTGCCCCACCCATCCTCTGTCCAGCGTGACGATAAGCCACATTCATTCGCTGCTGGTGGTCCTGTACCCAATTCCCCACTCTTAACCTGGGCTGTACTGGGGGCACCCCTAATTCAACATCCACAGGACGACGTAAATGGCGACCGAACATCAAATAAGATGGAGCATAGCCAGTGGCGCTATGGGGCGTATTGTTATAAGCATGTAGTAATTCAGAAAGATGTTCAGGCCACCGTTCATGTTTGTTGGCATCTAAAGTGCGCAACAAATTCAATAGCGTTTGATTCCAGCGTTCCACCGCCCCGTTTCCGGCCGGATTATATGGGGTCGTACGGCTCTTACTTATGCCATAAATAGTACATAACTCCTGCATTAACTCAGATTCAAAATTGACAGTAGTCTGCGCTGTCTGGTCTCGAGTGGGTATAGCCCAACTGTACCTAGTGAACAAATCAGTGGCAACCAGAATATTTTGACACACGTCAGCAGGCCTACCTAGGGTGAGGAAATCAATTGCAACTACTTCTAGTGGGTAAGAGACACTAAATGGTTGTAAAGGGGCCCGGGGCTCTACCCTCGTTTTCTGTAGGCTGCAGTTGACACACCCTTGATGGAACCGGCGTACCTCACCCTCCATGCCAGTCGAAGCGGCGCCGCAGCTGGGCCAACGTCCGATCTGCTCCAGCATGTGCCGCAGCCACATGCACCTCTCTCCACACGTCCTGACATCGAGAACCTGGACAGACAATCTGATAATACACTTCCTGCGTATAAGGATCAGTCATTCTACGGCATAGTACACCGTTCTTCAGTTCCAATTTGGCCCATTGTCGCAGCAGCTGATTAGCTCCCCGGGACCAACTCTGTTTCTCGCTCAGCGTGGGGTGGCGTCCGCGGGCCACACATTGCGCCACCAACGTGATATCCCCATCATTTTGCTGCGCGTCACGCCATTCACTTCCCTCCTCACCATTCTGAACAGTCTCTGGCGTCAATTCCACCATAGCCACTCCAGTGGTTTCCACGGGGAACCATGGACAAGGCGTCCGCGTTAGCATTACTTTTGCCCGGTCGATATTTAATATCAAATGTAAAGGATGCCAACTGGGCCGCCCAGCGTTGCTCTACTGCTCCCAAACGGGCTGTGTGGAGATGCGCCACAGGGTTATTATCTGTGTAAATAGTAAACTGGGCCCCGGTCAGATAGTCTTTGAACTTTTCCGTCACGGCCCACTTGAGGGCTAACAGCTCTAATTTAAAAGAGCTATAGTTGGCATCATTTTGCTCCGTCGGATGCAGACTCCGGCTCGCATAAGAAATAACCCGTTCTCGGCCATCTTGGATTTGTGCCAATACAGCACCCAGGCCACGGTTACTCGCATCAGTGTACACCACGAATGGCTGGTTATAGTCGGCGTAAGCCAAAACAGGAGCCTGTGTAAGGGCCGTTTTTAGCGCGTCGAAAGCCTTCTGACAGTCAGCTGTCCACGCTATTTTATGCTGGTGGGCTTTAGCGTCATTTGGAATGCCGATTAGTAAATTGTTTAAGGGTCGGGCTATGGCAGCAAAGGATGGCACAAACCGGCGGTAGTATCCCGCAAACCCCAGGAACGCACGGACGCCGCGCGCCGTCTCAGGGGGGACCCACTCTCTCACTGCCACCAGCTTGTCGGGGTCTGGCCGCACACCCTCCTGGTCCACGACATGCCCCAGGAATTTCACTTCGCGTTGGAGAAGCGTACATTTATCGAGGCGCAGCTTTAGCCCATGTTTCTCTAGGCGCTGGAACACTTTATCCAGGTGCTGTAGGTGAGAAGAAAAGTCAGGTGAGTATATAATAATATCATCTAAATATACTAATAAAGACTCAGCTAGTTGCCCGCTCAAACACTGCTGCATCAGTCTCTGAAAGGTGGCAGGGGCATTACATAACCCAAACGGCATTCTTTTGAATTCAAACAGCCCCAAAGGGGTTGTAAACGCAGTCTTCTCTTGGTCCCGAGGGTCCATTCCGACCTGCCAGTATCCGCTGGCCAAGTCGAGCGTGGAGAACCACTTCGCCTGTGTTAGGCTAGTTAAGGTCTCTTCAATACGTGGCAAGGGGAAAGCGTCTTTATGAGTAATCGCATTCAGCTTGCGATAGTCCACGCAGAAACGCCAGTTACCATCTTTTTTCTTCACCAACACAATCGGTGCAGCCCAGGGGCTACAGCTCTCTGCAATAACTCCCTTCTCCAGCATGTCACTCAGCAGCGTCTTCATCTCCTTATACATTGCGGGTGGCAGAGGCCGATGTCGCTCACGTATGGGGGGGGGCATCTCCGGTGTGGATCTGGTGCTGCACGACGTCCGTCCGGCCGAAGTCCTCATCATGGGCAGCGAACACCCTCTCCCAGGTGGACAGCATGGCCCGCAGCTCGTCTCTCTCCTCATCTCGTAGATCCGTGCGCTCCATCAGTGTCCGCATCTCCTGTGGTAGAGGCCGCTCCAGCTCATCCGCTTCAGTGGTGATCAAGGCGACGTCCACCGTGCCGTCTTCGCCCAGTGACAGGCTCAGGTCTCTGCGCCCCCGGACTTCAGTGGCATCCACCGGGTACAGTTGCCCCAGTCGTTCGTACCGGCCCACCCAGATTGGATATGGATGTGGATTACACAGCCGCACGGGAACCCGTCCTCCCCGTATGGTCACCAGAGCGCGCGCCACCCCCAGCCTATGGCTGTCGGGTAGCGTCTCCAACAGAGCCTCGAAATCCCCACCCCCTGGGCCTCGGCGTGCACGCCCCCACACCAGGGCTTCACTTTGGGCAGGAACCCGGATCTTCTGTCGGTGAGCAGGCCACACGTACCCCAGCGAACCGTCTGTCTTCGTCACAGCCTCCACCTGTTTACACGCTGCAAATGCATTTTTCCAGGCAGCTCTCCCCTGTCGCAGGGAGAAAGCAGCCTTCCCCGGCCCCTTGAACAAAGTATTCCAGCATGCACTTACAACATTCATACCGATAATTAAAGGTTGTGTGCAATGCTCGTCTTTTATGATCACGACCCCCCTCCCAGGCACAGTGACTCCCTCTAATTCCATATCTAGCACTGCATAGCTAGTATAGGGAATCTCTAGGCCATTGGCCGCTCTTAATTTAAAGACGAGAGTCTTTTTGCCCAATTTAGCCGGAGAAAAATATTTATTAAACAAACTCTGTTGCATTAGTGTAACCTGCGATCCCGTATCCAATAAGCCCCGTAAATAAATTCCCCCCATAGTAAGGCATATCGTAGGACATTCGCCAATGAACATTCCATGGTCCTTAGTTTCTCTTAATAGAGGTTTAACTCCCGCTGCTCGGACCTCAGCAACAGGCCTAGTTAGTTTAACGGCGGCTGGCCGGTTCTGCAAAACCTAGCAATATGGCCCGCCCGTTTGCATTGGCGACATATGGGTCGACCCGTCTCATCCCATTCATTTCCCTGTATAGGCACATACCGATGGCTAGAAGGTGCATGACGCGGCGGTGGTGCACGGCCAGCCTGGACAGGCTCATACTGTTGGTGAAGCGGAGGCGGTGCAGGAACAGCAGCGGCCTGTAGAAGTGGACGGATTTCGTTCATTAGTTCTTTCGTGAATCCCTGCATTTGGCTCTTCACATCATCCAAGATCTCTCGTTTCAATTCGTTCCTCCACTCAGCCGTCTGTAAAGGGTCAGGAATAGGCACAGGGTTAACAGCATGGCATGTAACTTCAGGTGCTCTCACACTTCCATGTTCGCTATCTAGAAGTACAGCTTCTTCTCGCAGCGCAGCAAAGTCATTATCCGGATTTCTTCGGGCATATATTCTTAAGGCCTGGCTCAGAGGACCTTTAGACAACCCCATTAGCAGTTGATCTCGTAGAACGGAATCAGAAGGGGCCGTGTCTGGGTCGTGTTGCCGCAGCCTACAGAATAGCTCCCTCAGTCTCAGAATATATGAACCAATACTCTCGTCTGGGCGCTGTGTACAGTTATAGAATCGGGCACGCACCTGAGATACCGGTACTGTTTCTCTGTACAGACCATCAAGGTAGCTCAGAATTTTCGCTACCGTGTCTCGCTCCCCTTCTTCTAACACAACAATTTGTCGTTTAGCTTCGTCTGTTAGCGTCTTAAACAAAATGTTAACTTTTCTTGCCTCTGTAATATCCTGTGTACCTAATAATCCCTTAATCTGCTCCCTCCACTCTTTATACTTTTCCTCACCTTCTGTTCCTCCAAACTTAGGCAACCATGGGGCCCCCGGGTATACAGGCATCATCATCATCCCAAATCTTAATATAAACACAAAGTATAACCGTTCAGTCTCTCCTTATTGCTCTCTCCTGGTCCTGCCGACCAACGCCAATTATGTAAGATGGGCCCGGTCTTACTGTTACGTTCAAAACAGCTGTATTATAATAATACAATACTATTAACCATTTACCATTAAAGGAATGTATATATTTTACTGTGATATAATTATTCTTATATAAACCCAAATGGAAAAGGGGGGCTTTTGTTGCCGGACAACGCCAGTTGGATTTAAACCAACGAACCATTAAAGGTTCAACACCACCAGGCTAAACACAGGTTCGTATTTTCACCAAGGAGAGCAGCAATAATTGGGTCCAAACACCCAGAGAGAACTGAGACCACACAATTGTTTCGGGGAGGTACAAAAGTACAAGGTTTTATTAGCCTATACAGGGCGGGGACTCTAAATTACCCTAAAAACATATACAAAACAAAAACCCTAAAACTAAATGGCGCCACTATCTAAAACACAATCTTTAATAATACTTAAAAGGTTCTTAAAAGGTTTCTCAGATCGTCTAATAAAGTGACAATGCAGTTCCACTTTACTAGTTCGTTTGTGTACGATTGGTGTAGGCAGGGGATGGGCACCAGGGTAGCCACACAGCTTCCAACAAAATGGGATTCAACAGCAGGTGGTATAGGTCATCTCTTCACAAGGGAAGCAGTATGCCTCCCTCCGAGTGTAATGGGTATGCGACACACTCAGAGCCTCGCTCCGTCTGCTTCTCCCAGGGGACCAGATAATCGTCCTTCTCCGTCTCTCTCACCGGCGGTCCCAGGTACTCGTCTCGTCCTTACAGCGGCCAGGCAGCCTCTGCCACAGGCAGCCAGTCTCTCCGTCTGTAGTAACTGATAATAGTTCTCACAATGTCTCTCACTTAGTGTAGCTTAGCTACCGGCCTCAGTCCATACGCCTCCAGCTCTCTCACAAAGCACACCTGTGCCCTTCCCTGCTCAACCTGAAATGAGAGTCAGTCACTCTTTTATAGGGCTATGCTCCGCCCAGCTGTTACCCCATTGGCCAGCCGCGACGCCCACCTATTCAGTCACTTAAAGTCCCAGCGTACATTCATAAGGAGGAGAATAGGGTTAAGGGAAAAGGAAGTTAATTCAACATAATACCATAACGAAAATACAATGTGTTTAAATAAAAGAAACAAAAAGAAAACATCATTGTAGTTAAAGGAATAATACAAAAAATGAAAAAATAACACACCTTCCTTTCATCTCCCTCACAACTGCATCTGAGCCTGTCTTGCATTTTTTATTTTGGTGTGCTGCTTTCTTCCACTGATGTGGATCCTTCAGTTCAGTTGTACCTAGAGCTGAGCACCCACTGCCCAAATCAGTGGCAGCAATCAGAGGAAGCACACCTGTTCTCTTCTCCTTAAACATGAAATATATTCAGAAAATAAATGTCCCTCTCATTTCATTTGGCACTGGGTCTTTCCATTGGAAGTACTTTGTAGCCTACATTTCCCTATAGTCCACTGTGTCACGGATTTTCGTGTATCCAATTGAATAAAATACATTTTCTAGCCACACAAAGAAGCTTCTTAAGCAGCTTAGCTCTTCTAGGGTCTAGTACCCCTAATTTAGATGACAGCCATAAATGCCCAGGATCTTTACAGATCTTATTTTGACTTGTTTTTATCCACCTGCCATCTGGCCCTGTGCATCAGTGTGGTTACTTTAGCACTATAATTGATTCCTTGGATGAAACTCCCACGGTGGCGTAGTCAAACTCACTGACCCTTTCCTACTCTGCCATGCATGATGCACGTGCACAGTGTTTTGTCGATCGGTGTGTTCATGTTTCGGTACCAGGCAATCGGTTATTGTGTGGATGAATAGTCTTTTTCTATCACGATTTCTATTCCATCTCTGTTTCATTTACATTGCACACAATCCAAGCGTACCATGGAAGTACCTATGGGATATAACAAACTGTTGGCCTACAAAGAAAACAATGTCCTCGGCATAATGTACATGATAGTGTAAACAGTTACAGAAGGCAGAATGAAAACATGGAAAGACACAGCTAATTTGTTCAGTGCAAAAGTGAGGCCACAGCATGTAGAGCTCAATAAGTCCACTCTGAAAAGGTAGCAGCTTTGAGAATGGTGATCAAAAGACAGGCTTGACAGAGGAATCAACCAGCACAAGAGCTCTGCTACTTGGAACAAGATATGAGAAATTGTAAATTTTTCTGCTGTAGATTGCCCGAAACCGGCAGTTCTGCGGTTATCATCAATTATATCACTGACTGATGTCAACAGCAGAACTCCTGGTTCAGAAACATTGTATCTCCATATTTAAACTGTTCTACTTCATCATAGCCTTGATCTACAGATCCCAACAAGTCGTATGTGACGCAAAAGTATGTCAGGTTGGTTTGATATTGAACCAAAGAAAAGTATTAACAACAAGAGCTTGTGACTAAATAATAAATACATTGGATCCTTTGGAAAACAGGTTCTTTTCTTTTTTTCCATTTCCTGAAAAGTAACAGTTTTGGTCTTTTGGACATAGAAGGTTTCCGCCCAACAGCGATATCTTCTTCAGGACCTGTGTGGCTATTCCTCTGTTTCATCAGCCGGACTTACCATTGGGCAAGGGTGGGCACGTGCCTGGGGGCCTCGGGGGGAGGGCCTCCGATTTTATTTAATTTTTTTGAATTTTATGAAAAATAATAATAATAATTATGAAATTTTAAAGTATTGCAATCCAAATAAAGTGATATTTGTTTAGTTACTGTACATTTTGTTTTATTATGGTAATAACATTGAGAGCTTCTGCTCCGCTGGCGGCACTGCATGTAGCTGCTCTGAAAGCTTAGTGCAGTCTAAAGCCCGCCCTCTCTATGTATCCGGTACTTTCCACACACATAGGCTACACACATGCACATACACCCCACTTCTGTATCCGCTTTAGACCCTTCCAATGAGCCAATGAGGATACACAGTCAGATTATGCACGGGCCGGTCCGGAGGTGAGTTCACGGTGTGGTCAGGTGGACCGGAGGTGGAATTTTTGCACGCGCACAAGGGCCTCTTTATTTCCCCTTGCCCAGGGGCCTGATGTCATATAATCCGGGCCTGGCTCAGCCCCCACCCCCTTCCAGCCATGCTGTCACCTATCACATAAATCCTAAACATGTTTCATTGGCCACCCAAAAAGTTGTCCACTCCACCAGAAGCCTATTCTGTTAGTATGCCATGTTATTCCTTGTGTTATAGTTTTAAGAGCGCCATGTGTCATCTATATGTGGTTCCCAGGGATCCTTGAAGGGGTTCCAGTTGTTCCCCAGCAGAATTTGTTAATACAGTATCAAAATCAGTTTAAAGCACAACCCTATAGCCTACTTTCGGATATTCAGAGATATGAGATGTAGCCTCTTAGACCCAAAACTTGGAATATTTTGTTATTGGATAGGATTTTGTCCATAATTCTGTCCATGCTGTATTGATGTTGGTACCATAGGAGAAATAACAGTCAAATGTTGATCAAAATAACAATTCTTCAACATTCTCTAATTGTGTAGTTTCTTGTAAATTAAATTAAAGTTGTACTATGTAACTTTTTTTATAAAACAAATCTTAAAATTCTCCTAACTATTAAATCACAAAAGTTTTAGAAGATCCGCGCCGTGAATTTCAGCCTGTAAAGCCTTCTCTGTATGTAAACTGAGATCCTTGCCGTGGACCGGATCTCGCGCCAAAATTGCGTCATCACACTACCGGCCAATCACAGCGAGGGTTATACAACTGCCGGCCAATCACAGCGCATCTTGAAGTGGGGTCGCTATGGCAGCCATATTTGTTGTCGCCCGTTTGTACCATCCCTTCTCTAGGTAATTTCGCCTACCAGGCAGGGTGAAGGAGTCCGTATCTCTGGAATTACTGAACGCACAGGAACAAGGGACCCCTTAAAAGATAGATCTCAGCGAGGTGGAGGCAGACGCGGGGGTCTGAAGGTACGAAAAACGTCCGAAAGACGCGGACGCGACCGCGGTTTGCTATAGGGCTAATGACCACTAGTTGGGCATCTTACACAGTATGGCTTTAAGTAATTCAGATGTTTAACAATAATGCAACTCTTGAGAGCGTAAAAATCAAACCAAATGGACCCGAATAAGGGCCATTTGGTTTCATTTTACACTCTCAAGAGCTAAAGAGCCAATGGTCCATTTGGTTACCAACTCTACATAGCTGTGGACCACCTGGAACCCCCTCAAGGACCACCGATGGTCCCCGGACCACTGGTTGAAAACCACTGGTGTAAAGTTAGTTTGTCTACATTTAGATCAGATGTCGATCCATTATGTGATATATGTAAACAAACTCCTGCAAATGTATTACATATATTCTGGATGCGCCAAACACTGCTTAATCTTTGATAAGCTATCTATGCTTGAGCAACAACTGGACCATTCTTTATTATTATTGCATTAGTTGGTTTGTTTGATTGAATGAACACTTTGTTAGACAGAAATGTAAACAGCACAAGGTACAATCAGACATTTTATTTAGTCTAAAAAAAAGTACAACAAAAAAGAATCCAGGGGAGGACTTGTTTCCATTGTGTATGCAATTCATCAACATGGCAAACAAAAAAGAAAAAAAGAAAAGAAAATATCAATAAATACAAAACATATGTACAAAGGAAAAAAGGGAAAATGTCTGCAGAGAATGTCACCACCTTTCTATGGAAAAATTGTGTTTACCTCCCTTTGTGGTCTCTTGATAGATGGCTTTTCAGTAGGGGTACCGTGTAACGATACATTTTAACAGCAATACGATACACATCACGATACATGGTTAACGATACGATACATGGACGATATTGATTTGTTAGTGAGACGACTAATACTTTTAAAAACTAAAAGAACCTCCCATTCATGCCTAGAATTTCGTCGTTTTAGGGGCAAGGCCAATTGGCCTTTGTTGTTTGGGAGGGCACAAAGGCCAAATGCTAGGGCAGGAAGGCCATCAAATAAAACAAGGTTTAGTCCATTGAAAGAAATAATTGAATTTAAGGGTTAGGATGATTTTGAAATGTAGACTATCTGCAGTGAAATCTCAGCCCTGCACAAATCAAACTTACTGCATTGGTTATGGGTCATCAACCCAAAAATATATTTTTGCTACGGACTTACAAAAGGAGTGGTCAATAATATTACCATGAATAAAATACTAAATGTATATTAGTCCAGTAGACATGATGGAGAACACATGCTGTGTTGATGCACATGCTGTGTTTTTAAAGAGGGAGAGTGGTTAGTCATCCCTTTGAACTTTATTTTATAGTAGGAAAGTAGGAAAGCTGAGAGGGAAGGTGTAGATAGAGCAATTTATAATCCATTTTGAAAAGATGCTTTAAAAGTCAAGTGTATTATTGTTATTATTTCCATGGCCATCTCTGAACCTTTTATTACTTCCTTACCTCAAATTTTTCCAAAGTGATAGCTTTGAACTTTTCAAAGCACTAAAGGCAATTAGAGAAGAATTGTCATATTGACATCATCCACATTATTCATTTGCTTTAAAAACCTGGGTTCTTTATTAGAGTGTTAATGTCAAAGGGCATTTGAGAAACGCAGCTCTTAAACTGTTCAGATTGCCTTGGAAGACATGTTTTGGTATGGTTCTCTGCAATGGAGTTTCTGGGCGTACTGGCACCAGTGGCCAGTGGTTCTCAAAGTTCAGGGGTCCTTGAGCGGGTATTAAGAGGAGAAGGTGGTACAGTCAGCTGGGGCATTAAGGCCACTGTGGCCTCAGGTCATGACATTTTTGAAGGGGCACAAGGCCAAACTGAGGGGCAAGGACGGCCATGGCCTTCATGGCCTCCCTGAAATTCCTTGGATCAAAGAGGTTATGCCGTCTATCAAGCCAAGCCGCAGAGAATATGTTATTCCCTTCAAGGGTCCGTAGCAATGTTTTATACAGCCTAGCAAACCTTCTTGACCCTTGCCTGGGGGGGGGGGGGGGGGGGGGTTGAATGTATATGGCATATGCACTCCAAGGAGCATAATTTTATAGTTAGAGTGTAAAATCAAAATGGATTTGCAGGAGAGGAACAGAGGGTCAACATTTAATAAATAAAGGAGTGGCAGACTATAAGTAATTAGGTGATATGGCTATATTACAAGTACTGTATCTCAGGAGCTGTTTTAGAATTATGTTTGCATGGATAGCATTAAAAATGTAATTTGTTCTGTTTTGTGCTGCAAAACATGAAGACACTGCACTGCATATTAATGATATTTCTGTGCAGCTGATAGAGGTTTTGTCATGCGGGACAAATGCATGTTTCATTTTGCCACTAATTTGAAAAACACGCACGCACGCACGCGGACACACACACACACACACACACACACACACACACACACACACACACACACACACACACACACACACACACACACACACACACACACACAGATAATGTAATTGGTCGCAAAACCCTACTTCATCTCCATCTCTACTTCTGTTTCTTTCTCTCTCAATCATCTGATCATTTGAGTATGATGATCAAAACAATATTTGTTTTACTCTAACACACAATGTTTGAGGCAGATAGATTTTACACATTAGTTCTTTCCTTTTTGTATAGCCTATATTTAAAACTTGTAATGGATATTATGGATGAAATGAATTACATGTATTGTATGAACCTGCAATAAGGTATTACAAAAGAATAGTTTACACATTATATGGATCTGCTGATTGCTAAATGGGGGGGGAGCTACCGTATCTTATTTGAAATGACCACTGATGACATTGGTAGGCAGGTTTCTGACCCGTCTACAGCCCACCTGAGATGCATGGCAAGTATACCGAAACAGTGCCATCTTCTTAGTGCTCCTTTAACTACTACATGCTGTGCCCCCTACCCAAACAGCAAGCCAAAACTGTTCCTTCATCAACAGTAGGCTGCTATGATCTAGTTTCAATAATAATTATTGTCTTTCTACTAAAAAATGTGTTACTTTTGAAACTGAGATTCACTCACAGCTTCCCATGACATCAAGCTGGAACTTTTCTCAGGAAAAATGATCCACAGGCCATGCTACTGCTGTTTGTTTGTTTGAACTTGAAAGAGAAACATTTCTTCACAGTCAGCATTTGATTCATGGATTAAAAAAATATATCATATAACACTTTCATTGTGTCTAATAGGATTTTAATGAGGTTGATATATAGTCTAACGTACCTCTAAACATGTTTAGATTAAGCTTAAACAATAGCAGGAAAACAATATAGACAAAATAAATTAACACATACAATGCAAATTGTTCTAACTGCAAACCTTATTGTGGTTAAACTATAAATATTATTTCCGTTCATAGTAAGTCATTGTTGGGGTTGATATGGTGTTTTCAGTCTGTTTCACAATACAGTGAGTCAAATTGTTTCCATAGGCTGGATGAACTGTTTGAATCAGCCTTTCAAGAGAAAGGTTGACTCCACCATAAAACTGAATTTACATCATGATATAGGCCTACCAATGATCTTGGACAATTATGTAAATATCTACAGACAACTGTTTCCAAAATCTGAGACCTGAATTGATGTTTCATCTGGTGACACTTTTTGGAGTCATTTAATTTGAAAAGTGAGAAGAAAAAACAAGGAGAGAAATCCGTTAATTGCGACTGTCAGGTCGCAAGTTACTATGAAAAGCTCCACTGGCTGTCAGTCCGTCAGTCTGTCAGTAAGTTACGTCACATCACGTCACACTTTTGCCCTACTCATATCCCCACCACTGTTGGCCCTATCAATGCCAAACTTTGCACACACACTCCTTGGATGACAAATCACAACCTCCGCCCTCATTTCTCACATGGCCCTCTTCTAGCGCCACCATAAGGCTGATTTTTGCAAAACACATTTTTGGACACTGCTCCAACAGATTTTGGCCTAAAATCACGCAAAGCAGTACACAGTATCTGTAAAGTCATGTCATCAACACGGATCTGTCCCATTTCCCTTATTCCCTCCTGTTTGGCTACGATTGCCTTCTAAAGTTTGTGTATGCAACCTGACGGTCGCTTATCTCCCGATTAGGGAGTCTTACTGGTAAGGAGGTGCTAGAGCTGAAGAGAATTAAAACGTAAAAAATAAATGTTTTATTGCGACCTTCGGGTCCTAAGACCTTCTTCAGGCATGTTGCCAACAGCTTGCAGTAAATAAATGATTTTTGCAGTGTTGAGTGAGCGGATGCTGCTCTTTTCATTCATTTTAAAGTGACACGAATTAGTAACTTGTGGGCTCATGGAATTTCTGTTTGAGTTATTACAAGCACACGATATGAGTTTAATTTGATGCAGGGCTTACACAGTTCTGAATCAAATGTACCCATATCCCAGGAAAACTCCCTAATTGGAAGATAAGCGACCGCCAGGTCGCATATCTATATACACAACCTCAATGTGGCGCTAGAAGAGGGGCATGTGAGAAATCAGGGGCAGAGGTTGTGTTTTGCCAGCCAAGGAGTGTGTGCGCAGTTTGGCATGGATAGGAACAACTGTGCCGGACATAAGAGTAGGGCCAAAAGTGTGACGCGAAGTGACGGACAGACGGAGGGACTGACAGCCGGTGGTGGTTTTCATAGTAACTTGCGACCTCACAGTCTCAACCACCATGGGCACTGTCATAGTGTTCTAGGCAGGGGTGTACAATGTACATGGAGGTGGCACTACATGGAGGTGGCACTAGTTGTGGAGTGTCCGCACGTGCATGGACTGGGCTATGCCAACTCAAAACAGGCCAAAGACACAATGCCAGCACTATTTGACCTCACTGATTCCAAAAATAGAAATCTAAAGGAGGCAGACTGTATTCGACAATACACATTTGCTTGCCACGAACGGTCCACCCCCCCCTTTTCTCAGACGAGGTGAGTGGTAAATAAAAAATGTCTATGCCAACTCGTCTATGCCAAAGATACGATGCCTACACTACTTGACCCCACTGATTCCGGAAACAGTAATGAAAGGAGGCGGACTGTATTTTGGCAATACTACCGATTTGCTTGCCACTAACTGGCCAGTGCCAATTTTTTCCATTTGTTTTAAACTTTTTTTTTAAAGATTTTTCTGCCTTTATTTATAGTTTGATAGAGGAGATAGACAGGAAACATGGGGAGAAAGATGGGCGGAGACATGCAGTAAAGATCGGGCACAGAACTCGAACCCGCAACTATTTATGTGCCTGGTGCTTGGACCACTGGATCATGAAATGGAAATAAATATATAAAAAATTGTTGATTATAAAACAGAGTCAACATTGCATTATTTCTTTGACATTTAATTACCACCCACTGCTTCTACTCGACTCTACCGCTTTAACCCGACTCTTCTGTTTTAACCATGTCTTTATGAAGAGCTTTTGGAGCCCTCCAGGGCTCCATATAAATGGATCATTGGTTAACAGATGTTATAATGATAATTTAGTCAAAGCATTAACGGGTAATCTCAAGGTGAGACGACAGTGCAATTTTAAACAATTTAACCCTTAAGTGCTGTTCGGTTCATTTTGACCCGTTTTACATTTTCATTTGGAAAAAAAAGGTAGAAGTTTAAATTGTTTCCACCTGAAACTCACTGGCCTTAAAGATTCTTCTGAGATGAACATGTAAAAAAAATATTTTTGCACTACACCCATGCTACACCCCCCTCATATTTTTTGAACCTTTTGTGCTGTTCGGGTCATTTTGACCCGGGAGCACAGATGCACAGAAATACACAGTATTATGCCAAAACACAGACACACAGTCCCCCCCACTTCTAACAGCCCCCTTCCGAAGCCCCATTCCGACCCCCCCCCCCCAACCCAAATGTGTGTTCAGCTCTATGTGAGAAAGATGTCCTGTTCTTGAACCACAAGTATTCAATTAATGGGCATGTTGAAAAGAAAAAAAATAAAGTTCATAAAATATTGTCCGATTTTCATTTTTTCCTATAAGCATGAGCAATATTGCCCAGTATTAAATAAAGTAGTTTTTTTACATGAATTTCAGCTAAATCAGTAAAAACGCCTAGCTCTTTCAGTGTTTAATGTGATATAGCAAAGCAGAAATGCAAACATTTACCATATATATCATGTGAATTGTTTGGTATTGAGTCAAAGTCAATGTATCATGATGATTTGTTAAGTTAAAATTTATATTAGTGTTGTATTTTTTAAACCAAATATCCCCCGGGTCAAAATGACCCGAACAGAACGAAGGTGTAGTGAATCTGAACAGAACTTAAGGGTTAAAAGATGTTATTGACCGAATATGAACAGGTAGATTGTTCCAGTCAGGAGCTTTAAACCTAAAGGAGTTTTTGCCAACTTGACTGAACTGAGATAGATACATTTAGAACTTTAAAAATCTGTGCACAATGTCTCAGTTGATGTTCGGTTCCATATACTATTTTAGATACTGTGGATAGATAAAATAAATTAAAAAAATAACTGTAACCAGTGCTGCCGTTTTACTGTGGGAGATGGCAGGTTGAGATTTTCATACAAGGTGCAGTGATGAGTCATAACTCATATTTGAACAACCAAGAAAGAAAATCTACAGTTATAAATTGTATTGAGGAACAAGGTTAGTTTTTGTTGCAGTCTGATAGACTACATCAGCAGCATAATCCATGAAGGGTTGTGTGAGTTGTACAACAATTTCTTGACTGTTAGGTCTCAATAAAGCAAGAGAACTGCTGCACCACAGTGCCACCCTGTGTCTCTCCGCTTACATACACCAACAATAGTCTCCTTAAAAGTCAAGACTACAGTAGCTTACTGGCATAAAGACTTTTGAAGTCTGAAGTCTGTTTGTCAGGGAATACATTTTAGCTAATTCCACTCACATTTCATATTTCTTTTATTCAAGACACTGAAGGTTTCAATTATTTTAGCTCAGAGATTAGTATTTCAGGCCGAAAAAAAAAAAAGAAAAAAAAAAACAGTTCGACAGTAACACAGTAGCACATTTGTGGAAAATAAAAATAATAATTCTGCATATGATATGACTATCAGCAGTCAGCAGACGTTTAAGTGGTGGTAACATGCTACATGGGGCCAACAAAGAATGCCAGCTATTATGTTGCAGAAACAAACGGCATCCTTCATATCTATGCCATTTTGTAGATCAGGGGTCTTCATCAGGGGGTCCGCAACCCCTAGGGGGTCTGCGGGGATACTGCAGGGGGTCCCTGAAATTCTTGGGGGAAAAAAACTTTTTATATTTCTTTAAATATATATATAAAAAACATGATTCGGTCTCTTGAATAGCTTGTAGGCTATACATGATTATTGTGCAACCAATTGACAGATTGTTAGTGATAGATTGATAGTATTGACATTGGTTCTCAGTTAATAAGGTATGTTTATAATTGGCAGTGGTACGGCCACTTGTACATGCATGTTTAAAATAAAAGCATGAATATGTTAATCTATTGTTTTAATAGCATAGTATTGAATGCACAATAACATGGTATGTTTATACACAATTGTATACATAATTATACAATATATGTTGTAGCCCCACCCCACGAGGTAGGGGGTCCCTGATCCAGCTCCCCATCAGTTTGGGGGTCCCTGACCTGAAAATGTTTAAGACCCCTGTTGTAGATATTTGAATCTCAAAACATTTCATTTCCACTATTAAGATTTACAGGGGGCGCCTGGTGGCCTAGTGGACCAGGCGCATACCATATAGGCATTGCCCTTTCGGCATCAATGCCTGTCGGCGTCGCCGGTTCGATTCCCGATCCAGGCGACCTTTGCCGCATGTCACTCCCTGTCTCTCCCCCATTTTCCTGTCAGTCTACTGTCCTATCCAATAAAGGCAAAAAAGCCCAAAAACAAATCTTACATTTTTTTTTTTTTAATTAAGAGTTACAGGGCTGTATGCTAGTATAAACAAATGACCTTACTTTAGGCAAAGGATTTTTCAGCTTCTACCAAGCCTACCAGTCTTAAAGGACAACTTGTTTTTTTTTACAACAAGTGTTCATATTTTAGATAGTCATTAGAGAAAAGAAAAGATGTGTTAAAATGTTTTCATTTACTTCTATCATGTTAGTGATTTTGACTTGCATGAAGTGGCTAAATATGTCTTAAGGCTGGGTTATTCTGTCTAAAAAGACATTAGCATGCCCCCACCCACTGAAATCAAAATACTAAAATCGCTAAACAATAGAAAGCAGTAAATGATTTTTTTTTAACACTCATCTTTTCTTTTCTCTAATTACAATCTAAAATATGAACCCATGTTGTAAAAAAAACAAAGTTGTCCTTTAATACCACAAGCTTGTCTGAACAACATTTCTATTGTGTACCCATTTTGTATCCAGACTTTCAGTATATCTGAATATGAAACATCTTACACCCAACAAAGAATAACTGTTAGGAGCACTCGGCTCATTTCAACTCATCTTCATAGAACTTGTCCTCACCAATGCTCTGGCCTCACTTCATCGGTAGGCAGGTTTGGTCACTTCAAACTTTAATTTATTGATAGATGAACATTGGCATCCCATTAGCTTGAAAAGTCTATTAGCCTACTGTAGTTTTTGGAAGGCAGATTTCTGAACCAAAAGCCTACAAGAGGGACGTAAATGGTGCCATCTTATTAGCATTAGTGAGGACCAATTATATGAAGATTATTGGTTATTAGTGAGGACCAATTATATGAAGATTATTGGTTAAGTTCTCCTTAAATGGCATTTTTATGAAGAAAAATAAATTACTATCCCCAAAACAAATAAGTGAAATAGTCATTGCTTTCCATAGAAAACCTTTATTCATTACAAAAAAGTTAAAATACAAATATAGAACATAACCCCCCCCCCCCCCAAAAAAAGAAAATCAGTTATTTGTGTTATTTTCTTAAACAAAGGAAGTAAATGCCTCTGCACTTTGGCACCGCATCCTGTTAAAGTAGAGGACGGCTGGCTCATCAGTAAGGTTTTTGATGTCATATGCATGCCCTGTGTGAATAGAGTACAATAAGGAATTGGAAATAACACACATGTCACAAACTGAAAAATATAATTACTGTGATGCTTACCACATGGCACAGAGAAGGATAGTCCAGGGTTGTACTGGGATAATGTGCCATCAATTGTCACACTCACAGCACTGGTTAAGACGTTATATACCTTAATGCAGGGGGGGGGATGCACAAGTTAGACAGGGTAGCAGGAGTCTAAAAAGATAAGCGTTTATAGAACAATTAAACGATTGGATACTGGAAACTAGAAAGTGTTCCTCAAAGCACAGGTCTCCACCAGGTCAGGTAGGTTATTGTTGGCGAGCAATGTTCAGAAGTCGGCAATTAGGATGGAATATGAAAAATTTGATGGATCCGTCTTGATCACTTGACTATAGAGATAATGTGTACCGATTTGCCTGATGTTTGGACAAAATGTGAGTAATGCAAAAATCTGCCTCCTAGTGGCGCTATAATAGGGCAAATTAAAATTTGGATCAAATTTGAAGGAGTAAAGTAAAAAGAAAAAATAAGTAGAGGTTGTGCTCTGCCGCCCACGGGGGTGTGTGTGCAAACTCACTGCCAAGCCTGCCATCGTGCCAGAGATTAGCTGTCCACAGACAGGACGGACAAACAGGTATACAAAACGGTTTCGACTAAGACTTCAAACTCAGCTCGCGAATCGTCAAGGACCCGACTGAGTGCGGTGCCCGCCACAGTTGTTGGGATTGGTGCGATGTAGGTGAACTAGTGATATATACCGTATATTAAGTACAAAAACAAAGACAGCTTCTCACCGTTTCAGCGCTGTGATCAACCCAGAGAGGCTTGTGCCCGTGGGAGCCCAGTAACATCCTCCCAGCACACCAGTTGTTGCGGAGAATGTCCTCACATACACCAATGATTCTGCTTCGATAGGAAAACCACCTGAACGCGTCTGTGTTCATCTGGCCTGCAGCTATCAGAAGTCAAAGCCAAAAAGGAAACATACATTTGATTGTCTTATATAATCATATTTTATGTATCATTATAATATATATACACACACACACACACATATATACATATATACGTATACCACTTTGAGGGGGGAAAGAAAAACAAATGCAAAGACAGAGCAACCTTCAAGGGATACACCATCAAGCCTATGCATGGATGCAAACATGCTGAGGAAAAGGTTTAAATTTGCCTCATGTCTATATGCCCACATAGACCTAGCGTCAAAAATGTGAAAATTGTGACGTTGAACACATGAACAGTAGTCTTTATTTCCCATTGGGCACTGAAACAAATGTCTGTAAAGTTTGGCACTACTGTAACTGATTTCGCATAGAGAAAATGTTAATTTAGTCCGGAGTCCTTTACATGTAGCCTGACAGTGTCGCTGGTTCGATTCCTTTGCTCCGTGTCACTCCATTTCCTGTCTACCGTCCTATCAATAAAGGCATAAAAAGCCCCAAAACATAATACGTTCCATATGCGTGAAAATCCCATTGAAACGGTTTACGGCAAACATTCAACTTCTCCTACAATCCCGTTATTATAATTTAAAGGGCAAAATGGGACCTTAAAGGTATGTCCTCACCGGCGAATTAGCGAAAGCGACGTGAATAAGCGAACCAAAAAGGCAAAGAATTCGCGATTCGCCTTTTTCCATACACACCAAAAAGCGACGCGAATATGCCTATAATATTCGCTTAATTCGCCAAAAAAACGAGGGGGCGATATCTGCCTGCATAGCCACAGGAGAAAGGAGAAGAAAGGAGAGAGAGGAGAGGAGGAGAGAGGAGAACGGAGACAGGGAAACAAATAAAACAATGGAAACTATATCCTCAAGTGATGATGAGACCTGGCCGTGGTTGTTAGCCTATTAAATAAGAAAAAGAACAGAAGAGACAAGTGACAACCATAGGGTGACAACACGCGTTCTCCGTTCCCCCTCCCCTCAGCTCCGGTCGGTCAGTGTTTTATCATAGCCGGGTCGGAATGGCCGCATCACCCTCGGAATACATACGGGGCTGTCAATCATTATGTGTATTACCCGAGAGGACCCAAGAGGACCCGTACTGTGTGTGTACTTTCTGCTTTTTTATGCAAACTGTAAAGCAATCAATCAATGTGTGTGCGCGCGCGCTGGCGTGCGCTATAAGGAACGAACTACTGGAGTTCTGTTTAACGTGTGTGCTGTGTTTAGGCTGGCCTGACCTAGGATCATGGTCGGTTAGCCGTGAGATGAATGGCTGTGCAACAGTGAGATGATAATGCTGGTCTAGGATCAGTTTAACAGCAGGGGTGCGTGGGTAATGCATGCGTGATGCGTAGCCTGCTGCCAGGATGATGAGAAAGCAGCCGCGACCGCGTACAAGTTAAACCATGACTTACCTCTCTGTAGTTAGAAAATAGCCTAAAAGTATTCCTTTTAATCTCTGGCTTTTGTTTCGATCTTAATATTATAGATTCCTTGGTAGCCTTCTTCTGCCTGTCAATCAGTTAACAGCGCACGCTGCACGGCTGCAGTGAGTTACATGAAAGAGGGTTTTAATAATGATTAAATGGTCGGGTCTCTCGGAAATAAAAGGATTTCGGTCTGTAAAAAAAGAAAGTCAGTGTAAAGTAACTAAAAGTAGCCTACATTTACTTGAGTAGCCTGTACTTGTAGGTATTTGTACTTGAGTCGAATTTCCAGTACTTTCCTTCTAATCGACTCATTTCGGATCCTATTGTAGGCTATTTAATACCCAGCGACAGAGAGAGAGAGGAATTCGCCTTTGAACGTTCGCTTAATTCGACACAAGGGCGAATAAAAAACAGACGCCTTTTCGCTTTTTCGAAATTCGCGTTTGGTGTGGATGCTTCCATTGACTTTATAAGGTTTTAAACAAAAGGCGAATAATACGCTAATTCGCTAATCGCCAATTCGCCCTCTATGTGTACGGACCTTAATGGTAGTTGCCTGCATCTATAAATTGCTCAATAACACCATTTATATGACCAACTTACATAATGGGGTCAGGACATTGAACAAACAAAATCAATCACATATTTTGCTTACTCTTCACCGTGGCAGGCCAGAGTCTCCTGAACCACTTTGTTATGATTTCCTCATCACAGGCCTGCACAGTCACTGGTTTGAGAGGAAATAAACACAGCTCTGTGGCAGACAAGGCGGAGTGGGATATCCCAGGCGATGGAACAACTGAAACAAACAAACAGTGTTAACTGCACAGCCTAATTGAAAGAGTCTTTATGTCAAAAGGTAAATACAGCATGTCTAGCAATTGTGGTTGGTTAAATTATTTTACAATACTTAAAACATACGCGTATCCGGTTCCTCATAAGCTTCCTGTGCAATCATAGAGGATGGTCCACTTGCGAAGCTTTGTAGCCTGTGAAAAAAAGAAAAGGGTCAACACATTTCAATACCCTTTTACCATGAAATCATGACAACACAGTTCTGCACTTCAGTGAAATGATAATGCTGCTATGTTATAGGCACAATCACATATTTGCAACACTTAAAGTAAAGAAAAAACTAAACAAAAACAGTTTGTGTTTATTTGGACAGGCCACAGAAAAACAAAAACGTCAGTGGAGTACATTTTACCTTTCTGAAATTTCACCTGCTGAAAAGGTCATTGAGTCAAGGTCAAGGTCGTAGTTATCTCAGAAACTGAGAACAAGAGGTGTTAGCGCGGGCTTACTTGTCAAAGTTGTTGCGGAAGGTGAAGGTGTTGTTTTTGGAGGGCCAGAATCCATCGATGGTCCGCGAAGCCTCGTCCTCCTGGACAGGGAATAATCTTTTACCCGCCATTTTCTGATGTTGGTTTCTGTCGTTGGAGCGAGTTTCTGTTGTTGGAGTGGTGGTGATGTCGTCCTCAAAGGCAGACATCTTTTGTATTCTTGACTTTCTCCTGATTTTGGGGCTCTTAGAATTGGGTTTCTGCTGTTGGATGGCTGGGATCTCAGCGTCATTCTGAGTCCCGTCAGCAACCACAGCCTTCCTTCTCAGTTTCTGCGGCAACCGGGACTCAATATGATCTGGAACCGTTTTGGGCATATCGGAGGCTTGCTTGTTGTTCACCTTGGTGTGCTGGTTTGCTAGGCAATCTCCTGTAAAGTATTAAGTAACAATGAGTTGTTAAATCAATTCTGATGCCTCCATTACAGGTACAGTGAATCCAGTTATGTGATGACATTTAAATAACTTGATCCGACGTTTAAATGCCTGAGAATCTGAAATTCAGCTTAGATGAAAACGTCACCTGTTGTGATGCTGGCCTCTCCAAGTGGGCAAACTAAGGAGTTAGCTGGTACAGGGTCAACGTTGAGATCAGCAACCCAGTCAGCCTGTTGCTGCAGCTCCTCCGGGTTCTGAACCTGCTCTGATAGAGCTGCCGTTGCCTTTTCTGGGGTGTGATGCTGCTTCTTCCCCTTTCTTACTTTGGTCAGAGCAGCTCCATTTTTCTTGGCCTTCTGCCCAGGCTCAGATTTCTTCTTTTGAGTTTTCTTAACTTCTCCATGCTGACTGATCTTTATGGCGTCTACGTTCTGGGCTTCTACAGCGTTCTGCTCAGTGTCCAGAACGTGACTCAGCCACCATTCTCCAGGTGATTTCCTCTTCCTTTTCCCTACCACTGGAGAGGAGGCCTTTTCTACAGGACTGTATGTTTTGCGCCTTTTTGTATTTGAAGCAGCAAGATCATTGGACGTAGGAGTTCGTCCCCCGCCTGGATTTCCGATTTGCTCAGCTATGGGACAGGGAGGCAACAGAAAAAAAGACTTATCAGGCTTCAGGCTTATGTGATGTTACTCAACAGTGCAAGGGACTGGAGAAATACAATCACGAACATTCACGCACCCACAAATTAGATGGTAACCTACCTGAACATACATCCATCTCTTCATGCAGACCTCCATGACCTCTGCCAGGTGGCTCATGGCCTTGCAGCTCTACAGAATCAGGCACCTGGATCGTTTCTCTGGTCACTTTTGTGGACTCGTCTCTGGTCTCTTTTGTGGACTTGACCCTGGTCTGACCTCCATGCCCTTTGCCAGGTGGCACCTGGCCTTGCAGCTCTACAGAATCAGGCACCTGGATCGTTTCTCTGGTCACTTTTGTGGACTCGTCTCTGGTCTCTTTTGTGGACTTGACCCTGGTCTGACCTCCATGCCCTTTGCCAGGTGGCACCTGGCCTTGCAGCTCTACAGAATCAGGCACCTGGATCGTTTCTCTGGTCACTTTTGTGGACTCGTCTCTGGTCTCTTTTGTGGACTTGACCCTGGTCTGACCTCCATGCCCTTTGCCAGGTGGCACCTGGCCTTGCAGCTCTACAGAATCAGGCACCTGGATCGTTTCTCTGGTCTCTTTTGTGGACTTGACCCTGGTCTGACCTCCATGCCCTTTGCCAGGTAGCTCCTGGCTTTGTAGCTCTACAGCATCTTCAGGCTCCACCTGGATCCATTCTCTGGTCTGTTTTGTGGCCTTGGCTGGTCTTTCTTTGGCATCTTGTCTTTCTTTGCCAGCTCTTGATCTTCGGCCCCCCTTTTTCATTTCCATGGACTCTTTATCACCAATGGTATGGTTTCTAGGTTCTTCCTCCGCCTTCTCTGCTGCCGAGTGCTCCTTAGAAGTGATCTTGCCAGTCTGATTGTTGCCCATGCTCCCTGCTCCGCCCAACGCTTTTTCTGCCTCCTCTGGTTGAGTCACATTTGAAATCTTGTCAGCTGACCCTTTGACTTCACCATATGAGGTCGTCCCCAGTTTCGGGCAGGGCCTCTTGTTTCTTCTAGATAGCTGATAAATGGGGACGTCTTCCTCCAATACTACCCTGAACTCATCTTCCTCCACAGGTGGTGTTGGAGCCCTTATCGGCAAACACATTTTCGTTGGGCTTTGAAGACAAATTATAAGCAGATTAGGGTATTTTTCAAAATGTTCAAATATTTATTAGTGAAATGCATCAGGGTCCAAAATTCTCTGTTTTGCTCACCAACAAAAGGTCTGGCAGGTGAAACATTATACTGGCATACGTTTTTCTTTTAGCCAGCCAAAAGAAAAGTATACACAACCTTTATCGGTCGCATATCATACAGCTATACATTTAATCTGCATAATACTACATTATGGTGGTGAACAGACACATACATAAGAGCAGATTGTAAAGTGATTGCGTTATGAGCTCTGAAAAGGCTTTGTGCTTCACACAGACAGCTGCGAACAAGTACGCAAACAATTGCACAACTCCAAAACAACTAATGTTTAGCTTAAAGAACAACTCCTCCCTAAATCACTTCTAGGCTCATTTTCCTACTTATATTGATCCAAAATTACTGTCCATGGGGTCTATTAGGCAGAAATGCACCTGTTCAGTTTCCCCAGCAGAACCCAGCAGCTCTCATAGCATAGAGTGGAGCCTATAAGCCTATCGCTTTTACACTATTTATTGTGGTCAAAAGTGTTTTTATTTTTCATGAATGTGTTACTAGTCATCATTACAAACACGTCCATGCCATCATTGTCCCAATTTGTCCCACAAAAGCCATCACACTCTTCTAAACAGATGTTATGCTTTTATACGTTTTACCAAGTCCCAGAAAAGAGGCTCAGTGATTTGCCAGTACAGTAACTTTGATTGGCAGTGGTGCCGAATGCTCACCCCAAAACATGATTTATGAGATTTTGGTGGCTTGTGTGGGACAACCAAGGCATGGATGTGTTTGTAATGACAAATAGTAACAGATTCACGAAAGAATAAATCACTTTTATCACTTAACAGGGGCATTTCTGCCTAATAGACCCCATGGACAGTCATTTTGGATCAATATAAGTAGGAAAATTAGCCTAAAAGTGATTTAGGGAGGAGTTGTCCTTTAAGGTAGAGAGAACGGACTGGGATCAAACTTTGGAATGCTCCATTTTATAACGGTCCCAAATCTTACTCATGCTTAGCCATCAATGCAAATATGTTATTGCAAAAAAGTCACGCAAGCTGTGAGGCACCCAAGCTGATATTTTGTTAGATTTTTGCTCTCAACCATAAATGCTGCAAACAAATTCACGTGTCCAAATGTCAGTTTCTGAAATGTACATGTCAGATGAACTTGGCGCTTGACCAGGGGTGTCGCACCAAATTCTGGGCCCTGGGTACAAGGATTCACTGCGGGCCCCCCATGAATTCAAAGATTTGCACACATTTTCACGACTTTTCAAAAATAGCAGATCTACAAGCTCGTAGCGCACGCTATGAACTTGTATATCTGCTATTTTTCAGTAGCTAAAGTATAGAATAATGAAGGCCCCTCGACCTTGGGCCCTTGTAACTCAGTCCCACCCCCCCCTCCCCGTGACGCCCCTGCGCTTGACTCGTGTACAGACCCTGGTATGGGCATTTCAACTCACTGTGCAGGTTTAGGCCGAGCAGCCTGAGCCTCTTTAATTTTCTGCAGGAAAGTTTCAAAGTTTGTTTCCACACGGGAGCTCTTCTCTACCGGGGGCTCTTGAGCAGTGTTTTGAGGCTTCTGTCTTGGACCAGTTTCTTTGCTGCAGAGGGACCATCAAAAAACACAAATATAGCACCAATATTAATTCCTGAGAACAATGATAGAGGGAGTGGTGGAAGTACATTTACTCAAGTACGGTTTAGTACAATTTTGACTTTACTGGAGTAATTCAATTTTCAATACCTTTACTATCAATCCACTACATTGTCAAATATTGTACTTTTACTCCACTACAGTTGTTTGAAAATTTGAGTTACTATGTGGATTTTCATAATAAAAAAAAAAGTATTTGCTGTATCTGTATCTGATATTGCGCCTCATCTTTCTGATGATTTAGCAGGCTAACATGCCAAGCCATTGTGCTTTCTTGGGTTTTAAATCCTATTAGTTGACCTTGTGTCTTAAATGTACTGTGCTACATCCTACATAATATTATTAAAGCAATTATGACATGCTGTTTTTGCCAGTCATAGGTCTTTGTCCTGGTCCTTAAAACGTGTATTAAAATTGATTCTGTTGCCTAGATTCCTGTAGGTGTTGTAGTTCAGAAACGTTCTCATTAATCAGTCACCTCTTTTGGAACGTAACAGTAAATGGTAGAAATTGTGCATTGGAATGATACAAACAGTGGAATGTAACACAAAGGTGATCCAACCACACCCTCCCCTGACGATGATGCAGTCATCCAGAGGCCAATTAACTCACTTTTCTGAGCCCAATTAAAAAAAAACTACAGATTACAGACCAGTAATGTAGAGTGTGTGAGCGTCATCGCCTTGATATGATAACTGTGTTAGCCTGTGTTCTCATAGCAAGGGTGGGCTAAGGCCATCTAAAATAACAGAGTGGCAGCTGACCTGGCATTTACAGTATGTAATATAAATATAATATTGCGTGATTTGCATCACAGCATACTGTAACTGTGTTAGCCAGACTTGTTAACGCTCTGGACCAGGGCTAATGTTGTTCTCATAGCAAACACTTGTGCGGTGTGCGGTGCGAGGAGCGTTTGGACACAGGAACTTGTCACTCAAGATGGCAGAGGGGGCCTGATTAGGTTCAAGGGCCGCATCTAGAAGCATGCATCACAGCCTGAAAAGGTTTAGAACCACTGGCAAATGGGACACTTGTTTGAAAATACTTACTGTGGCGCTGCCAAATTCTTCGAGGGGGCAGGAGTTTCTTTTAACTCATTTGGTGTCTTCTCCCGAGCTGTGTTTTGAGGCTTCTCTCGCCTTACTGCCATCACTGGTGGGTGTCCATTGCCCTGCCTACAAGCAAATGTGGACATTTTATTTAAATTAATGACTGTCAATAACCATCTTCATTCCTGAAAAACCATTGACCACAATCGAGTTTAAAAATACTTACTGTGGTGCCGTCTCAACCTTCAAGAGGATAGGAATTTTAGATTTTCTCTCTTGAGCAGTGTGTTGAGGTTCGTTATTTCCTGCCGACACTAGTTTGTCTCCATTCCCCTGCCTACAAGTAAATATGGAAATATGTTTTTAAAAGTGAAAATATTCAGAACTTCTCAGTTTAAGGCAAAGTCACACCGCTCCTTGATGTTTTATGTAATATGAACAGTGAGACAGTGCAAATGCAGACACATTTTTTGTATTAGACTCAAAGAATTGTCACAATTATTACATAATCACCCAATCAATAATTTTTTGCATAATAGTCATAATTGTTTGAATAAATGTTGAGCTTTTCAAACAATTAAAAAAATAGTGGAAATAGCGTCTGCAAGATCAAAATGTGACGTGTTTTGGGCTTTAGGAAATGAAACCAATTATGGAAAGACTTATTTCCATGTTTGCTTACAGGCAGGTGAATGGAGACTAGTGTCGGCAGTAAGTAACAATCTCATGATCGTGACAGCCCTAGACTATGCTTGAATCAAAATGTTCCTGTGTTTGTTTGCTTTTATCAGTTACGCATGCAAGCCCACTGCACAGAAGCACCACACCGCTTTGTACAATGCGTGGTTTTGTCATGCCGCTCTGACATTTCTGCAACTGTATTGACTTGTCTCTTTGTAATCATACCAGTGCAAAAAGTATATTATACACTGTAAAACATAGCAATCAGGTCTCACTTTGGCCTCTCTCGTCGAACCTCCACAGG
Source organism: Nannobrachium achirus (assembly GCF_963921795.1). Taxonomy (NCBI): domain Eukaryota; kingdom Metazoa; phylum Chordata; class Actinopteri; order Myctophiformes; family Myctophidae; genus Nannobrachium; species Nannobrachium achirus. The sequence continues at coordinate 35,693,408 of NC_137828.1, read as the reverse complement.
CATTTCGGATTCTTTGAGTGTTTTTGATGCACCTGGACCAGTCTCTTTTCTGCAAAGGGACAATCAAGACTGTCAAACAAAACTATTCATTCCTGAAACTAAATTGGCCATGTAGGAAACTTGAGTTACGAAAATACTTACTGTGGTGCTTCCACCTTCTTCAAGGGGTCAGGATTTTTCTTAAAAGTGATACTTTCTTGAGGAGACTCTACCTCAAAAGTGTGTTTCCTAGCAGGAACAAAAATCAGTTTAAAACATATGACACAGAAAAAGATAAATACAGACTTAATTTAGTTCCAAAAAGACTTACTGTGGTTTTACCAACTCCTTCAAGGGGGCACGATTTTTCTTAAGGGTGATCCTTTCTGGAGGAGAGGATACCTCAAAAGTCTCCATCCTAGAGGGAACAAAAAGCAGTTTATAAACAAGACACAGAAAATACATTACATTCTGTGTGGTTGCTTATCCAAAACAATGCAAGTTTTCTTCATGAAAAGTGGTGTTAAAATCCTACATACTGTACATAAGTTCTTCAAATCTCCATGGATTCTATCTAAAATAATTTACAGGTACTAAATATTCCTTACATGTCTGTGGTCATCTGTAGTATCCTCCCTGGCACCTCAATGGGAAAGGGAATTGGAATCGGAGACACTCTTCTAATGTCAGCTTGCTCAACACCCTCTCTGGAACTTGAGGTCTCATCCCTCTCTATGGGACTTGAGGTCTTAAACGATTCAAGGTTTTTAAATGGGCTGTTTACTTCTACATTGAGAGGAGGGGAAAAAAAGGCACCACTCAGGAGAGAGAAAAAAAAAGGTAACAGGCAACAATCCAAAACGGAATATGTCATAACGCCAAAGGCAGCCATGTCATTTTACATTTTCTTACCAATATCCATAACTGGTCTGTTCGATGGTGTTGCAGAATGTGGGACTTTTCCTTTGGGAACCTAAAAAACAAAAAAAATATACATTACTTGACAGTCACAATGTGACTCAGCAGAGCTCATTTCAAGTAAAGGTGCAGCAACCCCTGCAGAGTCTTCTTTTCACTAGGACAAATTATCCCTGGTAGTGGTAGTACAGTACCTGTGCAACGCTTGCCTGCGTCTCTTCTACCGGAGAAGGGGGAACTAAGTCTTCCTCATCATCAAAGTCTGAATGTTAAATAAAAGCATAGGTCAATGAGATCAGGGGAAAGTGTGATAAGAGAAAGTACCACATTTCTGGTGGTGACACCTTCACACACTTACCAAACTCCTTATCAATGTCTTCCAGAGTCAGCTTTTCTGTCCTTTGTCTATACAAGCTGAGAAGACAATTAAAAAAACTTCAAGTCATATCTCAATAAGTCAAGAGGTCGAAGGCAACTTTGATGTGCAGAATGCCAAACACCACTTTAGTTTAAATAGCCCCCATGCATGTCTGAAATAGTACTACTCAGTGATCAAGGTTCATGGCCACATAACTAATGCATAGTTGCATTAAATGCTCAAGGCATACATCTCAGTCATATGTGTTTGTCTGCTGAGGCTAACCTATCCAAATTGAATAGTATTCTCTAGGTCTGCAAAAGTCTAACTAAGCGATTTAATCAATTATAAAATAAAACGCATCTTTTTGTAGAATGGAATAATATCACTAGAATATTAAATCACTAAAACAAGCCCTAGCATTCCCACAAGGAATTTTGCAAAATGTCAAGCATACCTTTCCTTGTGAAAGTAGTTCTGACATTTCTGGGGCCTCTTCTGCAAATAAACAACAATATGCATTGGAACAGTTAGTAGTACTGTCCCTGTTTTAATTAGTTAATTAGTTTACTGAATCATTTGTCAAAGCAAATTACAGAAACATTTTAGAAAGGCAGGATGTATACCAAAAAGAGTACATACATAGCAAGCAAAGAGAAGGAAAAAGCTATAAAGTGATATTAGAATAAGTGTTAAATGGCCACATTCCCCATGGTTTTGATTGATTGAAGAATTTATTAGAAGTTTGCAATAGAAAAAAGTACAGTTTCATGACAGTACAAATCACTGGTACAAGGTCAACTAAAAGGAGATCCTAGAAAGCCGAGGCTTATTTCCACAGGAACCACACTTTAAGTATCTGATATAACATTGAAAGACAGACGGATAGAACATAGTACTAGAGATGTTACCGATCAATCGGCAATGGATCGGATCGGGACGATCAAAGCATGATCGGCCATAATCGGTGGTTTAGATCAAAAGGTAAATTCACCGATCCGATCGGATCGGTGCATCCGATGAACCAGCCGTTCAGTATGCCCACTTGAGGCCATTTTGGGGTATTGATTTCCACAGTGCTGAAGGAATAATTAGTTACTGCTATGATAATAAATACATAGTAATGCTGGTAAATAACTATAAGGCAAATATATAAATGAATTCATGAGTGAAATCCAATGAAAGACCACATCTTTGAAGGCTTATATCTCTGGATTGTGTCTTTAGGGAAGCGGCGCGGGAAGCGGCGCGAGGTTTAAAAATGATCTTTTAGATGACAAAATGGGAATAGCCATTCTGTTAGCATTATCATCCGGGACCTTTCCATGACGTGCATGAACGTGAGCACGTGAGGTCCTGGAAGGTGAGGTCCTGGAAGCTAAAGTGCTCGCCTATGAGAGATACCCTGGCATTCTATGGCCCCTAGAGGGCGCTGGCACTAAATGAGTTAAAGTTAAAACATTAACATTTAGAAAATATAAATAATAACTTGATCGGATCGGTGATTGATCGGTATCGGGTGATCAAACTTTTGTGATCGGTGCTCGCTGATCAGTTCCAAAAAACCTGATCGGACCATCCCTACATAGTACTTTATCTAGGATAATATCAGTTTCAAAAGCATAACATCAAATACAAAGGCAGAAAAAAAGAAAAGGGGGGGGGAGCATGGGGGCTTAGTCTATTTACAAGTCACGGGTAGCAGCTGTCTGAAGGTGACTTTTCATACCAATTTTGAAGGAGGCTAGGGATTTGCTCTCCTTTAGGGCTTGTGGAAGGGCGTTCCACATGTTGATTGTGTAGCAGGAGAACGAGTTAGAGCCTTGTTTAGTGTTAAATCTACGTTGATGATGATTAGTGGAGCTGCCTCTGGTGTTGTGATCGTGAACATCCTTGACCTTTAAGAAGTAGTTTGTCAGGTACATGGGAATCTTGGAGGTGTAGTGTATCTTGTACACCAGGCCCATTGCAAGATGCTGTACTCTATCAGCTACTTTGAGCCACCCCACGCTTTCGTGGTGATGATCGGTAAGGTGGGTCTGAGGAGGGAGACCAAGCACAACCCTAATTCGTTTGTTTTGGGCTGTTTGGAGCTTTAACTTTAAGGCAGCTGGGGCGTCGCGATACCAGACAAGGACTCCGTAATCAATGAGGGGCCCAATAAGAGCACCTCCTAGTGTCTTTCGGGATTTAATATTGATCAGCGGGGCAACCATGGTAACATGGTAATAACATGGTAATACAGTTTAAACCTTTATATCCCCACCTTTAACTTGTTTAAAGGGCAAGAACAAAGGGTGAATCTACAGCAGATTAAAAACATGGCACTGGAGACGAATGAAGTTGCTGATTTTTTATTACTGATTAGCTGCAGCTGTGAAACAATCAGACATCAAAGGTCAGCCCAGTCTGGCTAGCTATCGTCATCGGGGAAAACAGCGCCCTCTACTGGTTTGTTCCTTTTCAGTCTGTTCTCGAGAGACGTTCCTTAAATCTCGATATTTAAACGTCTCATTCACACGACGTTAAAATGTGACGCCATTAAAACATACACAGAATATTCCACAGCAAATTATGGTGGCTCGTCCAAAACTGCTAATGTTTTTATCTACGCAGAAATGTTACCTAACTATCTATCTAAGTGAATGTACTCATGACACAACCATATTCATTATATTGAATGAATGCAAATCATATCACGAAATCAACAACCCAATGTGCAAGCAGTGGTGTAAAATACACTTGAGGGTTTTTTACTTTACTGGAGTATTTCCAATTTTCAGTAGCTTCACTTCTACTCCACTACATCTCGAATCCAAATATTGTACTTTTACTCCACTAAATGTATTTGAAATCTTTTTCCACCACTGAAGGAACCTTACCAGTTTAGGAGTAGCGGGGTATTTACGTTGACTCATTGTCCCTTAAGCCGGCGGTTTGTTTCTTGCGCTAATTTGTTATCCACCAGGCTAATATCTTCCTACACAAACATAAGCGGTTCGTTTGCGGTTCTGGCGACGGGTCAACTAAAAGCAGCTACAGACTTTAAAGCTGAACAACATGTAAAATGCACCAGGAAACCAACTAGCTAGTAGCTAACGATAGTAAACAAACTGTATTGTTTGTGTACTGCTAAATTTGAACAGCGCGCCGCGCAGGAAGCTCCCTCTGAGTAGTGTAGTAGCAATGTTTCACTTCTTTTTATACCTCACGCTACCGCCATCTACTGGAGCGGATGCCTCTCAGGGGTTCAAGGTTTCAGGCCAAGATGAAGCAAGGACCCCCACAACCTTTTCAGAGATTCCATATAGTTTTATCGTTTGACAGCACAATCATCATCAGTGTATTTTGGATTCATGTCAATTTGTGTTTTCAGATACCCTGGCTGTATTTAACCACTTGAACCGTCAATACTTAATAAACTTGACCTTTCACTCTGTACTGTCTGCTCTTTCCCCCTCTACACCAAACCTCTTTGCCAAAAATAGCCGATCTACAAGCTTGTAGATCGGCTATTTTTGTCTAAAATTCTCAGAATAAGGACACAAGTGGTTAATATAAAAAAGGAGAAAAAAGTTTCTATCACACAAAGATTTGGATGACCCCCTGTAGTAACTCTGATGACCCCTATAGGGGGTCCCGGACCCCCTTTGGAAGACCCTTGTAACAAAACAAAAAGTACTCACTTGATGTTTCACATAAGTACCTCTACTTACTGTGTAAAATTTAACTAGTAACTAAAGTTTTCAAAAAAATGTAGTGGAGTAAAAGTACAATATTTGGATCTGAGATGTAGCGGAGTAGAGGCAGAATTATTGGAAATACTAAAGTACAAATACCTCAAACTACTTGTAAAAGTAGAATGATGTAGTGGAGTAGAGGTATAATTATTGGTAGTACTCAAGTAAATGTACTTAGTTACTTAACAACACTGCAAAACATTTGTTAAAATCTAAAACGTATTCTTTATTAAAACAAAATAAAATATGTTTAGACCTGGAAAAACATTTGTACATTGTTCATTATTTAATTAAATAGCTAGCATTGGAAATACTTTTTTAGAAGCAAAAATCAAGAAAGTTTTATTTGACACTAACAAGCAGACAAGCACAAGCAGCAACATGTTTTAAACAGAACGTGCCTGAAATACTGAGTAAATAAAAAATACTGACATGGTAGGCCTTACTTGATAAACATAGTGGTCTCAAGGGTAATTCTTCCAACACCACAGTGCTTATCTATGCCTTGAGGGTTGTTAGCAATTAAATATGCTGGCAAACATCCATAAAAGATTCACAGAGCCCAGTCATTTACGGTTTAAAAGTGTGTTGCTGAGTAAATGATAAGAACCCTCACGTGAAAACCATGTCAGTATAGGCTATACAATTTTTTTTGCACATTCATTCATTTGTTAATAAACATGTCAAAAACAAATCCTTGGTACAATCAACAAAACAGTTTCAAACAATTGCATAAAAAAGATATATATATATTTAAAACTATTTGATCATGATATATTAGGTTGTATAAACATGAGGTAGGCCTATCTGTTAAAAAATACTGAACAAATTTGGATATTTAGCAAAATATCTTTTTCTGCTTCTCAGCAATCTCCATCGGTGACATGGATTCAGGGCTGGCATCTGCGTACAGTGGCTGTTTGACATGCCTCCAAATGACCAATATAATCCTTATAACAAACAGGAGGCAGGCTACAGCCAACAGCACAACTAGGAGAGAGCAAAACATACACCAACCAATACTTTTATTATGCAGAGGTCTCTATGGACATAAAGATTGATAGTGACACTGAATGTACTGTACAACTGGTGGTCCTATGCCTATATAGATAGACAACTACCTATAGTGGATCTCAGTGGGGTCCGGGGCCGGGACCGGCGGGACCCCCATTGGTCCACAGGGTCCCCACCAAAATCAGTTTGAACCAATTTAACCATATTTTACGTATGAAATCATTAACAAACCTTTTTTTTTCTTTTTTTTTCAGTGTCTTACCAATGAAAATGGCCGAGCGACTAGGTGATGTAGCATCATAGTTTTTGACCACGTTCCCAGTCAGTGCCCAGATCACAACGGGGTAGATTGTGAGAATATACCGCACATGTTTGTCAATGACAAAGTTCTCCAGAATAAACCTATGAGACATTAAACACATGCCCATCACTTTGCAACACATCTAAGAAAGAGACATTTTGTGTTCTCCTGTGACTTTGCAAACATTTTTCCCATAGACTGCTGTAGCCTAAATGTAGTGATTTGAACACACAACCCACCATGCCAATTGAGCTGTGAATAGTGTGAAGTGTAAGGACGTGATCTAAAAAAAACAACGGGGTACATCCAGAGCCTTGTATTAGAGAGTTCCATCAATGGGGGTCAGAAACAGTGGCGGTCACGTGGTTCATGTAAACTTGAAATAGTGACAAACGCTCATAGTAGACTTCAGTTAATTCCATGAACTTCCGGTTTAGCACTTTGTCACTATTCGCCAATAGAAGGCTATGTAGAAGACCTTCCCTGATAAAGTGAACGGATGGCTCTGGGTAGATCTAATGCCCTAGACAAGACCCTGCCACATCTCTGCCAGTAGAGGGTATGCGCATGCATAAAGTGAATGGCAAATCGAGTGGCAAAGTGAGTGGCAAAGTGAGTTTAACGTTGTTTAATGCAATCAGATAGGACTTTTCTGTTTGGATGTATCCATGGGCTGTCAATGCCAGAAAGTAGTTTTTTGCCACTCAGTAGGCGTTCCCACATAACTTCAGGGTATGATGATGATGTCACGCGCATACCCTCTATTGAGCTTAGGCTGCTTAGCTCTATTGGCGCGGTGGGTTGTGCATAGGTTTGCTCAATGGGAGACTGGAGTTCAATTCCCACTCGGTGCGAATCACTACACATGTACTTACCACACAAGTAACCCTGCAGACAAAACAGAGAGTGCGATGGTGGCAGCATCCGTCGGAGACATGTTTACTTCATAGATCAGCACAATTGTCAGGTTAATCAGTGTTGCAATTGTTGTCCATGTTGAGTACATAGCCACACCATTCTGAACCTTCAAATATAAGAATATGAAAATGGAATACGCTCATATGAACATAATACTGTATGTCGGCAGATTAGGGCTAGATTTACCTTGAAATCATCTTCTTAGCCAAGTCAAGTGGATGTACGATTAATCACACACTAACCATGACAGATCAACAAAAAATAAATTGGACAGTACATAAACTTTCAGTAATATAACTCATACTAACCAACACACGTATGAGCCAGAGTTCAGTTTTGTGGTATTTGTTGAGCCAAGCTCCGTACACATGTAACCCATGGCAGGAGAAGCCTATCACAGCATAGTTTGTGCAAATGACCAGCACAAGAAAAACCATTGCGGCAATCATCACCCTTCAATTGAGGTGACAAAAGAAAAAGACATTTCATTATTTTGCTGAAAAGATTTTCAATTATACAACCTGTCATGAATGATGCAAAAGACAATACATTTCTAGAATCTGCTCCATGTAAGAAATTGAATTGAATTGATGCCATGTAACAAAGTGACCCAGTCCCTTACCCTCTGTCCCAAACAAACAGCCAGGCACAGTTGAAACACATATTTATGATCCAGCTCACAAATAATCCATAAGGCAACACCGCAGGACTGCTGTAAACATAACCATTGGCATTCCTAAAGAAAGGAGGCATGAACTTCAATGTGAAATAAATACAGGTACTTTGAAGTAATTAAAAACAAACAACATTAAAAACAAACGGAAGAATGTATAGTCATCAGACAAGTGTCCTTATACTGTAAATGTTCTGAATGTTCCTGATGGTGTGTGTGTGTGGTAGACCAGTGGTTCTCAACCTTTTCAGGCCGCGACCCCCAAAATAATTATATTTTAACTGTGGACCCCCTACCCTGACGAGCACTAAGAGTTGAGGCATTACAGTTTGTATAACACGGTTCTATTGTGAAAATAGCAGATCTACATGCTCACATGCTATTTTCACAATGTCAGCCTCTAATATTTGACAATTTGACCAATGTATAATATGTCGTTTTAGATGTATTAAAAACTCCTTAAACTGTCACTTTAGAAATGTGCAGATACCCTCTATACACTTAAACTTTATGTTGGTTTGTTCACTGTTGAGTGAGAAAACAATGTTGCACATTAAGTTAATCAATTGGGGACCCCCCCAAAATAATTTGGGGACCCCCCTGGGGGTCCCGACCCACAGATTGAGAACCACTGTGGTAGACTACCCCAAGCAAGTTGGAAAAAACATTTCTTTTGTAGACTTCTAATTGTCCCCTGATGTGATGCTTGCAAACATTTAAAATGTGTGTTCATAAAATGAGTAAATATTGTGAGCTTTTTTGTGTGTGTTTGTTTTCGTTTTTTATATCAAACGGTAAAAACACAGGTCCTTACTTTCTGCAAATGGTAGAGAGGATGTAGCCATGCATCACAATAAGCCAGGTGTAAATTATTGCCCATATTTGAAATGTCCATCCTATAGGAGTGATTGGGGTGTCAAACACAGCGGACACATTGGCTGTGTCGGTGGTAAAAAATGGAACTAGAGGGGAGAAAACAGCAAAACACCATATGGACAAAATATATACTCAAGTATTCAAAAGTAAATACATTTTCAGAAATTGATTGAAAAAAAAGAAAGAAAGAAAATCGGATCTACAAGCTCACAACGCACCACAGTGCGACCGTTGTGAGATTGTAGATTCAATTCAAATCCATTCATACTGTATACTGTGTTGCTCAGAGCATTTGAAATGTTAGACAACACTGCTGTAACTGCCACTGTGCGCACCTTTTTTTTTTTTTGGTGTGACTATTGTCATGGCAGATCCCTGAACAGCATTCGTGCCATGTTTGGTGAGGATTGGAGCAACGTTGTGCCTGTAGCTCCCGGGGGACCCTGACATAGCCTCTGTTGTGATTATTGTGATGGCAGACCCCTGAACAGTGTTTGTGTCAAGTCTTACACTGTGCCTGTGGCCCCTAACCTGGCTCCTGGGGGGCACATGCGGCCCCTGTTGTGAGTATTACCATGGCAGACCCCTGAACAGTGTGTGTCAAGTTTGGTGCAGATTGGAGCAACAGTGTGCCTATAGGGCCCCTGGGGACCCTGATGTGGCACCTGGGGGCCACACTGGCCTGTGCGGATCGGACCAGCTTCACGAGTCTGCATGTTATGTCCATTTGTGCGTCTGCTGCTCCCCCTCCGCCCATCCCCGCCCATCCACTCTCTAGGCAATTTTAACTTGTACAGTTCAGTCCCAGTAGACCCTTCCTAGAAACGTAGTGGAGTCAAAAGTACAATATTTCTATTTAAAATGTTGTGGAGTGAAAGTCATCAGCTTGTAAAAACTAAATCAAATACACTCCAAACATACAGTACTCAAGTAATATACACCACTGTTTGCTACTATATGGTGTATTACAGTAATCGAATCAAAATACTAATATAACCTTTTAGTTAAAATACAACTAGACCACTTCAAATAAAGACATAAACTTACAAATTCCAGGTACAGCTAGCGCGTTGATTCCTATGCTAAGGAGGAAGAGAAAAACTGCAACTAGTATAGCAGCGAGACGTCCTCGATTATGTTTCACCATTCTGATGAACTATTAAAAAAAAGAAATAGGACAATTTATTCAATTAATATCTTCATGATTAGTACAATATTCAAATATAAAATTTGAACAATAAGATTTGAACAGAAAGAGAGGATGTATCAGAATAAACCTGCTTTAGCATTATCTACCAAACATAACATTTGAGTAAAAGTAAAGTTGTCTTGGGTGAAGGGCTTTATTCGTAAATGCGAACGCTCCGCAGTCTGCACAACAATGAAAAAGAGTTACAACATAATGATGTAATCTGCAAAGTAGATTTTGGATCTCTCATACATTTCTAGGCTGAAAGAAACTGACAAAGTCAAACAATGCCTGTTCCACCAATCCATACATTAACTCAGTCGTGTTGTAGCTACTTTCTTCAACCTCTGTAAGTGAAACAAGAAAATATTATACATACCTTTGCTTGCCACTCCCTTGGTGTGTGTTGTGGACAGCAGAGTGAAAAGGAGAATGTATGGGAGGGGGAGTTACCTATCTTATAGATTATAGAATAAGTTGTGCAAGAGGAAGGTTTATGGCCAGTCAACATATCACATGGAACTCTTATCTGGCATGTGTTTCTATAAAGACGTATGTAACTGTCAACTTTTCTCTTGCCAACAGGTTATGAAATATATCCAACTTTTATAATAGTATTATTATATTTAGGCTATAATGATAATAATAACTACTATTATAATGATGTATTTATTGTAAAACATAATTGTACACATCGTACTCAACAACTGTCAATGTTGTCAAACCATCATAGTCCATTCACTATGTAAACAAACATAGACCATAAAACTCAGTCAACATGAGCAGATTAGCCTAGTTCGCTTTCCAGGGTAAAACAGGACTGTCAAGTCTTGATAGTGATATACAGTATAACCATATAGGAACGTAATAAAAAGCCCATATGCCTTTAAAATACAAACCTGCCTGTTTCAGTCCTAACAGTTGAACAGTTCACTTCAAAGTGGAGTCTGTATACCGTAGGTTACTGAATAGTCGTGTATTTTTACCACCATGCTAAAATATTATATCTTGTATGGCTCTGATAAGCTAGAATAATAAATAGCTGTGTGTATTAATATTTTTCACTTTCACTGCAGACCTCCGAAGGTATTTCATGTTAAATGTCCAGTTGTATCTCTTACAACTCTTATAACTTACAAATATATAAGAAGAACATATCGTCGTTGTCGGGTGAAAACCTTGTATGTCCAAAACCGTTAGTTTTGCATTTATCATTTTAAAAATGATTTAAACTAGTGAAAACAGCCGATCTACAAGCACACAACGCCTCACACCGCGAGGCGTTGTGTGCTTGTAGATCTGCTGAACGTACACATTTGAAACTTGGAGATACAAGGTTTCCACCCGACAACGACGATATATTCATATATTTTTGAGCGTTGAAAAAAATATGTGAGACTAGTTATTATTAGATCACTTTTGCCCCATGGCACTGTGAGGTCTGTGGGCGGGTGGGTGGAAAAGGGCATGGAATGATGGAAGCAATGTCTTGTATTCAGTGGTGTGTTATTCTTTCGGAGGTAAACGCTATTCTACCTGCGAGTGGTCATGGAGATACTCTCAGGTCACACTATATAACGTAAAACAATAGAACACACCACTGCTTGTATTCTATGTAAATATAATAATCCCAATAAAAACATCAAAAAATATAAATATATAACAATATAATGAAAAGTATGTACAAGGACAGATTCAAAGCCAAGTCTAAGTTAAAGTGTTTTATTGTCAGTTCACCTGTAACATTATAGTGTACAAAAATGTTTTTCATATACAGTATACACATATATGTACATTACACAGACATTATCCCACAACAGATGACTCATTTATCACTTTAAACTGGTTTCCCGATTACAGAAAATTTGTGTCGAAATGAAACATGGGGAATAAGGATACCCTTATCTCTGTCAAAAATTCGGAGGGTAGGTAGACCTAGTGATAGAGGTTTAAATCCTCATTGCCTCGTAGAAAACACTCACCCAAAAAGCATTTGATGTACAGTAGTGCAATAATAGTTCGCAACTCACTTTAAAGTTGTTCCAACTTTAATCACAGCAGCAAAAGAATGACGCTTCGACCTTGCAGTCTTGGTCGAAATGCTGTTTTGCAATTTGGCTCAGTACCATAGGAGGAGGATGTGTGCTCTAACAACTCCTCCCTTGTTCACTTCCCAGAAGTTCCAACTAAACCCCTACCTCGCTCACCTAATTCCAATCACCTTTAATAACTATAGTCCCATTTCTCCTCCCCACTTGTATTTATGCCATGTCTACCTGTCAACTCTAGTAAAATATATGTTTCTGTTTCTTAGCGATCTCCATCGGTGACATGGCCTCAGGACAGGCATCTTTGTACAGTGGCTGCTTGATGTGTTTCAGAATGGCCAAAAGAATCTTTGTAGCAAACAGGACACAAACTGAAGCCAACAGCCCCACTAAGAGAGAGAGAGAAATACAGGAAATAAACTATTACTACATACAGTACATACGGTAGCAGTAGACACAGCCTAATATACCGTAGACTGCTATACTGAATGTCACTCTGTACAAATTGTATGTCCAAAGGGAGAATGTAAAAATATATTTCATTATCTTCTCCTTGTTATCATCTTCACAATGAATTATTGATGAGGATCAAGTCTGTAATACATTTGTGGGATCTAACATTTACATGACCATATTCAGTTCAGCTCACCTGTGAAGATGTTATTTTGGCTGAGATCATCAGCATCATATTTCTTGCTCATAATCCCACCGAGAGACCAGATCACCACAGGGTAAATGGTGACGATGTAACGCACATGTTTATCAAGGGGACCGTTTTCCAGCACAAACCTGTAAGAGATCAAACCTGATTGGTCTAACAATTTCCAAAAAGCCATTTACAATTACTGTAGTTGCACTGCTAAACAGTATTGTTGCTGTACTCTCTACATTGGTTATTAGTTTAGTATGTGAACGGTCACAGCTTGTCCATATCTCTGTCTAACGCCTGACACTGTGGTTCCCCACATCCCCTGACACATCACTGTGACTTCACTGTGATGTCAGGGGAACTCTAACAGGATGGGTTTGCCGCTCTGACATCACACTCTGACTTCACTGTGATGTCAGGGGAACCACACTAACAGAATCCCTTTTATGCCCATACATGGAAATCCCTGATGTCAACAATATTAAGCCCATATCTAACAAGACTTCATATGGGAATGGCCATATATGGAGGCCACATTGGCCACATACCACACTAACAGAATCCATATACGGTATAGCCAAGACAGATAGATGGCCAAGACAGCCCCTATCTGTGTGGCTGGTTCTACAGACGGGGATCTCCATGTATGGGCATAAAAGGGTAGCCTGGAAGCCAGCCTGTTCGCTTTGTTCCGCGATTTGTATTGTATCTCGCATAGTCGCATCACAGTCTGGAAATGACTCAGTTGACTCGCATTTCTGAACGTCCGTTGTGACGTAGCGAGGACGTTGCTGATTGGGTGTTGTTCCAACGAATCAGAGTAGGGTTAGGGTAACTGCGTCATCAGCCAGCCAATACACACTGGTGTGTTTGACATCACCAAAGACCAATCGGAAGCCACGGCTGTGTGAATCCCGCTTCTATGACCCACCTTCCCTTGGAGATAGGAGGCTTTCCAGACTGTGATGCGAGAGACAATACAAATCGCGGAACGAAGCGAACAGGCTGGCTTCCAGGCTAATAAAAGGGATTGTATGTATGATGTCAGATATCATAGACGTCATAGGACTTTCACATAACGAATAACTCATAACAGCATATCTCCATATACAGTACATGGATCTCCATATATGGGTACCAGAGGTCTCCATATATGGGTAACTGGTGGGATATACGGTACATCACTGGCCAGATGGCCAAGACATGGCGCGACCTCTCCCTTTAGGGCGAGGTCGCATGTTGCCCAATGCCCTGGCCCCTGAGGCGTCTTACTAGAATCCCACTGATAATTTTTCAGTCTATTATTAGATGTCTAAACCCTAGGCTAAAATTGGTCTAAAAGTGAAGGTTTTTTAGACTTCTAAGCTTAGATTAGAGTAGACATTGATTAGACGTCTAATAGATGCCTATATATAGACCGTCGAAAAATAGCTGTTGAAATAATGTCTAATCAACGTCTAATCTAAGAGTAGACACTAGACATCTAAAAAACTTTAGACGACTATGGCTCACTGGGATGTTTTTATACTGTGTACAGATCCATCTAAAAAAATGAGAATAGTATGACCTAAACCTGCGCAGTGTCTTTTACATTGTGTTGTTTTATTTTATCCTATTTTGTTTTTCCTTTCGTTTCTTTGCTGACTTATACATCTTCAGCTGAGTACTGCTACATGGAAATTGTTTGACCATGTGTGCTGTCACGTTTTAATGTTTTTTTCCCTTTTTTTGCTATTGTGTTTGCTGTTTGCCTTGTTGTGAAGTGCACAGAGACCCCTTGGGGTGATGTTGCACTATGAATAAAAATAAACAGAAATTGAAACTGAGAATATTGTGTAAAAAAGCATTGCAGATGCCATAGAACCCCAAATCATAGCTGACTGCAGAAACTTCCCACTT